>NW_020837945.1:79832633-79913186 GCF_003676395.1 Aethalodelphis obliquidens | reverse complement strand
TGTGTGTGTGTGTGTGTGTGTGTGTGTGTGTGTGTGTGTGTGTGTGTATATATATATATATTTTATGAACACTGAAAGCACAGAGATAATTCTCAGCCAAACAGAGATCTGACATGAGAGGACTCAGCAAAAAACTCCTGTTAACAAAATCAGTCATCCCCTAAAATGGAAAAGTTTTTCATTAATGAGAGTCCAGGGCCAAAAGCTATGGATTTCAAGGAATGCTAAATGCATCCACTGACCTTTCTTGACCTGCTTTTCTTGTTCTGTGCTACCATCTATCCTTTACATCTTCACCCCTGGTTAATTCAAGGCACTTTCAGCTTGTGCATTATGTCTGAACATCCTCAGGCCAAGAAGTCACAGGGAGGGAAGACTCTGGAGGTTTGGAAGGACAGATTCATCAGATGTCAGAGCCAGAAGCGGGTTTAGAGAAGAATCCTGACCCACCTCTTTGCAGCAGTGGGAGGGAAGGTAATAGCTGTTTGATCCCTCGTCCCTCAGCAGAGGCCAAATGTCATCAATTTTCACTTAGGGATGTCAAAGAGATGAACACTCAGGGGTGAAGTCTTACCCTTGGGATTAAACTAAAAGCTTGCAGTGTGGAACTAGGAATTTCTGAGGTTTATAGTGGGAAGTAGGGAATGGCTGGAGGAGACAAAGGCAGGGGAACGGAGTAAACTGGGTGAAACAACACAGTTTGGCTCCTGGAAACTTCCAAATAATCTTAGAATTGCTGCAAGCAAGCAGCATTCTGGTGTGAACTGACCACCTCTCTGGGGGCTGGATGTCTGGGAGCAGTGCTGGCAGGCACTGATTCCAGCTCTAGAGAGTTAGTGTGGTTCTTTCTCCAGAGACCCTGGGAAGCTGGGAAAGAGGGTTCCAGATGGCTTAGTGGCTCAGATACCTTAGAGTGGGCTCTTAGAAACCCTCTAGTCCTAATGTATTTTTTAACAGAGAAGAAAACCAAGTCTTTAGAGACATAAGATTGCCTGTTAGAGTATAATTTTCGAAAAGGTAAAATCACGTCTCTCATATAGGTGTTAAATGAACAGGTTTCAAAGATTTTACTGAGCTCATTAATTAATGAGGAAAGCAGTAAGATTTAAAACCGGCACAGAGAACATTTGAGAAGCTAGGTATGTATAAGCAATTTAATGGCTTGCTGACTTACAAGCTATCCAAAAACTGGCTTATGTTTAACCGGATCATAAACTGTAAACTTTCAGGCTATTAGTTCCACTAGGAAGAAATTATTTGCATCTTCACTGAACAAAATTTTCCTAATGAACCTTTGCCTTATAGTGAAGTAAAGTCATCCAATAAATTCAAAGTCTGCATTGAAAGAACACTCAATGATTTCTTTTGCCTATTTCCAAGTTTCAGGTAATTTTTAAAAACCTGTCCAAAATAACACTGGTGTTTGCTAGCAGATGTAGGATGACATCTGAAGTCTCTTTATACTCAACCCTGTGTTGTTGTCCTTGCCACACAATCCAGAAAGACCCAGATGTACAAGAGCGAAATTGTGAATGGAAGAAGTATATTCCCTACTCTGGTCTGCCCCACCCATCCACTCACTTAAGGTGTTGCGTATGAAACACTGACCTGTGAGGACGCCCAGACTAGTTCCTTGTCCCCATATTTCCCAAACACAAGGTATGATCTCAATACTCTCTTTCCCTCCAGTGTCTTACAGTAATCCTTAATCACCCTCCCCCACCCACACACACACTCAGTCCTTATACTTGACTGTCTCTAGGATCCTTTTCTGCATATTCTCTATTGGAAACTTCATTAGATGTGTTCCAGTGAGGCTCAGTGACATCTTGGTGGAGATGTTACCTAAAGGGATTTAAGACTGAATGTACTCACTTGGCATAGGTATCCATTAAAGTTCTTCCACTTCTTAAATTCAAGGATTCTGTAATAGTTTTTTTTCCAAGATAAGACTGAGAACTTGCATATAGAACCTAGGAAGCCTCAGGTGGATTTGCAAAGGTGGCATTGATTTTTTGGCTTTAGGGTAACTCTAATTTCTTGGCTCTTCATTAGAGTTAATGCTAATGTCCTTCCTTTTGGGAGGGCTCTGAGTATAAGTGAGTTACTATTTGCCAAAAGATTTGGAAGCCTGAGACAAGTAACACTGAGCTGCTCACCAACAATGACAAGTCATCTACACAAACATCCATCCTTTTGCTCCTTCCAGATCTTTGTGGGTGGCAGAGATTGGAATAATTTCATTACCAGAGTTCATCAGACTTGCCAGTGTCTCTTTAAGATTGCCTTTTTCAAAATTACTTTGTTTGTCTGAAATGGAATTCAGGTAGATAAGGGGTAGCTATTAACCATTCAAAAGATAACATGATGGGGATGAATCATCTTCCCCCAGGCCCTGATTTTGAGGCTTGCTTTTGTATTCTTTTTATCCTCTAGATAAAAAGAAAAAACATTTTAAGAATGAATTTCTTATGGTTAGTGTTAAAAAAAAAAAAAAAAAAAGGTACCACAAGCCCAGAATGGAGTCACTTGTGCTAGGCCCCAGATCAATAAACCAAGACCTAATACCGAACTTAATTACAGTTTCAGCCTTTCCCAGGAATGGAATCTTAAACTAGTCAATCTGGAATCACCTTCACTGGTCAGTACCAGTGAAGAAATCTGCCTGATAGACCCCTGCTGGCTCCTAAAGGAAGGTGACCTCGCCACAGCCAATTCGTTCTTTGCTAGTTTAACTTCCATGTCCTGCTCCCTTCTGTCTTTAAAAGTCTTTGATTTTGTACAGGTCTTCGGAGCTCCTTTCTATCTTAAAGAGCATCACTTTTTTTTCAGGTATTTACCTTTCTCTTGCAAAGCTCACTTGCTTCACCCCCAACCCCAAGGCCTGATTTATCCAAGGGAAATCACATACCCTGGACAGTGATTGATTCATAAAAGAACGTCGACACAAAGTTGGTCAATAAGATGCAAGGAGAAGCTTGCAGAGGGCTTCTGGGAAATCCTTCCTCACTTTTTAAATAAAATTTCCAAAAAGTGACCCTCGTATATTTTCTGGACAAACCATGCCCATGTTTGAAGTCTGGAATGTCCACAGCTGCCTCACTAGTAGGTTGAGGATGAAAACTCAGAGGAAGGGAGAGCCAGGGCCACAGGCTTATATGCACTCTAAGGTTTGCCTTACTGCTGGACTTTCTTATAGGAGCCAATAAATTTCCCATTTGTTTAAGCCACACAAAATCCAGGGATGAAGACTGAATCATGAGTTAGGCAGACAATCCAATGGAAACGTTATCTGAAAGAGCTGGGTAAGGTAGCAGAATATGCTATGAAGCAATGGGAGAGGAACAAAGATACCAGCACAAAGGAGGATGCTGGGAATCAAGAGTCTGGGGCAAAACTTAAAGAGATTCCTGAGAATCTGGGGCATTGTTTCTGGGGTTGTGTGCTGCACAACTGATCTGCTGGTTATTGCCTTATTGTGACTCCTGGAATTCTCTTTCTTGTCTAAGTCTAAACACCACCCACCCTTCAAGCCCTAGCTCAAAGCTTACCTCCCATGGGGAGTCTTTCCATTTGCACTGGGCCTTGTTTACTGCCCCCAGCTCAGACTTCCTTGGGATCTCTCTTCTCTGCAGAATGTCTGTCATGCAGAACCTCTAAGTATCCTGGGTGAGAGTCTTGTCCCTTAAGGCCAAATGAACTAGTATGTTTCTTTGTTTCTTCTCCCACAGAGCTGAGCCCAGAGTTATTCCCAGAAATCACAAGAAAGTGAATGTGTTTGCAGAATAGTGTGCTGAAGTTTATTAGTGAGGGCATCTCAGTGTTCATAATGAAACCCGTTGTCAGCATGGCTCCTGAGTGTTATCCCTCCCTGGGTGCTTGGTCATACAGGGCTGCCCCACAGCTGAGTTCAGAGGGGGACCCCCTCTTCCATTCTCAGGCTGTACTGAGAAAGACCATAGCCCTAGCTCTCAGAGAAGTTCCCAGAAATGGTGAAAGAGGTGAAGAAATCACTTTGACCTTGTTTAACTTGGAATTGTGGAATACCTGAGCTGAAATGAAGCTTAAAGTTCACAGAGGCACATTTTCCTTTTTCAGCAGGGGAAACTGAGGCAGAAGGTAGAAGGAACCCGCCTAAGGTTCTACTATTAAAGTGATCTTTAAACAATCACCATTGAGTGTATGGGGAAAGCTGAGCAACTCAGCCCATCATTTCCTTAAAGACAACTGCTTGTTTATTACTTAGGCTTCCTTTTCACTAAAAAGCTGGGCAATTTGATAGTAACTTAAAAAGGTGTCTAAAGAAATGGCCATTTTAAAAGCAATAATTACTCATATTTCAATACAGCTCTATAGTTTAAAAAAAATTTTTTTATAGCTTGGTCCTTCTTACAATTGTTTTCTGGAAGGAGAGATTGTTGTTTCTATTTTAGAAATGTAGAAACCAATCTCACCCCACCCAGGTCATACTTCAGATTCAGGCCTGGAATTCCATCTCCTTTGCCTACTCCTGTGTGTATTTCTTTCTGTTCACATGGGATTGAGAAACATGAATTTTGAAAACCAGTTTGATGCCTCCAATGTTTCCAAACCTCAATTACCCTTCACAGTGGCAGAGCCCTGGCTTTTTATCAGCCTAGCTCTAATGCTAGATTTTGGGTCTAGACCCCCCTTCCTTGTCTTTGGTTGATAGTGGAGCCTTTTTAATGAAATAGCCCAGAAAATACTGCCTACTGTCTTCAAATATTAATAACTTCATTTGTTTGCAAAACTTAGGGAGGGTGTCATAAAAATTAATGAGTGTGTTGGTGGAAATCAATTGTCTTTCTGCAAAAGATTCTCTGGAGACATTGTGTAGGAAATTATGTGAATTTTTTTTTTTTTTAACTTCTGAGATAGTATATTTCTAGCTAAAGGGTATGTTTTGAGTATACTTATGATCCAGAAAATGGAGACTTTGTAAAGATCTTCTGGTCCTTTGCTTTGAAGAAAGATGAAGTTTGGAGAAAAACAACCCCAAAGAATGAAAACCCAAGGGAACCACTTCAATCAAATATTTCTCATAATTTTGGCCTGGGTATTTGTATTCCTCTTCAGTCCTTATATTTTTACACTCATAACTGG
The DNA here is from genome assembly GCF_003676395.1 of Aethalodelphis obliquidens. NCBI lineage: Eukaryota > Metazoa > Chordata > Mammalia > Artiodactyla > Delphinidae > Aethalodelphis > Aethalodelphis obliquidens. The sequence continues at coordinate 79,908,062 of NW_020837945.1, read as the reverse complement.
GCTAAGGTAAATTCTTACTGAGTTGGAGACAGAGCCAGGCTCAGAGAGGAGAAGAGATGTACAGAGTCTCATAGTCCAGTTAGTAGAAGAGACTGCTGATCCCCAGCCACAATTTTTGCTGTATTACATTGTTTGTCTTTCCTGCTCTCTCTTAAAAAAGAAAAAAAAAAAAAAAAGGGCATGGGGATAGAAGTTAGCAATGTATTCATTTGTTCTTGTTAATTTTCCAAATTAAGGTAATTTAATTACATCGAGTTAAGATCACAATCTTTTTCCACTCTAAATCTGTGTTCATCTCAAATTTACTAGTGTCAGATGGCATCAGATAGGCTGTAGGCTTTTTGGAAGTCCAGCTATGAGGAAATTGAATTGGAGATACATTTAGCCTGGACTGAATGGACCACACTGATGTACTTCACATCTTGAACATGGATAAAATGCATAATTTTATGAAGAGTTGGTAACATTTAAATACACCATATTAATTGCAATTTGAAAAACATATTGGAACATTTCAGTAAATCAAGTGAGAATTTACTGACTACTGATTTGGACATACATGAAGGGTACTTTATTTTCCTTCGAAAATTATTTATTGAAGAATTGAAGGAAAATTCAGATAAAAATTGGTGGATATTTATTGCAACATCTTTTCAAATTTTTGATTGTTTGAATGTTTTCATAATAAAAATTCAAGGACTTTTAAAAAATTAAGGGAACACAGAATAACACTGATCAAGACAAGCAAGGAAATCGCCAGAGATTTTCTCATATTGAAAGGAAAATTGTAACAAAAACAAAAATTACCAAAGGAAGTAATTCATTAAGAAGAAGAGAGGGACTTCTTTCGTGGCACAGTGGTTAAGAATCCACCTGCCAATGCAGGGGACATGGCTTCGAGCCCCGGTCCGGGAAGATCCCACATGCGGCAGGGCAACTAAGCCTGTGTGCCACAACTACTGAGCCTGTGCTCTAGAGCCCAAGAGCCACAACTACTGAAGCCCGTGCACCTAGAAACCATGCTCCGCAACAAGAGAAGCTACCGCCACCGCAACGAGAAGCCTGCCACCGCAACGAAGTGTATCCCCACTTGCAGCAACTAGAGAAAGCCCACACATAGTAACAAAGACCCCACTCAGCCAAAAAAATGTTTTAGGGAGAAGTATTATAGAGACATGAGGCTATGTCATTTTTCTGGATTTTTGTGGTATCTGTCAGCATTTTACAATCTGTTATTTGTTGTGATTTCTTTTTTTCATCCAAATAAATATTCACTTTTGCTCCTAATTTTGTATCCTTTTTCTTAAAGAGGGCCTGACCATATTTTATGGGCTTCAGGCCCTCCCTACCAAACCTGTGGTCCTCTAGCAGTGAGACAGGGAGAGGCTGAAGGATGGTACTTACTGAAGTGTAGGTGCAAGTTATGGAGTAAAGTGAAAAGAGGGATCATCTAGGTGGCCGGCGGCACCAAACTGAGAATGTTGGCTAAGTCAGGTTATATTTATCAATAGGAGAGGTGAGGAGCGAATTGGGTGATTTCCAAAGCCTCTTAATAACAATGACAATAATAGGCTCTACTATAACTGAGCACTTACTGCATATCATGCATTACATCAGAGGTCACAAATGACGGCCCATGGACCACTCTGGCCTGCCCTCTGGTTTATAAATAAAGTTTTATTGGAAAACAGCTCTAACTACTCATTTAGGTGCTGTCTATGATTACCTTTGTGCAGCATGGTTGCACAGCAGGGTTGAGTAATCACGACAGACACCACATGGCTTGTAAAGTCTAAAATAATTACTAACTGGCCCTTAGAGTGTAAGTTTGCCGACTTCTGCACTATGTAGTCATTGGCTCTGTGGTACACTGTATTTTCCAAATATGCCCACAAATATATGGGTATTGCCCAACCCACATGCTCTGGTAAAAAATGTGATCTTCTTATCCCACCTCCACCAAGGGGTGGGGTCTACTTGTATCTGGGTGGGTGGGCCAAGTGGCTGCTTTGACCAATAATATAGAGTGGAATTGATGCTGTGCCATTGCAGGTAGGGCCCCTAGTTGCCTGGCAGCTTCTGCTTCCTGCCTATGGAAGCCAGCCACCATGTAAGAAGTGCAGCTACCTGAGACCACTATGTTGTGAGAAGCTCAAATCTCACAGAGAGGCCCTCACAGATGACATGCCATGTGGAGAGAGAAAACAAGGATCATGGAGGTACCAGACATGTGAGTGAAAGAGCCATCTTGGCAGTAGATCCTCCAGCCCCAGTTGCTCTGCTGATACCATGTAGATTAAGACAGACACCACCCAATCAAGCCCTTCTAGAATTTCTGACCCACAGAATCAGATGTAATAAAATGGTTGTTTTTATCCATCCAGTTTGGGGTAGTTTGTTATGTAGCTATAGATAATTGGAATAGTCGCATATACTCCTCATCACTGCCCAGTGAGATGAGAATTATTAGTCCCAATCTATGTGTAGAGAACCGAAGTTTGAAGAAACAAAATTACATACCCATGTTACACGTCTGATAAATGGCAGAGCCAGAGTTCAAACCTGAGTCTAGTGGACTCCAAAGGCCAGTTACCTGACATGCCTACTAGCGTTGACATTCTGTGTGCGGAAAGCTGCCAAAGCTAAGAGACGATGGGGTCAAGCAGGAGGCTCCTGAGAAAGTCATGCTCCCAGCCCTAGTGGAGTTATATTCAAGAGGGAATTTTTTAGTACCCAGCTTCCACAAAGCAGAGCAACTAATGCTGTGCCAAACATTTGTTCCCTGGCAAGTCGCCTGACAGCATTTCTTTTTCATCCATGATATGTTTTTATTCTCTTCCAAGGCATTATGTTTTCTTTTTAAACAGCTTTATTGAGGTATAAAACACATATCATAAAATTCACCCATTATAAGTGCACAGTTAAATGATTTCTAGTAAATTTACACAGTTGTGCAACCATCACCACAACCCATTTTAGAATATTTCCAAATGTTCTAAATGTTCCAAATGAACACTTCCTAAAAAGGTCTCTCATGCCAGATTGTGGTCAGTCCCCATTCAAACAGCTAGCCCCCAGCAACCACTGATCTGCTTCTGTCTCTACAAGTTTGCCTTTTCTAACAATGTCATATAAATGGAAGCATGTGGTATGTGGCATGCTGTGTCTGGCTTCTTTTACTTAGCATGCATCAGTAGTTTGTTACTTTCAATTGCCACAGAGTATGCCATTGTATGATATATCACATTTTTTTAAATATATCCACCAGTTGATGAGCCAATCCATATGGACTGGTTCCACTTCTGGATTGCATTAATGGTGGCATTTAGTCAGTGTTTGATTGCTTAAGACTCACAGGACCCAAAATGACAACGGGGGGAAATCAGAGAAGCTGGCAGCTATTGACCGGGTCCTGACGGCTTTGCACCCAATTGCTGCAGAGGGTGTGGTCTGGCTTCTCAGGCTGGTTGCTGACAAGGTTGTGGGTCAGAGTTCTATTTTTATATGTGGTCAACCCAATGACCATTTGCATATTCAGTCTTTCACTTCTGTAGTACAGTAGAAGTGAAAAGCATTTGGTGTCAAAAGACCTAGTTCTATCCCATGGAAAAATCACTTCACTTCTGAGACATGTTCTCTGCACACAGAATGAGCATAAAGATAGTAATTCTTGCCCCTTTATTTTGTAGGGTTTGGAAAAGATTGTACTAGGGTCCCTAATTTTTTATCCATTCCTAAATCTATGCCCTTTGCCATGTGATTTGTAGTTTTTCTCTCAAAAGGGGAAGAGGATATTTCCCCATCCCATGACTCTGAGTTCAGCCATATAACTTACTTTGGTCAAAAAAATGAAAAAGAAAAGTGACAGTATGACAGTTCTGAGCTTAGCTCTCAAGAGGCCTTGTGTGTTTCTACTTGCTTTCATGAGCTTCCACCATCACCATGAGCATATCATGCCCAAGCTAGCTCATAGGTTCCACAAGGTGGAGCAGAGCCTACTTTTCCCAGCTGAGTCATTCTACATCCCCTGACCCACAGTCAACCCCTAGACCAATGTGCAAGCCCAGCTTAGATGAGCAGAGCCACCCAACTGAGTCCTGGTCTGTGAAAATAAGTGATTGTGTCTTTAAGCCACTAAGATTCTGGGTGGTTTCTTAGGTAGCAAAAGCTAATATATACAGGGTTGTCATGTCAATCAAATAAAATAAGGGATGTGGAAGTTTTTTTGAAACTGTAAGCTACTGGGAAAAATTTATTACCCTTAGTTTTCAAAATTTCCACATGACCTTATTTTCAGTTATTTGTGAAATTAGTATCAGTGAAGTAGTACCTGTCAAGGTTTAAGGTACACTCTTCTATAAGGTATTCAGCCATGTATTAATATTTATTCCCTAAATACTTTTGAAAATCAGTGTGTTCTATAGAATACAGAAAGGCTTTTTCTTTCTTTTTTTTAATTTTTTGTCTGCTTTGGGTGTTCGTTGTGGTGCGCGGGCTTCTCATTGCGGTGGTTTCTCTTGTTGTGGAGCCCGGGCTCTAAGCCCGTGGGCTTCAGTAGTTGTGGCTCACGGGGTCTAGAGCGCATGCTCAGCAGTTGTGGCGCAAGAGCTTAGTTGCCCCGCAGCATGTGGGATCTCCCCGGAGCAGGGCTCGAATCCGTGTCTCCTGCATTGGCAGGTGGATTCTTAACCACTGCGCCACCAGGGAAGCCCCAGAAAGGCTTTTAAATGCAAAGAAATCTCTTTCTAGAGAGACACTGAAATGATTTTAGACACTGAAACCATCTGGAGTGAGTAGGGAAAGATATGGGCTTTGAAGCAGTAGGTTAGACACTGGTCCCCCTCATCCCAATGGTGGATACCTGTTCTGCATTCTGCTTTCCTCTAAAAGCAAAGAAAGAGCCAAAGCCCTTTCCCTAGGTGGTGGAAAGCATAGAATTCCCTGGAGAGTAAAACAGGAGTAGAACTTCTCCCATTTGGAAAGGACCAAGGAAGAGGGCCTCACTGCACCTATAGCGGTGGGTCCAGGGAAATTACTTGAGAACCTTGTCCAGTCCTTGCCACTTACATCTTCTGAAATCAAAATCTTTCTTCAAAGCTCCACTCAAATTCCACCTCCTCCAAGCAGCCTCCTTTTCTGAGGCCCTATGGCTAGTATCTTTTTTCTTTACATCTGGGGCAATCTTTGACATCTACCTTAGCCTCATACTCCACTACTTTCACAAAGACATGAGCCTACTAAACTAGTAGGGTTTGGCTTGGAATGGCTGTGGCAATGGGTGCAACTTAAGGCAGAAGAGAATAGCACAATGAAAAGGTAAGGATGAGGAAAGTAGGGCATGAAGAAGCTGATCTTCATGACAATTCCTGGGAGAACCAGGAGGTCAAAAAGTGAGCTGACACCAGCATGGGCTGCACCAGGGTCTTGGAAAGAATTTATCTCTGGCTGGGAATTCAAGGGCCACACTTATTTGGAAGAGCTTACCTTGTGTCCTAAGTCTCAAGTTCTGTAAATGGCCCAGGCCCAGCCAGGTAGGGCCCCAATGACATGTTCCTTAGATGCTTAAATCAGGTCTTAGATTTTCTTGGGGCCAAATTTCATTTTAGATGACTAGTGCTTATATATGATACAATTTAGAATACTGGCTTTACTTGACAATTCAGTTTAACTACTGAATTTTAAAAAGGGATTTTTCCAGATCCTTAGAATTTGGGAAGGCATTGCAAATACAGTGGTTTGTGGTTATGACAGTTGTTATTAAAGAATCAATGCACTTATGACAATTTTGATAAGAATGAAATATGCACATAAATCCACTTTTACTTAATTATGGAAATGATCTTTTTCAATAATAAAAGGGGATCAGACAGATCTTTAAACTGCCTGAAAGAAATATTTTGAAATGAGTTGGATTTTCTTAGGGTAAATCAATGGTTTGCCTTCTGACCTCGAGTAGTTGTGTATATGTCTGTGTCATCCCGTAGCCTCTATTCTCCTGGAGATCAAGAATTGTCTCATTTCTATCTCCTCTATGGCTAGTACAGTGCCTGTTACACAATGAGAACTCAGAAAATACTTTTGCTGTCTTGGAGTGTTATCTCCACCTTCTTTTACTTATGCAATTCATTTACTCCTTGGGACAATTTTGCAAAACATTACCACCTTAGTTTCCACAGAGGAAGGAACTAAGCCTAAGAGAGTAGGCGATTTGCCCAAGATGGTACCATTAGTAAAGGGCAAGATCAGGATTCAATCCTAATCTGTTTTCTATGGAGTCCTTCTTTTTAGATGGAGATACAGGACACCAAAATGATCAAACACAAGGCTTTCATTGCTATCCTGCTGTGGATTTCACTTTTTTCTCTCCTTTTCACTCCACTGACATCATATAATGCTCTTCAATTACAGCTGTCAACTTCCTCCCACAATTGCTCTGTATTCTGGGCCATAATTGCTCCTCACAGAACCTGAGCCCACACGCCTACAATTTCTCTATCAGCTAAGCAGCCCCCACTGCCTCCAAGGGATCATGGCTAATGCAGTCCACAGAGGTACATGCACCTGTGATTACTGCCATTTTCCACTTTAGTTATCTCAGGAGAAGTGCTATGCTGGAGTGCCTTTTAAGTAATGCGTAGTGACAACATTCTGATGTGGGTAGGTGGCCAAGAATCACTATCCCCCGCATTAGTATTTGAGAAATGATACCTTGAAGGTGGGAGTTGACACGTTCACTTGGACGTTTGAGGGAGGACGCAAAGATGAGTCCCTCTGGTACTGAGATCCATTTCCTTCCTTAATGCTAAGGGCACAAGGCTCTTTTCTAGAGAATACATTAAGCCGTCACTTATGGCAAAAAACTTCAGCTAATAAACTACCAACTTGTACTGTCCAAGAAAAAAGTAGTTCAGAAATAAAGGATTCCTCCAATTTCTTCTGTAGAGGCATCCCTGAAATTCATTTCAAAAGAACTCAAATAGGTCACAGAACCTGTGAACTAAAAGGGCCTTGTTCAGATGGGAGAATTGGGATCCAAAGAGGGAAAAGGACTTGGTCAAGTCACCCAGCAAGTGGATGGCAAGAGCCAGATCTTAAGACTTCTAGATAAGGACCTTCTTCGCTTTGGTTAAACTTAGGGTTGAAGGAGAGGAGTGATGTCACTTCTAACTTCAGTCTCCTGGGAGCTTCTGACAGGGGAAGTTATAGAAACACCAGGTCCCTGGGATAGTGGGTCCTGACATTGGTAACATCTTATTACTAGGACACCCTAGTCCAGAGTGCAGTCAAGAAACTCTGGCCAAGAAAGCCAAACATTGCTGAAGAGACAAATAAACAAACAAGATAAAACTCTAAAAGAGATACTGAATGTGCCTGAGATGAGTCCCCTCTCTCCACCTCAGGACTGAGAGAAGCTGGTCAAGGCCAAAAAGCTGGTTCTAGGAACCTGAGAGATTTTGGGGAGAGGGGAAGAGATCAAGTGTAAGGAGTTTCCCAATCAACCTGAAGCTCAGGGTGTGTAATCACTGTCACAAAGGGAGGGACTGCCTTTCCTGGAGGTTAACTAAAAGCAAGGAGCTGGAGGAAAGGCTGGGAAGGAGTCCTAAAGGGCTGCTGTAAGGCAGGGACATTACAGAGTGAGCAATGGTCTGAGGGAACTGCCTGGCGTCTAGCAAAGACAAAGCTGAACTGACACGACAACCTAAACAGCAACAACAGCAACCAAACTTCACAGAGCACTTCTCTCATACCAGACTCTTCTCTAATTATTTTACGTACATTATTTCATTTGATCCTCACAGCAGCCTTATAACAAGAATTTAGAAAATGTGGTAGGGCCACTTTCAAAAGTTCTGGGAAAGGATTATTATACCTGAGGACTCTCCCATTAATGACATTTCATAAGAGACCAAAGCGATTTTGGATCCCCACAACCTCTCTATGGATGTATAAATAACATTTTAAATACATATTACTTTGAACTAGGGGAAACTGCTAGTTTTGTAGATCAAAAAATTGTCAAATAGCAGAACTTTCATATGGTTCAACCTAATATATAAAATATATGTACTTTAAGGGAAGTAAGTAAAAAAGTAACAGGCAAATACAGTAGAGTGGGATATGTACTACATAAGGAGTAAGTATTGTGCACTCTGGGGAAAAAAAACACACACACAAAAGAATGTGCTAACCAAGTTTTCAGTGAAGGAGAGCAAAGGGGAGACTTCTAGGAGGAAATGTTGAAACCTGAAGTACAATAGAAAACACTAAGGGAAGTTAATCATTATGAGCCTGATTCAGTGAATCAGGGAGGCTTTAGGTCATGATAAAGTAACAGATGCTGGACTTGCACTACCACTGTAAACATGTAGAAAACTAAGAAAAATATGTGAAAAAAACCCACTTTCAGACATTGAACAGCAGACATCACAAGATCATAATCACTGGGAGTAGGAAAACAAACAAGGTGAGTCCTTCAGTTGGTTAAAATCAGTAAGTTTTTAAAGATTGAAAGAGTATGTTCTCTAATTGTACAGAATTAAATTGGAAATAAAAATAGAAAGAGATCTGAAAAATAAACAGCTTAGTTTTAAGTAAGTCTTGGGTAATAAAAGAAATCCCAAGGGAAATTTAAAAATATTTAATGAACTGAATGAAAATAGAAACACAACATATCAAAATTTGTGAGATGCAGTTGAAGCAATGCTAAGGGAAGATGTATAACTTCAAATGATTATATTAGAAAAAAATCAAATCAATAATTTAAACTTGCATACCAAAAAGCTATAAAAAGTTGAGACAATTAAACCTAAAGTAAGTGAAAGAATGAAAAAATAGAAATAACAGCAAAAATCAATCAAATAAAGAATGTACAAATAATGGAGAAAATAAATTAAACCAAAAGAAGAGTCTTTAAATGCCACATCATGGGCTACAGGTAGAAGCCCAGAGGTGGGAACAGCTTATAAAGGAGGTCTGCTCAACGGAATATATACTGACTGCAGAGGTGCCACTTTGGTGTGTTATCATCTTGAACAGCTTGTTGTGACAAACATTTCAATAAAACTAATAACTTCTATCTAAACTCATCAAAGAAATAAGGGAAAAGACACAAATTATCATCAAGAATGAAACAAGGGACATTATTACAGAGTCTACAGTCACTAAAAGGATAATAAGGACTATTAAGAACAACCTACTGCCAATAAATTCAACATCTGATATGAAATGGAAGAATCCTTTGGAAAAAAAAAACAACAACAAACGACCAAAAATGACTTAAGAGAAGACAGAAATTCTAAATAGTCCCATATCTATTAAAAACCATTGGATTTCTTATAAACGATATTCCACAAAGAAGAATCTCAACCCAGGTGACTTCTCTGGTGAATTCTTTCAAACATCTAAGGAAGAAAAAAGAACAGTTCTATACAATATATTTCAGAAAATAGGGAAGGCAATAATACATTGTTCTTCCACATTAAAAGAAAACACCAGCAGCATTGTTCGCATCCTGCCTGCTTAACAGAGCCTTATGGTATCTTCAATTCCAAGAGCAATAAAAAACATGTAACCATAAAAATGCTTAAACATGTGCCATAAAAATGTACACAGATCTTTAAAGAATATTTATTTATACCAAATAAAAACTGGTAACAATCTAGATATACATTAGCAAGAGAAGAGAATAAACAAATTGTGATACACACACATGGTGGAATATTACTCAGAAATAAAAAGGAATAAATTACAGATAGATGCAACAATATGGATCAATCCAAAAAAATTATACTGAGTAAAAGGAGCCAGACACAAAAGAGTATATTTGTATATTCTATTTTTATAAAAATTTAGAATATGTAAAACTAATCAATAATTGTAAAAAGCACGTCAATGGTTACCTGAGGCCAGTTGTGAAGGTGGATGAAGGAACTTATTTGGTGGTGGAAAGAGTCTATTTCTTAATAGGGGTAAAGTTTCAAATGTATATACTACTGTCAAAAACTCATCAAACTATATGGTTAAAATAGCTACATTTTATCACACAAAAATTATATCTCAATAGAATTGAATTGAAAAAAATAAGTCAGAGAAATAGGTAGAGATGAAGACATTAGGGAGAACGTTATCAAGGTTGTCTCTCATGTTTCAATCAGAGCAACTTTATGGATGGTGGTTTTCCTTACTATTGTGGAAAGAAATGCTGGAACAGAACCAGGTTTGAGGGAAGGAGTGTTAATAGAACAGTACTGAAATGTTGAGGTAAAGGTGCCTATGGTAGTGGTGTTCTATAAGCCATTTTTCAGGGGGAGAGGGAAAAGATGGGGAGCCCTGACTTGTAGCATTTTCTGATATTCATGGTATAGATACTTCCATCACGTCTGATTTCAAGCTACCAACTGTTTAATAACCAGCTTAAAAAATCTTGGAAATTTAACAATCTTTCGTGACCCAGAAGGAGCCAGCTCCAGCAAGCCACTGCCTATGAATCATCAAAACAAATATGTGAAGCAAGAAACTGTATCAATCGAGGGGTTCTTTCTAGAAATATAGGGGAAAAGTGTAGTCATCAGTGAATAGATGTTAATAAAATCCAGGTATGTGGATGCAATTAGGGAAAAAATATAGAGGGGAAAGAAGAGATGCCTAGAATTTTACCTCAGGTATGTTATTTTTAAAGGTCAACTGGAAGAGAATGGGCAAGTAGAAGAAAGTGAAAAGTAAGAACCAGAGAGGCAGGAGGAAAAACAGGATGGTATTTTGTCATCCATCCAAGCCAAGGTAAGGAGCTGAGAAATGGTTAGCAGTGTTAAATTCAGCTAAGTTAAGTAAAATGAAGACTAACATTTGGGGGTACGGAGCTTATGGTAACCTTTGAGAATGCAGTTTCAGTGGAGTTTTGGAAGTTGAATGGGCCACAGGCAGATGCCTTCATCTAGAAGCCAGAGTGGGGAGTAGCTCGTAAAGAAGTCTGCTCAGTGGAATATATACTGGCTGAAGAAGTCCATAGCTGCAGACCGTCACTCTGGTGTGTCCTCACCCTGATCAACTGCCATGACCCACATTAAATACTCTAACCAGGGACAGAGGTGTCTTGACATCCAAGCTGACATTCCTAGGCCTAAATTTATATCACACACACATACATACACACACCTAGAGACATGTATAGACACCTAAATATGTGTAAAAAACAAACACTATGGTGTACTACAGAATATAAAAGTAATAATTTTTTAAATATAAAGCATGAGATTTCAAAGAAATGTTATGTTTGCATCATGTTACTTTACATTTCTAGGCCTCCTTCAACTCGACTCCACACTTATTCCCACCCATGTGTGGGGTGTCTATATTCATTCTCCTCATCCATGGGGACATTTGGATGAGTAAGTTTGATAGGCTGAGAGAAGGCATGTGCCTACAGGTGCCAAGAATCAGGAGGTGATTTCCAGTGCTGGAATCTCGTTGACTTCTGGGCACCACCTATCCCTGAGGAACCTGGAGGACTGTTGCTTAGGGCCCTTCCCAGCAGAATTTGTCAACCTTGTGGTTTGACACTTTCATTTACCATCCTTCACATCATCCTATCCATCTGCCACCACTTCTGTCCACACGAGGCCTACAAACAGCCCATGGTCCATTGCATACCCTACAACTCAGACCCGGGAACCACAGAGAGGGTCACGATTCCACAAACATGTAGACAAGGAACTTCCAAGTTCTTACTGATGCCAGCACTGGCTTCAGTGCCTAGGTCACCAAGAGAGAATGGATATGGGATAAGGCCTTGACAGCCTTCCCATACTTCTGTGCAACTCAGAGCTTATCGAGGGCTTCTCAGAACAGCTAATGGAACATTGGCCCTGCTTTATAGACAGAGGTTTTACATATAGACTCTGGGCTGTGCACACTTCTTTGTTTTAAACATCACATGTTCTCTGTATGAGAAGATACCCCTGGAATTGAATGTGGCTATGTGTGACAGCTCTGGCTCCAGCTCTCTGAAACCTGTGCCAGCTAGGCTACCCTCTAGGTCTCCTACTAGGAGAAAGAAATTTGGACTGAAGGGCCATGGAAGGTTTGGGAGGAAGGTCTGCCCTACATTCTCGGAAGTTGGCTCTGTGGCTCTGTGGAGGGCAGATGAGAGAGAATAAAGATTAGAGGCTGGGGGAACAATTGAGATTTTTCTTTAGTGAGTCAGTGGTTCTCAATAGGGGTGATACTGCTCCTGAGACATGTTTTGAAATTTTGTGGGATCTTATGATTTGTTACTAGTGTTTAGTGAACAGGAGCCAAGAATGATAGGCATCTAGGCAGTTTAGGCCAAACAACTAAAAATTGTTCTGAATTCCACATAAAAAATGGAATATTCCTTTCTATAATAGTCTGGACCTGGCATTTAACACTGTTTTACCAATATACACACTACTGATGATATTCGAGCCCTAATATGACACACCTGTACTGGTCTGCATTTATAACTATGATGCTCAAATTATGAAGAGGTACAAGCATTTGACTGCTTGATCACACACACTAGTTTACTGAAATATGTTATTATTTTGTTATAAACTACTTTATTTCTCTGTGTATTAAAGTCAGGGTATTATTTTGTTGTTTGTGGAATGATCTATTTTGATAGATTATATTATCTATAAGTTTAATTTCCATATACTAAACAGTCATCATGAATATTTTTTATTTATTTTTTAGGAAAGAAAGCATTAGATCTAACAGTGTTGAAAATGACTGGTTTAGATGATAAATATTGAGAGCTTAGGCAAAGCCCTGTGGGAAAAAGAAAGTCACTATGGATATAGAACTAACAGACTTTGGAAAATGATTTGATTCAGTGGCTTAAAATTAAGCTCTGTTTCAACTTTCTCTTCTGCAGGGTAAATAAACTAAATAAACCCAGAGCCATCATCCAACTTGGCCTGCTTCACAGACCTTGCATTATCTTGGTTGCTGTCTCCAGAATCACTTCCCTGAGTCTCAAAATGGTATTCAGTTCTATATCGCCAAAAGAAGCTGAAGTATATTGAAATGAGGAGCCAAGACTCCCAACCCCCAAACAAATAAGCCATGTACTAGCTCACAGATCTGACTGTGGACATTAATGCACACATGCAGCAGACACTGTCAGTAGCCTGAAAATATTCCCTCATCTTCTGTATCTGCTGAGTGACTTGCAACTGTCATCACTTGCATTTCTTTGATTAAGAGGCTTCTTTGGCCACTGAAGCCTGTTTTGCCCAATGAAGGAGGTTGGAAGGGCTAGAATGAATGCATCTCCCTATTCCCTAAACAGCCCTCAAACAGTAACTGGCTGCAGTTGGTGTATAAATAACCCAGCTACCCAGTCCCTTTTGTGCAGTAACTCTAAGGTGTGTGTCCTATGTTAATCCCCCAGAGTTTCCCCCATAGGATAAAGCTCCAGTCACCCACAGTTGTAACTGACTTGATAACACACCCCACACTGACTACCTTTCATGGCGTATTTTCTTCTTCCTCTCCTGGAGTTTATTTTCCCTCCCCATCAAACTACTTTGCTATCATATTCTTGTCTGAGTGTCAGCTTCTGGGAAACCCAAACCAAAACAACTTGTTATCTATTGCACTGGGGACCTCTTGTAGTTGATGGATGTAGTCTAAGACCACAGACCCAGGAGACAGGCCTAGGTCTAAGCCCAACCTGTACCAACTCACCTTCTTACTTCAGGCATTTTAACTCTCTCTCTCTGCTTCAGTTTCCTTACCTTTAACTTAAAGGATTTTGACTACATTAACATTTCCCAGAATGTGTTCATTGGAAGAACATTCCATGTTTGGAACGTTAATCGTTGTTATGGGGAAAAGGTGAAAGAGGAAAGAAGATTCCTGCTCTGTTATACACAGCAGTCTCTATCTACTTCCCAGGATGATGCTGAAGTGGACGTGGAGTGCCTGGCTAAGTGTCTGACACATAGTAGGTGTACAAAAAATGGTGATTGATTTCAAATCCAAAGCAGTTAGCTCATGCTCATATAGAATACATCATCAGTAGGCAGTGATTCTTAACCTGAAGTTCATGTACTCTCTGAAACTGTAATAAAAATTGTACACTCTGTGCTCCTGTGCCTTTTTCTGGGGTGAATCTCTTAGATTTAATTGGATTTTTAGACTCTCTAAAAGATTAAGCCTTAAGCCATATTGTCTTAAGCCATCTGGTCTTATCAGTTGTTTTAAAACATAGAAGGAAATCATTACTTCCTAGTTTTAATGATCAAACAACAAACACCTATTCATCATCTTATCTCTCTTTTAGGGGAACACCTCAAGTCTTTGTGCAGTGGTATCTCATTAAAATTTCTGAGATATGCATTCAAAATATGTAAGTGACATACAAATATGAGAATTCAGTTGATATAACCAAAAAAACAATGGATTAAAAAAATCCTGGGTTCCACTGGGAACTGTATTTGTATTTGAATAGAAACAATTTTTTTTTTTAAATTCTGGCTAGTTTGATGGATATATACTGTATGTTAGAATGGGGTGGGATAGTCCCTAAATGGATTGGGCTATTGTTGAATATTTCCCCTCCACTCTCCTTTGTCAGAGCAACAGGCAGATCACAGGTCTTGGATTCAAATGTTTTGCTCACCATCAGACCGTTCATTGGATTAATGTGTCCTGGGAAAGGTGCTTATTGTATCTATCTGTGATTCCTCAATAACTAGCACGGTCCTTTCCCATTTGTAAGGCCTTAGCAAAGGTTATCCAGGCTGTTGGGAGATTTGCTGTCATCTCAAACCATGAGTTGTGCACTCTCTCTGAGATGAGTCAACCGCAGGGAGAATGGAACCAACCACTAGAAGTGTTTCCGGCTCCAATTTTCTGAATGTCTCCTCGTGGAGCTTAATCTTTGGTTGTTATTGACAACTGTTGTGACCACATTTGAGAGTGTGTGCAAGGAGCTGTGTGGAGAAGTATGGGGAGGCGGAGAGAAGACAAATTGGCAGGAATTATTTTAAAAGATGCCTGTTTTCCCAGTTACTTAAGTTTACCTGGTTTTGTCGACATCAAGAGAGGTATAATTTTCTAGTTTTCAAAAAACAAATTATGCTTCAGTGGAAAGTAAATGTGTTATCATGGGTAAAAGGAAAATATATTGTCAAAATAATTGCTGTGGGACATAGAATCCGGTTTCAGGAAACATTTTTCAGTTTCTTACAGGCAGAGAATAGTATTATTAGAACAAACCAACCAACATCATTGGTACAATGGCTTCTGCTCTACTTTCTCTTTATCAGTTAAAGTTTCTAGTTCAGTGTGTCTTCACCTTTTTTGTGAATATGAGGACCCTGTTTAATACATTTTTTAAAATTGAGAACCTTGAAAGCTGGAAGTTGTATTTTAGTAACTGTTAAAGGGAGAGAATATACAACAGTATTCCAGTTATCTATTGCTACTTAACAAACCACCTCAAATCTAGTGGCTTAAAATAACATTGGTTTGTTTGGCTCATAAATTGGCATTTGGGCAGGGATTGGAAGGGACAGCTCACCTCTGCTCCGCACGGGGAGCTGAGGCAGCTTATAGACTGGGGGTCAGAATCACTGGAGGCCACAGGAACTCACACGACCAGAGGTCGATAGTGACTATAGGACCTCAGTTGGGGCCGTCATCCACAAAACCTATACGTGGCCTCTACCTGTGGTCTCTTTGCTTTCTCGTGGCATGGTGATTGAATTACAAAAGAAAGTGTCCCAAGAGGACCAGGTGTCATCTGTATTGCCTTTTAGGGCCTTGGCTCAAAAGTCACATAGTTCATTTCTGCTCCAGTAACAAGCCCCCCAAATTTAATGGGTACGGTGTCAACACTGCATTCTAGGAAGAATGTACGGATCAGAGATATTGTTGTAGCCATTTGGAAAAATATGAGCCTCCACAAAGGGCAAAATGCTCACAATTTCAGTAATGCTTTAAAATGAACACATGAGCCTATCACCCCTGGCAATGATGCCTCAGGGTCTGGGGATTTTTTACTATAATTGGGCACCTCTGCTCCAGAACAGATACATGTAAAACACACTCTAATGGGGTCAAAGCAGTTGGCCATAGCTTGAGACCCTGACTATGCTATTTTTCCATCCATGGAGGATGAAACTCCTTGGTCTCTACTGTGCATACCTTCCAGCCCACTCCATATTCTGTTCATTCTGGTCTTCATTTAATCATTCTCCTATGTGTAGTTTATTCCTCATTCAGCCAACAGCATTTTTTAAATATAAAAATACATACCTATTCACAAAGTAACCCAATTCACAAACTAATTCTGGTTCGATCTGCCTACAGAAATAACAACAATAACATAAGCAGCTACAATTCTGAACACTTAAATGCCAGGCACTGAGCTGAGTGCTTTACAGGCATTAACTAAATTAACCATCATTGATATAATAAGGCAGTTCAGACATTATCCTATTTTTTAAATTAAAAGAAAAAAACCCTGAAGTTTATCATTAAACTTACCCCAAATCTCAGTTAGTAAATTACAGACAAGTTCTCACAAAGATCTTACTTTTCATCATTATGATGCTATGGGTTCCTGTACAGGATATTTAACGTAACATTCATGGACTTTCCAGAGCTGGACCTTATTTTTCTAGTTTCACATGGTAACAGTTTTCTTTCACACCCATACAACTTATACAACAGTCATCTAGTATTCCTAACTATACACACACTTTTTTTCTTTGTTCATTTGCTTAATGTGTCTTTCTACTCTCCAACCAGCAAAACAGAAATTTCCTGCTTAAATGCCATCTTCTCTAGGAAGTCTTTCCTGACTTCCTGTCCCCTCCTCTGAACTATTATGACACTCAGTACTTTTCTCTGCTAAAACTCCCCTGATGTCATTGAACTTATTTGTCTATCTTTTCCAGAAGGTAATGAGGCCTAGGGTGTGCTGTTTATCTGTGAAGTCTCAAAGACTAACACAGCACTTTGTACCAAGTAGTCACATATTCTGTATGTTGGAACTTCAACTTCCTGCCCTGATGGTGGAACAGATACTACATTAGCCCTCTTTTGGTAAATTAGTATAAACCTAGACTAATTATATAAAATAACTGTTTTCTGATGTTGAACCAAAGGCAGTGCAGGACTGTGATCTCTGAGAGGTAGGAAACAAACAAGATAATCCCCAATATTGTAATGGCTTTCTGTTTTAAGGCACTTTCCAGACCATAGTACAGAGAAGGGGAGGCAAAACAGAGCACAGTTGCTTAGCAGAGCTAAAATGATAGAGATTAGAATTTGGGGTTACTGGAGCATCTAGAATTTCTGGGACAGGGTAAGAGGGAGAAGGAAGCTATGTACAGAAGGAGCTCTACAAATGTGCTTAAGGATCCCCTTGAGTCTTTGGCTGAATACTAACCTGTGTATGTGCAGAGAAAAACTGCATGAAGCTAGAGTGAAAATATCTATCAGAGGAAACCAACTACTTGGAACTGCGAGTTAAACAAATACTAGATTTTGCATGAGGCTGAAAGATGTTTGCATTCTGACTAGCCACAGTAGAGACTTTGCTGAAAATCCCAGAAATTCAATAAAACCCATATAAAGGCAACACGTTAGCAATAGAACTAGCCTAACCCTATGGTAATAGTCATTCTAGACCAACTATTTAAAAGACTCTAAAGAAAACTTGAAAGGACTATGTTGGTCCATGAGCAAATTAAATGCCTGCTGCAACAAAGCACTAAACTCTGTCATGAATAAAGATAAAATCCTTCAAAAATATAGTACCCATAATGTCAACCATACAATACAATTTACTAAGTATATAAATGAGCATAAATACCTGATGTATAATCAAAATAAAAATCAGAAAAATAGAATACAACTAAGAAATGGGAAAGATGATAAAATTTGCAAACAAGAACTTTAAAACAGCTATTATAATTATATTCAAGAATTTAAAGGAAATATTAACATAATGAGTGAAGAATAGCTATTATAATTATATTCAAGAATTTAAAGGAAATATTAACATAATGAGTGAAGAATAGGAAACCTTCAGAAAGAGAAGGTTAAGACAAGTTTAATTCTAGAACAAAATGGAAGTTCTAGAATTAAAAGTTACATGATTTGAAATTTAAAAATTATGAGATTAACATCAATTAGGCAATGCATAAGAAAGGTTAATAGGGAATATCCTGGTGGTCCAGAGGTTAGGACTCTGTGCTTTCACTGCTGAGGGTGTGGGTTTGGCATCTGGTCAGGAAACTAAGATCCCACAAGCTATGTAACGCAGCCAAAAAAAAACCAAACAAACAACTCTAATAAACTTGAAGACAGAACAACAAAGATTATGTACATGGAAGCACATAGAGATAAAATGCTGGGGGAAAGAAAAGTCTCAGGGACAACTGTCCTGTGATACAATATCAAGGGATCTATTGTAAATTTAAGTGACATGAAAAATATAAGCCTACAGATATAAGAAACTCAGTGTACTTCAAGCAAGATAAACACACACACACCCCGCACCACAGTCAGAGTGTACTGTAATCAAATCATTATAAACTGATTATGTGTTAAGTAAATGATAAAGAAAAACATCTTAAAAGCAGCTGGATGGAGTTGAGATGGGGAACATATTACCAACAGACAAAGGAACAACTATAAGAATTACCACTTGTGTCTCATCAGAAATAATTCAAACCAGAGAAAATTGGAATAATAGTCATGTCTTATAACTATTATTTCATAACATTTTTTAGTTGACAAAGTACTTTCCCACTCATGCTTTCATGTAAGCTTTACAACATTACCCCATGAGACAAACAGGATTAGGATTATTCTCCTCATTTTACAGATGTAGAAAGTTGGCTCAGAGATGTGAATTTGCCCAACAGAGCTAGCACTAAATCCTGGTCTCCAAGGTACCCATGTTATCATCATTGCCATCACACTGACTGTATACCTCACTTGGGTTGATCTCTGATATGCCTCTCCCTGTGGGCTGACTTTCTGGGTTTGCCTTCTAATTAAAACAGCCATGACACAACAATAATCCCCATTCCTTGCCAAATTCCAACTCCTAGTTTCCTGCCTTCCCAATTCTATGTTACAGCTCCGGACTCTGAGGAGCCAGAATGATCCCTTTAGCCCTTCCCAGGCAAGAAACACAAATGTGAAACCATGGTTTCTTAATCATAGGTCAGCTGCCTCCTTGAGAGGTTCATCTGATTCTGACATACCCCAAATTCTATGTCATACACCAAGCTTGGGCCACTGTAACCCAACAGTCCTCCCACACGAAAGCTTGGCCATCCTCTCATTGGCTCCACCATGTCCCAGCTTCCAGCATGAAATAGAAAAGTTCCTATAAGAGTGACAGTAAAGTTAGTAACAGCAGATCATAGCTAAACTCCTCACATGTTGTCTGTGGGAAAGGAGCATCTTCCTTTGTCTAGTCTCATCTTCTAAATGCCCCATCACCAATCACAAAACTGGATTCACTCAGTATGTGTCCCCTAGAATGCTTTTCAGGACAGAATGAAGTTGAGAGGGTGTGATGCACAGATTTTACCGATTCATAAACCTGGAAGGAAACTTTTCACTTTACAGACACATAATCCAAGATTCTGAGAGACAAGGTGGCTTGTAGATGGTCACCCAGTGAGCTGGCAGCAGGACTAGGACAAAGACTCTTTCAATTGCTCCCACAGTGTTTCTCCTTTCTCAGGTAAGTTCCAAGATGAGGACGCAATGATTTTGGTTGAGAGATTTTCTCTTAGATGAAGTTCGGATTGAAAGAGGAGAGAATTAGCTGCCCTCTGGTTGAACAGGCTCTATTTCCCAAGAGAAGACCCTACATTTATGTACTCCTGAGGTTTCACTCCTTTGAGGAGGTCTCATTGCATGCTTCTCACCAGCCACCCACTGTTTTCCCTTGGAAATATATTTGCTGTGTTCCTTTATATTTGCTTGAAATGTGGTTCCCACATATGCAGCTAAACCCTAAAGAATTTGCTGATTCAATTTCTAATTGATCTTTTCCAAGTGTTTTCTACTTCAGAGCCCTCTTCACTCCAATAAGGGTGGTGATAGGAAATTTAGAAGGAGTAAACTCAGTCTTGGGAGCTTCACTGCATTTTTTTAAAAAAGAAAATCAGCACAACCTTTGACAAGCATGTCCCAAGGTTTAATTTCCCCTTAGAATGTCAGAGAAAGTCAGTGTAATGAGCATACATAAAGCCTGTGGCCTTTCTTATAAGGAAATTTCAAGAGGGTCTACCAGCTGCTGGAAGGAAGCAGCACTTTGCTATGTGGCCAAACATACCCCTTGGCATTTCAAGAATCCTTTCTGAAGGGAGGGGAGAGACAGCTCATCTCAGCAACAGATCTGCTGCAGGCAGTAAGAGATCAATGGGGAGTTGGAATGGTGCTTACTATTATTATTAGTATTGCTGTTGTCATTATTATGATCAAGTTGCAAATTCACTTAATGGTAACAACAGGGTCTGGCCCCAAAAAGAGATTCTAAAAAGATGTAATCTCTGCCCAGAAGCCTCATTTTTGAGCCAGATATTTTTCCAGTACTCCATTCTCACAGTCCTCTGGTGCCTGTTGTGGATATGTGTCTGCGTGCTCTGACCAGCCTGGCTAGATTCATGTTGATAAACTATGCACACAGAGGAACTGTGTAGCTCACATACACTTTACTGCTGCTTTTGATAAACCAGAGCCTCTTTTTAAGATAATGAGATTTATTGACATAATTATGCATATACTGCTGTCTTCTCAAATAGGATTTAGAGAACATAATAAGATGCCTGGTGTTGGAAGTGACCTCAGAGAGAAAACTACATAGTGCTCGAATTCTGCCCTTCAATCTCTTGCCCATTCTTGAATACTCCTGATGTTGGAGAACTCAGCACCTATTAAAGCAGTCCATTACTGTCTAGAGAGTTCTGATAGAAAGTTCCTCCCAAATTAGGCATCTGCTAGTCACTTTCTTTCTCCCTTCAGAGAGCAGCATTCTCTGTACAGGAAAGCAGAGGTTTCTCCTTCTCTTTGCACATGGCTCCGCCCTCTCTGCAGGGCTCCCTGGCACTAGGGAGCTCTCTTACTGCTTCTGGCTTCTCTATGGTTGCCCTTCAGTTCCCCTGGGTGTCATCTGGAGTTCATGCTCCAGTAAACAGGCTGACGCTTAATACGTCTCCCCAAAGCTTAGTGGCTTAAAACAAGATAGAATCATTATTTGTAATGATTCTGAGTGTTGGCTGGGGAGTTGCTCTGCTGGCACCTCCTGGGCTCCCATGGCTGGGCTGGAAGGGGCAAATTGGCATTACTCTTGTGTCTGACCGTTGGTGCTGTCAATGGCCTGGGACTCCTCAGTTCTCCATATGGCCACTCTTTCTTCACTAGGATAAACTGGGTTCTTAAGCGGTGGTCTCAGACAGTCTTCCGGGGGTGAAAGGCCTAATCTTGAAAATAGCACATTATTTCTGCCATATTTCTATTGGTCAGAGCAAATCACAAAGGCAGCCCAGATGCAGGATGGGCAAACAGTCTCCGCCTCTTGATAGGCTGTGGCATGTTCTTCAGTCTACCAGCCCTCTTTCCGCTGGAACACACAGAAGGTACGTGTACAGAAGGTAGAAAGGAGAGATGGAGCACGAGGGCTTTCCCTTTCTCTCTTGACACTGTTCCTTCATTTTCTCAAGACCAGTATCTCTGGGTTTATGGTTACACAAATATTTATTTTATAAAGGGTTTCAATGATTTGGGAAGATAATTAGTATAGAGAAAGGAACAAAGTATAATTGCAGCGAATTTGAATTTTGCCTTAAATCTCAAAAATGAAGGATCTTAAAGACTTGTGAAGAGATCTTCTGTGGTCACTTTTCAGACTTTCATTCTGGATCCTTTATTTCAGGTGCAAGAGTTTCCTCTTCCCTCATATCAAGTGTCTCATGGTTCCAAGGTCGATATCCAAAAATTTCCACCTTCACTCCACTTCCTTTTAGGAAACCTTACTTCTTTTCGAAGGAAGAGATTTCCCCCCCTAGATTCTTTGCCCTTTCCTCATACAAAATGACTTAAGTTTTAATCCTATGGTCTTAGCACCCCAAACCCTCACTACAGTTGGTCATCAGCCAAATTTCATAGACAGGCAGTCACAAGATGGATGCTGGTTCCCTGGGGAAGTTGAGTGTGGAGTAGCCTTTTGGAGTTTCCTTTTTTACATCCCCGTGTGAAGGCTGAGGCCGGCAGTTCCTGTTGACAGGGGTCTACTGAAATAAGATCAGATCCCAAGAACAAACATCAGTTGTGTGTGTGTGTGTGTGTGTGTGTGTTTGTGGGGAGACTGGGGATGGTTTGAGTAGAGTGGTCTTTTCTCAATTAAAAATGGAGTTCTCTATAACACAGGAAACTAATTCAATATTCTGTAATAAACCATAATGTAAAAGAATCTGAAAAAGAATATATATACATATATATTCAGTTATATATGTATATAAAACTGAATCACTTTGCTGTACACCAGAAACTAGCAAAACACTATAAATCAACTATACTTCAATTAAAAAAAAAACACCATTAAGTATACTGAAAAAATAATCTACCACTGGTAAACCAACAACAACAAAAAAAACCAAACCAAAATTACGACAAAAAAATGGAATCAGTGGAACCTCCATTACTAAATGAGAAGTATTTGGTTTCTCTCCTGCTCAGTCTTGGTCCCCGCCAGAATCATAATAGCTGTGCCCCAGACTCTTCATTCAGTGGTCCCTACCCCCAGCCACACATGCACACAAACACACCTCTGAAGGGATGTGTGACCCCTCTTACTATATATTGGAAGAAATCCACCTCCTTTTCTCCTGAGGACACACAGACAATTCATTATTTTTTTAACACCTTTATTGGAGTATAATTGCTTTACAATGTTGTGTTAGTTTCTGCTGTATAACAAAGTGAATCAGCTATACGTATACATATATCCCCATATCCCTTCCCTCTTGCGTCTCCCTCCCACCCTCCCTATCCCACCCATCTAGGTGGTCACAAAGCACCGAGCTGATCTCCCTGTGCTATGCGGCTGCTTCCCACTATCTATTTTTACATTTGGTAGTGTATATATGTCAATTTTACTCTCTCACTTCATCACAGATTACCCTTCCTCCTCCCCACGTCCTCAAGTCATTCTCTACGTCTGCATCTTTATTCCTGTCCTGCCCCTAGGTTCATCAGAACCTTTTAATTTTTTTTAGATTCCATATATATGTGTTAGCATACGGTATTTGTTTTTCTCTTTCTGACTTACTTCACTCTGTATGACAGACTCTAGGTCCATCCACCTCACTACAAATAACTCGTTTTTTTTATGGCTGCGTAATCTTCCATTGTACATACGTGCCACATCTTCTTTATCCATTCATCTGTCAATGGACACTTAGGTTGCTTCCTTGTCCTGGCTATTGTAAATAGTATTGCAATGAACATTGTGACACATGCTTTTTTTAAGTTATAGTTTTCTCAGGGCATATACCCAGTAGTGGGATTGCTGGGTCGTATGGTAGTTCTATTTTTAGTTTTTTAAGGAACGTCCATACTGTTCTCCACAGTGGCTGTATCCATTTACATTCCCACCAACAGTGTAAGAGGGTTCCCTTTTCTCCACACCCTTTCCAGCATTTATTGCTTCTAGATTGTTTTTTTCTTTCTTTTTTTTTTTGCGTTACGCGGGCCTCTCACTGTTGTGGCCTCTCCCATTGCGGAGCACAGGCTCCGGACGCGCAGGCTCAGCGGCCATGGCTCACAGGCCCAGCCACTCTGCGGCATGTGGGATCTTCCCGGACCAGGGCACGAACCCGTGTCCCCTGCATTGGCAGGCGGACTCTCAACCACTGCGCCATCAGGGAAGCCCCACTTGTAGATTTTTTGATGATGGCCATTCTGACTGGTGTGAGGTGATATCTGTTTGCAGTTTTGATTTGCATTTTTCTAATGATTAGTGATGTTGAGCATCCTTTCATCTGTTTGTTGGCAGTCTGTATATCTTCTCTGGAGAAATGTCTATTTAGGTCTTCTGCCCACTTTTGGATTGGGTTGTTTGTTTATTTTTATATTGAGCTGCATGAGCTGCTTGTATATTTTGGACATTAATCCTTTGTCAGTTGCTTCATTTGCAAATATTTTCTCCCATTCTGAGGGTTGTCTTTCCGTCTTGTTTATGGTTTCCTTTGCTGTGCAAAAGATTTTAAGTTTCATTAGGTCCCATTTGTTTATTTTTGTTTTTATTTCCATTTCTCTAGGAGGTGGGTCAAAAAGGATCTTGCTGTGATTTATGTCAAAGAGTGTTCTTCCTATGTTTCCTCTGAGAGTTCTATAGTGTCTGGCCTTACTTTTAGGTCTTTAATCCATTTTGAGTTTATTTTTATGTATGGTGTTAGAAAGTGTTCTAATTTCATTCTTTTACATGTAGCTGTCCAGTTTTCCCAGCACCACTTATTGAAGAGGCTGTTTTTTCTCCATTGTATATTCTTGCCTCCTTTATCAAAGGTAAGGTGACTTGTGAAGAGAGTGTGGGTTTATCTCTGGGCTTTCTATCCTGTTCCATTGATCTATATTTCTGTTTTTGTGCCAGTACCATACTATCTTGATTACTTTGTAATCAATTGTAGCTTTGTAGTATAGTCTGAAGTCAGGGAGCCTGATTCCTCCAGCTCCGTTTTTCTTTCTCAAGATTGCTTTGGCTCTTTGCGGTCTTTTGTGTTTCCATACAAATTGTGAAATTTTTTGCTCTAGTTCTTTGAAAAATGCCATTGGTAATTTGATAGGGATTGCATTGAATCTGTAGATTGCTTTGGGTAGTACAGTCATTTTCACAATATTGATTCTTTCAACCTAAGAACATGGTACATCTCTCTATCTCTTTGTATCGTCTTTAATTTCTTTCATCAGTGTCGTACAGTTTTCTGCATACAGGTCTTTTGTCTTCTTAGGTAGGCTTATTCCTAGGTATTTTATTCTTTATATTGCAATGGTAAATGGGAGTGTTTCCTTAATTTCTCTATCAGGTTCTTCATCATTAGTGCATAGGAATGTAAGAGATTTCTGTGCATTAATTTTGCATCCTGCTACTTTACCAAATTCATTGATGAGTGCTAGTAGTTTTCTGGTAGCCTCTTTAGGATTCTCTATGTATAGTGTCATGTCATCTGCACACAGTGACAGTTTTACTTCTTCTTTTCCAATTTGGATTCCTTTTATTTCTTTTTCTTCTCTGATTTCCATGACTAAAGCTTCCAAAACTATGTTGAATAATAGTTGTGAGAGTGGGCAACCTTGTCTTGTTCCTGATCGTAGAGAAAATGATTTCAGTTTTTCACCATCGGGAACAATGTTGGCTGTGTGTTTATCATATATGAGCTTTATTATGTTGAGGCAGGTTCTCTCTATGCCTACTTTCTGGAGAGTTTTTATCATAAATGGGTCTAGAATTTTATCAAAAGCTTTTTCTGCATCTATTGAGATTATCATATGGTGTTTATCCTTCAATTTGTTAATATGATGTATCACATTGATTGATTTGCATATACTGAAGAATCCTTGCATTCCTGGGATAAACCCCACTTGATCATGGTGTATGATCCTTTTAATGTGTTGTTGGATTCTGTTTGCTAGTATTTTGTTGAGGATTTTTGCATCTATGTTTATCAGTGATATTGGCCTGTAGTTTTCTTTCTTTTTGACATCTTTGTCTGGTTTTGGTATCAGGGTGATGGTGATCTCGTAGAATGAGTTTGGGAGTGTTCCTCCCTCTGCTATATTTTGGAAGAGTTTGAGAAGGATAGGTGTTAACTCTTCTCTAAATGTTTGATAGAATTTGCCTGTGAAGCCATCTGGTCCTGGGCTTTTGTTTGTTGGAAGATTTTTAATCACAGTTTCAATTTCAGTGCTTGTGATTGGTCTGCTTATATTTTCTATTTCTTCCTGGTTCAGTCTTGGAAGGTTGTGCATTTCTAAGAATTTGTCCATTTCTTCCAGGTTGTCCATTTTATTGGCATATATTTGCTTGTAGTAATCTCTCATGATCCTTTCTATTTCTGCAGTGTCAGTTGTTACTTTCCCTTCTTCATTTCTAATTCCATTGATGTGATTCTTCTCCCTTTTTTTCTTGATGAGTCTGGCTAGTGGTTTATCAATTTTGTTTATCTTCTCAACGAATCAGCTTTTAGTTTTATTAATCTTTGCTATTGTTTCCTTCATTTCTTTTTCTTTTATTTCTGATCTGATCTTTATGATTTCTTTCCTTCTGCTAACTTTGGTTTTCTTTTGTTGTTGTTTTTCTTCTTCTTTCTCTAATTGCTTTAGGTGTAAGGTTAGGTTGTTTATTTGAGATGTTTCTTGAGGTAGGATTGTATTGCTATAAACTTCCCTCTTAGAAGTGCTTTTGCTGCATCCCATAGGTTTGGGGTCATCTGGTTATCACTGTCATTTGTTTCTAGGTATTTTTTGATTTCCTCATTGATTTCTTCAGTGATCTCTTGGTTACTTAGTATTGTTTAGCCTCCATGTGTTTGTATTTTTACAGTATTTTTCCTGTAATTGATATCTAGTCTCATAGCGCTATGGTCAGAAAAGATACTTGATACAATTTAAAGTTTCTTAAATTTACCAAGGCTTGATTTGTGACCCAAGATATGATCTATCCTGGAGAATGTTCCATGAGCACTTGATAAGAAAGTGTATTCTGTTGTTTTGGGATGGAATGTCCTTTAAAAATCAATTAAGTCCATCTGGTTTAATGTGTCACTTAAAGCTTGTGTTTCCTTATTTATTTTCATTTTGGATGATCTGTCCATTGGTGAAAGTGGGGTGTTAAAGTCCCCTACTTTGATTGTGTTACTGTCGATTTCCCCGTTTATGGCTGTTAGCGTTTGCCTTATGTATTGAGGTGCTCCTATGTTGGGTGCATAAATATTTACAATTGTTATATCTTCTTCTTGGATTGATCCCTTGATCATTAGGTAGTGTCCTTCTTTGTCTCTTGTAATAGTCTTTAAAGTCTATTTTGTCTGATATAAGAATTGCTACTCCAGCTTTCTTTTCATTTCCATTTGCATGGAATATCTTTTTCCATCCCCTCACTTTCAGTCTGTATGCATCCCTAGGTTTGCAGTTGGTCTCTTTTAGACAGCATATATTTGGGTCTTCTTCTTGTATCCATTCAGCCAGTCTATGTCTTTTGGTTGGAGCACTTAATCCATTTACATTTAAGGTAGTTATCAATATGTATGTTCCTATTACCATTTTCTTAATTGTTTTGGGTTTGTTATTTTAGGTCTTTTCCTTCTCTTGTGTTTCCTGCCTAGACAAGTTCCTGTAGCATGTGTTGTAAAGCTGGTTTGATGGTGCTGAATTCTCTTAGCTCTTGCTTGTCTGTAAAGTTTTAATTTCTCCATTGAATCTGAATGAGATCCTTGCTGGGTAGAGTAATCTTGGTTGTAGGTTTTCCCCTTTCATCACTTTAAATATATCCTGCCACTCCCTTCTGGCTTGCAGAGTTTCTGTTGAAAGATCAGCTGTTAACCTTATGGGGATTCCCTTGTATGTTATTTGTTGCTTTATTGTTGCTACTTTTACTATTTTTTCTTTGTATTTATTTTTTGATAGTTTGATCAATATGTGTTTCTCCTTGGATTTACCCTGTATGGGACTCTCTGTGCTTCCTGGACTTGATTGACTATTTCCTTTTCCATATTAGGGAAGTTTTCAACTATAATCTCTTCAAATATTTTCTCAGTCCCTTTCTTTTTCTCTTCTTCTTCTGGAATCGCAATAATTCGAATGTTGGTGCATTTAATGTTGTCCCCTAGGTCTCTGAGACTGTACTCAATTCTTTCCATTCTTTTTTCTTTATTCTGCTCTGAGGTAGTTATTTCCACTATTTCATCTTCCAGGTCACTTATCCGTTCTTCTGCCTCAGTTATTCTGCTATTGATTCCTTCTAGTGATTTTTTATTTTTTTTTTTTTTTTTTTTTTTTTTTTTTTTTTTTTTTTTTTTGCTCTTTAGTTCTTCTAGATCCTGTTAAATATTTCTTGTATTTTCTCCATTCTATTTCCAAGATTTTGGATCATGTTTACTATCATTACTCTGAATTCTTTTTCAGGTAGACTGCCTATTTCCTTTTCATTTGTTTGATCTGGTAGGTTTTTACCTTACTCCTTCATTTGCAGCACATTTCTCTGTCTTTTCATTTTGTTTAACTTACTGTGTTTGGGGTCTCCTTTACACCGGTTGTGGGTTCGTAGTTCCCACTGTTTTTGGTGTCTGCCCCCAGTGGGTGAGGTTGGTTCAGTGGGTTGTGTAGGTATCCTGGTGGAGCGGACTGGTGCCTGTGCTCTGGTGCGTGGGGCTGGATCTTGTCTTTCTGGTGGCAGGGCTGTGTCCGGTGGTGTGTTTTGGGGTGTCTGTGAACTTAGAATGATTTTAGACAGCTTCTCTGCTAATGGGTGGTGTTGTGTTCCTGTCTTACTAGTTATTTCACATGTGGTGTCCGGCACTGGATCTTGCTGGCCACTGGGTGGAGCTGGGTCTTAGCATTGAGACGGAGATCTCTGGGAGAGCTCTAGCCGATTGATATTACGTGGGGCCGGGAGGTCTCTGGTGGTCCAATGGCCTGAACTCAGCTCTCCCACCTCAGAAACTCAGGCCTGACACCAGACCGGAGCACCAAGACCCTGTCAGCCACATGGCTGTGTGTATGACTGTTGTCTCCTTTTCTTCACATCCCAGAGCTCTTTACTCAAAAAAGGTGACCGGGTTCAGCTTAGATACAGAAACACCTGGCATGCGGCCCAGAGGGCAGAAGTGGTTTCAGACAATTCATTTTTATGAGAGGTTTTCATGTATTTCAAGATAATTACCATGTCCTTCACAAGTCTATTCTCTTAGCTAAATACTGAGGCTGGCTTAATAAATTGTTATCTGACAAATGCCACTTTATTGATTCAAAAAATATAAGAAAATATATTTATGAGAAAAATTCACACTCGTTTCTATTGTAGATATTTGTCATGCATTTAGCAGAAATCCAAAATGTTAGACACAGGATATGGATAGTGGATGAGATACTGAACATAAAGTGTTAAATCACTAATTCTGTTTCTATTTCTCTTCTTCTGTGTCTAGCACCTACTCAGAAAAGACAGGAATGAAAGAAGACTGTGGAAAATATCCTATATTTAATCTAATAATTCTTTTCACTAAACAAGTCCTACAAATTCATTTAATAAGTGTTTAATAATATTTAGTAATATTTATTAATCACTTACTATATATCAGTCACTGCACATCTGACATCTAGAAAACCCTTGGTAAATGCCTGTTGGGTGAAGTAAAGGGATCACTTAATTGATATAACTCTGCAAAGTAAAAATTATCCCCATTTTCTAGATGAGGAAATTGGAATTTGGGGAGGTTGAGTGTGCCAAATTCTTACAATTAAGAAGGACAGAGCCCAGGTTCTTCTTTTCATTCGACTCAGTGCATGCCTGTCCTGGGCACTGGGGGATATGGGGTAGAAACATTACATGAGCTTCCTCCTTTGTTCTCACCTTCTGCATGTGAGGAGGAGAAGCCAGGGCTCAATTCAAGGAGGAGGGGAGCACTGAGCTGGTCCTGGGAAAACAGTGGCAAAGGAGGCACAGGAAGGGACACTGACAGGGAGGGACTTAAGAACCAAGATAAGGAGAGAGGAATGTGCTGGGTGCTCAGCAGGTACTGAGAGGACCACTCCGGCCAGACGAGGGAGGACTCATTTTGGGTGTGTGTGGAGGTTGGTTTGGAATTCCGTGTTAGTTTGACTATAGCTTTTGATGGAGCTGGACCATGGAGAGACTTGAATAACAAATTAAGAAGGCTTTTTACTATGGATTAGCCAAGGCCAAGAGCACTGACGGGCCATGTTTCCAGAGATGTAGATAAGCCTGTTCAGGGAAAATTCTTTCTTCCTGTTGACGTTAGACAAGTTCTGGCCTGGCCTTTCTTCACCACTGCAATGGTAAACTGGAGATTTATGGGATTGAGAATATAAAAAGAGACTAGCTCCTTTGACCTGCTTACTTGCCACTAGAACTGGGAAAACATCAGTTCTCCACATGGTGCCTAGCATATACTTTCCTTGGGAGTCCCTAGAAATGTTTAGCAACAGAATTCAAAGATGCTGGATCCTGTAGCCCAGACATTTAATTCTTAATCTTTCCTTCATCCTAAGTCCAACATGAGGGAGCCAGTGAATATTTTTAGCAGAATTGTCACTTGAAGATAAGCAGTATGAGGGAACGTTAATCTTGGCCTCATGGCTCAGCATGGCTCAGAGAGACCCAGGAGGAAGGGAGACCGAGTGGGAGACATTTCACTAGTTCTCACAAGTGGTGGGCAGGTTTTCCAGGAAATCTGAAAAATTCGTTCATCCCTTTCCTCATTCAGTTACTTGTTTATTCACTCAACAGATATGTAGAGAAAACCCACCCATGTACTAGGCGGTGAGTGGGTTAAAGCTCTGAAAACCAGGGGTGAACAAAAGAGACATAATTCCTGTACTCAAATAATTTACAGTGTCTTTTCTAAACTAATCATCCTAATGTTGTTATCCAGTATTTCAGTGTTTTAGGGTGATGGGATATTACAGAATTCAAGACATCCAGCAAAGGATGAAGATACTTGACTACATAGTGATCTCCCTGAACCTAGAGGCAATTTCTGCACCTAGTAGGAGTTTGACAAATTTCTACTAAAACATAAGAATCTAGAATTCATGTTTATAGGTATGTGCATCTGAACCTGAGACTTTTTACTGGGATTGGTATTGAAAGGAATCAAAAAAGAAAGTAGGGAGATATTTTTCTTCCTTCTTCTGGAGCAAAAACAATGTGGGATAGAGCAACCATAGGCCAAGTCCTCTCAGGAATACTGAGGAATACAAAGCACCGTGATAGCTCTTTCACCAAAAAACAAACAAACAAACAAAAAGTCACCCTTTAGGTTTAACCTGATTGCAAAGTCAAGCAAGCATGAGACTGGTTTCTTTTTTTTTTAATTTTTATTTTATATTGGAGTATAGTTGATTAGCAATGTTGTGTTAGTTTCAGGTGTACAGCAAAGTGATTCAGTTATACATATACATGTATCTATTCTTCTTCAAATTCTTTTCCCATTTAGGTTGTTACATAATATTGAGCAGAGTTGAGACTGGTATCTTTTTGTGCTAGGTGTGGTGATGTAACTGACTCAGACAAGAAGAAATGATCTTAAGAAGTTCACCACCAGGAGGATGGTAGTACAAGGTACACTTGCAGTAATCAGCTTATTTCTTCAGTTTACGCCTCCATCCTCATCATGTAATTGTACCAGTCCCTTCTCAAAATCTCGTGATATTGTTTGTGAGATAATTTAACATGTTGCTATGTAAACTTTCTGAGCCTCAGTTTCCCCATTTCTAACACTATGATATTTTTGAAGGGCACTGTAAGACTGAAATGATACCTCACAAGCAATCTGCCAAACATAGTACCTGGCACCTGACTGGAACCTAATACTTACCTCATACCATCACGTCTAGGAAAAGTAAAATACTTTTTTAAAAAGTCTGGGTTTTTTTTCCTCCTCACATTTTGTGAGAGAAGTTTGGCAAAAAACATAGGAAATAATTATTAACGTTTTCCTCAGTCAGGTTTGAAGTTCCTGAAATGACTCATCCCAGGATTGGTGGGAAGCTCAAAGGAGGTGGCTCAAAGGAGGTGGCGCATAGGAAGAAAGCCCCTTGTCAACTATTAAGTACCCTCCACACCTGAAGAGCCAGCTTAGGCCTGAGGGGCCTGGTGCCTGCCTTTGTACAGGAATGCCGGTGTCCCGAAGGCCAGCGTCACTGGGTGGAGGAGGCCCTCGTTATCCGGACGGGATGCCTGCTAATGAGAACCGCAAGCAGCCACGAAGAGGATTTCCACTGTACGGCCTTCTTCTGACTCCAATTTGTGCAGCCTACGCTGCTCTGCTTCGGGGAGCCCAGGCTCCAGAGGCCCTTAATAGCCAAAGTCACCCAGCGAAACTCTGCCCACCTCCAGCCAGCGTGGCTGACTGCCCCAGAGAACATAAATGACGATAATCCCTTCGCAAATGAGGAGAGACACTTCTCATTAACAACTTGGGGCGGACGACCCAGGGCTGAGCAGAAAAGCAGGATGCAGACAGGGCGGCCTTGCGGCTGCTGCTGCTCTCACCACTTCCTGGCCCCGTCACGGGGCGGCCTCGCGGAAGCTGTCTCCAGGGGCGCTTGCAGGAGGAGTAGAGGCAAATCCTTACAGAGCTTTCTGATACCAACTCCACCACGTGTGTTTTCTCGACTGTAGACCTGAGGCTACATTACAAACCTCCACTTAAATGTAGGCTCGGAGGAGAAGCCATCTCTGAATGCATTCATTTCCTCTTTTCCTTTCTCAAAAGAAAACCAAAAACCAAAACGCCACTTGTATTTATTCATTATTCCAACCATTATTACTCTTCTAGGGTAGAGATTGGTTCTCAAAGCTTAGTGTACATCAAAATCACCTGAAAACACTATAAACAACAGGGCCCCTACCTCCACTGCACCCTGCAAACCTATGGACATCAGGGGATCTGAATTTTAAGCAGTTTCCCAGGTGATTCTGATGTAGATGGTTCTTAGACCACACTTTGAAATACACTATTCTGAACACAGAAACTATTTCAGGGGGTGTTAAAACTGTAAGAGACTTCAAGGATAGCTAGAACAACCTCTTGCTCTACAAATGAGACAGCATCATGTCACAGATAAAAGCACAGACTCTACCAAACTGCCAGGTTAAATTCCTGGCTTGGCCTCTTACACGCAGTTATGATTTGGAGCAAGTTACTTTAATTCTCTGAGCTTCAATTTTCTCATCTATAAAATGGAGATAATATAAAATGGGGATAATTACATACCTCACAAGAGATTCTGGAGGATTAAAAAATTAATATAGGCAAAATATTGAGAAAGTGCCTGGCACATAGTAAACATTCAAAGGATATTATTTACATCATTCACAATTCAGAGAAACAGAACCACTTCAAGCGGTATAGAATGAGGAATACATTACGAAGATTAGGCCACACGCAATTGTGGGAGCTGATTATGTTGGCTATTTAAAGCTGTAGTTTCTGAATCTGGTGCTGGGTCTGAAGTCAGCAGGACTAGAAATGTAGAAGGAAAGATAGACATAAAGTAGAGATACCAAGAACAGACTAGAACCTGTTAAGAATTAGCTGGAACATCATCTGTCTCTCATCCCCTTCAATCCCTATGATGCTGTTGACCTACACGATGAGCTGGCACCCGGCATCACAGAGTAACACCTGTGTTTGGCCCAGGACTCAGGGAAGCTGAAGGCAGGGATCCGGCAGAAGCTGGAGCGGATGAAGGCCTGACTGTATCCCATACCAATCAAGTAAGCGGGCAGACCAGTGACAATGTGCATGAGTTCCAACAGTGCCTGCCTTATTGACCTTCAGAGTGGAAAAATTTAAAAAGCCCTCCTTTATGTCCCCCTTCCAAAACTCTCATGACCCTAACTTGAAACACTAACTTGTGGTCAACTCCAACTTGGAATCATATAGAGAGGGGAATTCCAACTGTAACTCGGAATTCTAACCCTAACTTGGAACCATATAGAGATGAGAATTCTATGATTTGTAGTTTCAACTTAGAGAAACTGATACAACACAAATCACATTATCAATTTATCTTACTACTCATCAGAAAACGGAAGACAGAGAAAGAAAGTAACTTAAGGTCACACAGAAAATCTGTAGGAGAAGACTGACAAGGGCCTGGGCCTATTCTTTTCTACTTCTGTCCTTCAGGCCTCCTGGTTACTGCAAAGATCTTAAGAGCGTGTCCATCTGCATGTCCTTTGGACCTTCAGACAGAAGGCTCACGGGGGTAATGGATCCAATTCAATAATATGTTTACTGAGGGCCTGCTAGGTGCCTGGTACTCTGTCCCTAGGTAGGGAGGAGTCCTTACCCTCAGACTGCTCACAGAGAAGACAACTGCATCAGTAAAGACAACAGAAGTCTGAAGAGACACATGCTTCAGGAGAGAAACAATGGTAGTGTTTTGGGATGGAGCTTGATGAAAAATGGGATCTCAAGATAACATCAGAGATTTTTGCTTAATATCCAAAGTTCAAAGTCTAGCTCCTACTTCTCCACTCTCTTATCCCTCAATACTCTGCCCTGGTGAAGCAGGACATATGGTTTGTTGGAACTGAGGGGCTTCCAGTATGCAGTGCTAAAACTAGAAAGTCTCTAGCAAACTGGGATGAGCTGGTCACCTTAAGGCCCAACAAAAGAGTGACTTACCCAAGGGAAACAACAAGTAAGTAGCAAAACCAGCTTTGGAATCAAGTATAGTACAATCTTCTCTTCGCTATTATGACCCTGTAACTCTAAGCTCAACAAGCCCAAGAACCTCTCATAAGCAATTAGCAAGCCAGTAAAAGGAATCAAGACTTTCCAGCTACCCTCAACTTTCCTCAGAACTTCCTGAACTTCTATTCCCGCTTGGATTCTGAAATCTTTTTAACTCTTGTCTGTTTTCCCCCAGTGTATTAAAGCCCATTGGACTTGGTTTGGTGTTAGGTCTCTGTGGATTTTACTTTGGCTTTTTCACTGACTTTGGCTTTGCTGTTGCTTTCCTGATTCTTCCCAAATAAGAAAACCTAGAGGAGGACACCCATACTCAAAGCACCCAGGACTGCCAAGACTGAAGGACCTTGAACAGAAAAGAAGGTAGTGGAGGCCATGTTTGGTTTCTGGTGCTGAGACTACCACTTAAAAAATTCTCCAGCTCTTTGGTTGAAAAGTTTGAAATAATCAGGGGTGCTTATCAAGACCTTTAGCTTTCACCATACAAACCTCATATCAGATGAATCACCTTCCGGATCTACCAACATGGTCTTTATTTGGCTTGCACAACTAAAATTAGCAGGCCATTCACAATCCATAATGGCTGGGGAATTATCTCATACACATGGGACAAAGGAGAGGGATCTGAAGAGGGGCCTCTTCCCTAAGTCTCATCCATGAGATTCTTCTCATTAAAGAGGCGCTCTCAAGCATCCAATTTGCCGCAATTATAGCAATCAAAAAAGCATTCAGCCTCCTTCCGCACCTGACAAGCCAGCTCATGCATTCTCTCCAACGGTGGTGGGATGGAAGCCAATGCAGCTCCCATCCCCCTGGTTCCAGCTATAGCCATCAATCCCACCCAACTCCCATCCTCACAGCTGGAGTTGGTTCACAGTCCAACAGACTCTGCCATGTTGACACTACTATGGTAGACCTGTGGCTGCCCCGACCCACCAGGGTTCATGGTTCTCCAGAGAAAGAGGCCAATTAGCCCTTGATGTTGGCTTATATATCTCTATACTCAAAGGCTGGAAGTGAACTTATTATAGGCAACCTCCTCCATTTTATAAGTTTCTAAGGGCTGATAAAGAAGTTCCCATTGTGATAACAGGTGCAGGTGTAGCGCCTTGGAGAAGCTCGGGCTCGTCTGATTGCTGCATTGTGCCAGCCTCCATGGCACTTGAATGGGAGCTTTGTGAGTATACAATCTCCCCAGATTGCAGGGACCGGCTGCTGCTGGTGGCGGAGTGCAGGTCTGTTGATTAAAGGCCCATTAACAAAGCGCAAATAACTCTCAACTTCCTCTTCTCACCTGCTTCTCTGTTTTAGTCTAATGGCTCCTGGGGGAGCTGAAAATGTTATTTAATTATTCCTAACCCCCACAATGCTGCTACAATGACTCCTTCTAGAGCATGCCATCCCCAGCAAGGCATCTGTAAACATACTTATGAACTGCTCCAGGCTTGCTAATAGATGTAAGAAGTCTGCAGCCACTCCAAACAGTCAGGCTGGTATTGAGTCATGTACACGGACCACCTCTGTGCTAGTCCCTTGAAACACTCTGGCTGCCCCATGCACGTTTCCGTCTATCTACCTTCAAGGCCAGGTGACCACAGCCCTTGGGTTATTGCTCACCATGTGTCTCTCAATCTCCACTGAGAGTCTTTGGAAAACAATATGCAAGTGTTTATTGTTGTTAAGTGTGGTCACTGAGCCCAGTGGGACATTCTCTCACCTTTTCTCAGTGTCTGTAAAGTGGGGATAATGGGGATAACCAGAGCTTCTTCAAAGGGTTGTTATGAGTCCCCAATTAGATAATGTCTGCAGAATATGTAATGCTCAATTGAGCTGGTGCTCAATTAAAGGTTGCTATTATTTCATTATTGTTTCTGTCATATCAACTGTTAGCTTTTTTAATAACTTTCTCCAGAATGTCTCCCAATCTGATAAGTTCTCCTAGAGCAGGGCACTTCTAGATTTTCCTATTTTCCATACAATTTACCAGGCAGCTAGAATGTGGCACGAGCACTTGTGTGGGAGTCAGAAGCCTCAGGCTGGAGCCCTGGCCCTGCCCATCCCTCTCCCTGGTTGTCTACCATTAGGTGTCCTTTTATCTCCTCTGTGCCCTCACTCTTCCTTCCCTCCTTAAATACCTTAAAAAAACACCCACCTCCTTGGCCTCACCTATTAAAATCCCACCCCTTCTTCCAGCTCAAACCAAATGCCCCACCTTCCAGAATTCCTCCTCTGGTTGTACCAGTCTACACTGGCCTCTTTGCCCAGACTTCTCGTCCCTTTGTCTTAGCACCACAAAGCTTAGTAACTAATTGCTTTTTATTGTTTTTTTTTTTTTTGCGGTACGCGGGCCTCTCACTGTTGTGGCCTCTCCCGTTGCGGAGCACAGGCTCCGGACACGCAGGCTCAGGGGCCATGGCTCATGGGCCCAGCCGCTCTGCGGCATGTGGGATCTTCCCGGACCGGGGCACGAACCCGCGTCCCCAGCATTGGCAGGCGGACTCTCAATCACTGCGCCACCAGGGAAGTCCCATAATTGCTTTTTAAAAGGCTCACTTTAATATAGAAAAAATACAATCTCTACCTTTTTGCAAAACCTTTTCCCCTACTCTTTTCTACATTTATACAGCTCTTTAGGGCAAAGATTGACAATAAGTGGCCCAGTGGCCACATCTGGTTTGCTTTCTCATTTTGTCTGGCCTAGAGATAAGAATGGATTTTGTATTTTAAATGGTTGAAAGAAACCAAAAGACAAATAATATTTCATGACATATGAAAATTATATGAGGTTTCAACTTCAGCATCCATAAATAAAGTTTTATCAGGACACAACCACACCCATTGTTATGCATTGTTTACAACTGCCTGCACACTACAATGACAGAATTGATTAGCTGCAACAGACACTGTAAGATCCATAAAGTCTGAATTATTTACTCTCTGGCCCTTCATAGAGAGTTTACTGACCCTTGCTTTAAAGTATAAAACCCCCTTCACATTTGCACATTCATTTGGTTCTTGTTATAGGCCTATTGTAACATCTCCATTTTCAGGAGCTCAGAAAAGTGAAGCCACTTGTCCAAGACATCACAGCTTTAAGATGGCAGAGCTGGTAGTCTCCAGCGCACTCTCCTGACCACACATAAACCTACATCACTCTTTAAGCCAGCCAACATGGAGGAAACTCTTTTGCCTTATTATCCATTCTCTATCACACGCCTCACTTAGTGTCTCCAAGGAGCTCCCTCCAGAAATCTGGGCATGAGGAACTGTGACCTTGCATCAGTGGCTCCCCAGTCTCTCTGAAATGGGGTGTAATTGTTAGCAAATGAAAGTTATCGATAACTGGTAAATGGCCTCTGCTCTTGGGTGGTGCTGGAGCTAACTGAGTCCACAAGGGCTGCATCCTGCCAGCCATAACTCCTTCCTTGGCTGACTCTGATATGGTTTAATCAGGGAGAGGTCATGTGTTGCTGGTGACCACTGATTACCAGCAAAATGTACATATGAGCAGCAGCTAGTCTTTGGGAAGCACAGATGGAGATTCTGGCCCCCATCCAAGCCATTTTCAGGGCCTGCCCCACCCCCTTTCCTAATCTGCTGTCTTCCCCCTTCTCCCGAGCTCCTGTGGTGGGTGCTCACTGGCTGTTCTTAGTTTCTCCCTCATTGGCCCTTGGTTTTAGACACAATCTTTCCCTAGGGATCTATCTCATCTTTTCCAGTGACTTAGGGTGAGTTACTTACCCTCACTGAGCTCAGTGTCCTCATATACTGAATTGGGATGATACCTCTACTTCCAGCATAGTTGATATGATCACACGTGATAATTTATGCAAAGTGCACTTAGCAGAGTGCCTGGCATATCAGCTGGACTCAGTAAGTGATAGTACAGTGGTACTACTGTGTCTTTGTTTTGAGTCTCAATAAAGGTAGGTACTAAACCTCATCCCAGGAGTCTATTTCTTCTCCCAGGAGATTTATAACTTGGGCAAAACCTTCCCTCTATCCTTGCCCTCCAGTTCCCAAGTTCCCTGACATTTCCTCATAGCTCACTTGTCAGGAAAGCCAGGAATGTCTGTTGATATGACTTCTGCCCTGGAGAGGGGGTGCTGGTTCTGGACCAGAGCTGAGGCCCCTCAAGGGTAATGCCAGGTGCCCTCCATGGTCCCTCCATGGGGCCACAAACCAGGGTTCCCAGGTTCTCACTAGAAAGTACTTTCCTAAGGCTGCATGGAGTGCCCGCGAATGGAGCTGAAACCACCTACTACTACTTCTCTGGAGACTCCCATTTGGGTAATACGTAGTATATTAGAGTGCTCCAGAGAAACAGAACTAATAGGATATGTATACATAGAAAAACAGATTTATTATAAGGAATTGGCTCACACAATCATGAAGGCTGGTGAGTCTGAAAAATAGTGTGGACTAACAGGTTTAAGACCTAGGAGACCTGATAGTGCAATTCCAGTCCAAAGGCTGGCAGCCTGGAGACCCAGACAGGCTGATGGTGCAGATGAAGTCTGAAGGCAGTCTGCTAGAGAATTCCTTCTTGCTCCAGGAGACTAGTTTTTTGGTTCTATTCAGGCCTTTCAGCTGATTGGGTGAGACCCACCCACATTATGGAGGGTAATCTGCTTATTCAAAGTTCACTGATTGAATGTTAATCCCATCAAAAAAACCCTTCCAAATTAACATAAAATTAACCACCACAGACAGCATGTATAAATACTGTATTATCTTTCTCTGACAATTCCAATTTTGTCTGACATTCTAAACTAGTGTATTTTAGGAGGTAAAGCAGTTGGAGAGCCACATGATGTTTCTCTTTCCAGAGTGGTTGAATAATAGTAATATGCCCTCTTGGGGGGAGTGGTGTAAAATAGTCTCAACTGTATAGAGCATTTTTCAGTCCATACTCTCACCGGTTTCTCACAGAGGACAAGTCAGCTAGTCCAAAGCACTCATTTTTCAGATAAGGAAACTAAGACCTGGATGGGAGAAGACGCTTGGCCAAGGTAATCCCACATGATAAAGTTGTTGGGAAACTAGGACAGCTGAGCCCAGAGCCCAGCCCAAGGTTTCCCCACTTCTTACTTAACGTTTGTATTAACTGGCATGTAATGAAACTAAAATTCAAGCAGCTTCTTTGAGTAGGTTTGGGATTCTTTTTTTTTTTTACATCTTTATTGGAGTATAATTGCTTTACAATGTTGTGTTAGTTTCTGCTGTATAACAAAGTGAATCAGCTATACGTATACATCTAACCCCATATCCCCTCCCAATTGCGTCTCCCTCCCACCCTCACTATCCCACCCCTCTAGGTGGTCACAAAGCACCAAGCTGATCTCCCTGTGCTACGTGGCTGCTTCACACTAGCTATCTATTTTACATTTGGTAGTGCATATATGTCAATGCCACTCTCTCACTTCATCCCAGCTTACCCTTCCCCCTCGCCGTGTCCTCAAGTCCATTCTCTACATCTGCGTCTTTATTCCTGTCCTGCCCCTAGGTTATTCAGAACCAATTTTTTTTTTAGATTCCATATATATATATGTGTTAGCATACAGCATTTGTTTTTCTCTTTCTGACTTACTTCACTCTGTATCCAGGGTCTGGTAAGGGAAAAACTGTGAAAGACCTTGATATTTTAGTGGTTGTCCTGATTAGCTCCTCCACCTGGGTTATCTCTGCCTCTCCTTGTCTTTGCGCTATTTTACAACTCAGTACAGATAGAAATTAAGTTGTAGAAAATTGATAGTAATGCAAATAATTCCTGTCCACAGAAATGCAAATTGTGTCTAATGGAATGCAACTGATTATTATCCTTTAGATAGTGACCACTTTTGGACCCTTTTCTAAGGGTGCAAAATTCATTTCAGCATTCCATATTTGACTAAAAATATGTGACACTGTGAGTTTGCTCTTGAATTCACTCTAACATCTGGTTGCCTCATTAATTAATGAGTTAAAAAAATCTTTGGCATATATTCATTTTATATGTGTATGAGAATCCTGATTATATCCTCTTTTAAAATGTATCCTTTAATAGGTCTTAGTGTAAACAATATTCAGACCCTATTGTCCCACACTACACTATGTTCCCACACCTCCCTCAAAGAATAAATTGAAGCTCCTGTGAGCTTCTGAACATCATGGAGAATAACAGCTCATTTTGTAAAGTTCTTTAATATTGCTTTCATTTTCATCTCATTTGATTCCAACAATCAGCCTGTGAGAGCAGATATCATTCCCTTTTTGCAAATAAGCAAAATGAAGGCCAGAGGAAGAAACATGTTTTATAAAACCAAGATCGTCGAGCTATAGGAGGCAGAGCTGTGACCTCAGCATAAGTCTCCCGTCTCTAAGGCCTATGCTCATCCTCGTCTTTAAGTCATGTCTTCTTTCTCCACGAGAAATGCTGTAGACCCAGCCTGGCAGCTGGATCCCAGTGCAGGAGAGCTGCTGTTTCAGAAAAGAAGGGCCAAGAATTTGGATGTAATGGAAGTTCTGAGAAGTAAGTTTCATCACCAAGGATGTTATTCAGCTTCCTTTTCATTTTTCCCCTTGAGAACAAAAGCTGGTTTTACATTTTAATGGATTTAATTACTGCATGGAGATCTGAACAGATAGGAAAGGAACAGGCAGTGAGGACGCAGTGAGCATCATCTGAATTAGAGTTTTCATCTTTGTGATTAGTGTGGTTATTAGTGTTTACACTTGAAGTTTGTGTTAACAGGGTGTTACTGTGAATTTGAAACATTGAAGCAGGCCTGATTTCCTAGTATTTGTTTACTTATTAATCAGTCATTCATAATTGCTACGATGCTGACATATAAAATGCCCCCTGCATCCAACTTCCCGGCTCGACTTAATAAAGAGAAATATTGGGTCTCATTTAGTCAATGTTTAATGCTAATAGGTTGTTCTTATCTATTTTGGTGACTTCCCCACTGTGGACATTCTCTCCTTTGTCCTCAGACCACCGTGGAGAGGCAGATAAAGCCTCAGAGTTTATGAAAACAGCCTGAATTGGGGCTTATTTTGCCATGTCTCTGGGAAAGCCATGCCTCCTCTCTGGGCCTCAATTTCCCAGCTAAAATAAGGGGTTTGGATGAGATGATCCCCATTTCCTTTCAGTTCTATGGCTCAGAGAGCAAATCAAATCAAAATGGAGAGATAACTGGAGAGTCATAGAAATGTAAAGTTGTGACTAAGAGATCATCTACCCTGATACATTAATTCTTCAACAGAGGACAAAGAGACCCAAAGCAGGTTAGTGATGTCCAAGGTCAGATAGCAGGTTAGAGTCAGAGCCTGAACCCGAATGCAGACTTTGTAATGCCTAAACTGGTCCCATTTGCTTCTTTTCCTTTAGTTGTAGCATAGTTTTAAAATAGAGTACATAATATATCAAATTATCAGACTCCCATAAAACTTCCACCTAATTAGTATAAATGTTAATC
Organism: Aethalodelphis obliquidens; assembly: GCF_003676395.1. NCBI lineage: Eukaryota > Metazoa > Chordata > Mammalia > Artiodactyla > Delphinidae > Aethalodelphis > Aethalodelphis obliquidens. The sequence continues at coordinate 79,866,097 of NW_020837945.1, read as the reverse complement.
TTTGGCCATATTATTCTATTTTCCTTTCTATCAATATAACGTTAAAATCCAGCTCAATTCCAAATCCTCAAATGACCATCCTCATAAATAACTACCATCCTGAGGTTTGTGTGTATTATTCCTATGTTGTTAATACTTTTATTACATATGAAGTACTCATTGTCTATTTGATTTATTGAATTTTATTTTTCCCCTCTATTGGTTTGGAAACATACCTTCTATCTCTTGTCTTTTAGGTATTACCTTTAAATTTTTAATATGCCTACTTGTTATTCAAAATGATCTCCACTGATCAGAATTTCTGCCCTCCTCCTAAGCAGAACCACAAATAATCCTTACCCCAAATCCCATGTAACTGGTTATCAACAATTTTGTTCTGCTTGCTTTAAACATCTTCAGTCACTTTTTTGATAGTTTGTTCTTATTTAGATTTAGGCATGTTACTTACATATGTTTTCTCATCATAGTTCGTTGTATATCCCTACTTGAACACGTGGAAGATGATATTCCATTGTCTTCAGGTTTCTAGATTTGCTGCTAGTAAGTTGTTTTAATCTGATTTAGTCCTAAGGATAATTTCTCTTTTCTCTTTAGTAACTTTAAAGATCTTCTCCTTGTTTTGGTATTCTGCATTTTTACTTCAAAATGTGTTAAGTGTGGATTCATATTTTTCTTTTTGCTGCTCTGGATGCATTATAAATCTCCAATCCAAAGGTTCATTTCTTTCTTCAACTGTGGAAAATTCTCAGTCATCTCATTGAATATTGACTCTCCCATTCTTCCTTCTTTCCCTATGAACTCCTATTAAAAGAGAGCTGTCTGCGTTCTAGTTAATGTCCTGAAATCTGTCTTCCAGGCACTAGTTCTGTCTGTATATGTCTAATCTGCTGTCTAAACTGTCCATCAAGTCTTCAATTTCAATTATTTTGGTTTTTCCATTTCTAGAAGTACCATTTGCTTCTTTTTTTTTTTTAATTTATTTTATTTTTGGCTGTGTTGCATCTTCATTGCTGCATGCAGGCTTTCCCTAGTTGTGGTGAGTGGGGGCTACTCTTCGTTGCGATGCGTGGGCTTCTCATTGTGGTGGCTTCTCTTGCTGCGGAGCACGGGCTCTAGGCACACGGGCTTCAGTAGTTATGGTGCTCAGGCTCAGTAGTTGTGGTTTGTGGGCTCTAGAGCACAGGCTCAGTAGTTGTGGCGCATGGTCTTAGTTGCTCCACGGCATGTGGGATCTTCCCGGACCAGGGCTTGAACCCATGTCCCATGCATTGGCAGGTGGATTCTTAACCACTGCACCACCAGGGAAGTCCCGATCATATGGTAGTTCCATTTTTATTTTTTTTTGAGGAAGCTCCATAGTGTTTTCCATAGTGGCTGCACCAATGCATGTTCCCGCCAACAGTGCACAAGAGTTCCCTTTTCTCCATATCCTCACCAACGCTTGTTATTTCTTGTCCGTTTGATAATAGCCATTCTGACAGGGGTGAGATGATCTCATTGTGGTTTTGATTTGCAATGCCCTAATGAATAATGATGCTGAACATCTTTTCATGTTGAGTTTCTTTTCAGAAACATTTTAATGTAAATCTTGAGGCTTAGGGATTCCTACAACACATAGGTGAAATACTTTTACTCTAAATCACTGCATAGTATGTACATATGGAGGCTTTTTTTCAACACAGAATCTCAACAGAGACAAGCCTCTTTATAATCTCCCTGGGTTGGTGTTGTAGGCTGAATAATGACTGCCAAAGATATTCAGGTCCTAATCCCTGGAACTTGTGAATGTTAATTTATATGGCAAGAAGGACTTTGCAGATGGGTTTAAGTTAAGGATTTTGAGATTGGAAGGTTATCCTGGATTATCCAACTGGATCCTAAATGTAATTACAAGTGTCCTTATAAGAGGGAGACAGAGGGAGATTTGACTACAGAGGAAAGAAGTCAATGTGAGAATGGAAGCACACACTGGATTGATGTTCTTTGAAAAAAAAGGAAAGGGCCATGAACCAAGGAATTCAAGAAATGCAGAACTACAAGCAAGAAAAGGCAAGAAAATGAATTGTTCTCTAGAGTCTCTGGAGAACACATGGTCCTGCCAACACCTTGATTTTAGACAATGACCTCCAGAAATGTAAGAGGATAAATGTGTGTTATTTTCAAGCCACTAAGTGTGGTAATTTTTTACAGGAGTAACAGGAAACAAATACAGCTGGTAAGCAGTTTTTCTAGTCCTCTTTGGCTAAGAGTGCAGTAATTCAAAAGTCCCTACAGGAAAACTTGACTGGATTTTCCATAAAGGCTGGTAATTAGGATGTTGTCACTTCCACCAAGTCAGGCTGGGAAGACGTCAAATGACAAGATTCCACAACTCCTGTGATTGAAAATCAGTCTTGAGACGGGGAAAAAAAGACATGATTCCATGATTCTGAGCCTTTTTTACAAGCCAAATCAATGACTCTAGAGGATATATCATAGTTGTCAAGGGTAGTGGGGACAGAAAGTGGGTTTGCACTCTATGTGTTTTATAAATTGCCACATGGGCGAAAAAGCATGTTGGGTAAATTAAATTTTTTTATATAATAACTTTTTTTAAACATCTTTATTGGAGTATAATTGCCTTACAATGGTGTGTTATGTTACTTTCTGCTTTATAACAAAGTGAATCAGCCATACATATACATATATCCCCATTTCTCCTCCCTCTTGCATCTCCCTCCCACCCTCCCTATCCTACCCCTCTAGGTGGTCACAAAGCACCGAGCTGATCTCCCTGTGCTATGAGGCTGCTTCCCACTAGCTACTTTACGTTTGGTAGTGTATATATGTCCATGCCACTCTCTCACTTTGTCCCACCTTACCCCTCCCCCTCCCCGTGTCCTCAAGTCCATTCTCTAGTAGGTCTGTGTCTTTATTCCCATGTTGCCCCTAAGTTCTTCATGACCATTTTTTTTAGATTCCATATATACGTGTTAGCGCATGGTATTTGTTTTTCTCTTTCTGACTTACTTCACTCTGTATGACAGACTCTAGGTCCATCCACCTCACTACAAAGAACTCGTTTCTTTTTATGGCTGAGTAATTTTCCACTGTATATATGTGCCACACCTTCTTCATCTATTCATCTGTCAATGGACACTTAGGTTAATTCCATGTCCTGGCTATTGTAAATAGTGCTGCAGTGAACATTGTGGTACATGACTGTTCTTGAATTATGGTTTTCTCAGGGTATATGCCCAGTAGTGGGATTGCTGGGTCATATGGTAGTTCTATTTTTAGTTTTTTCAGGAACCTCCATACTGTTCTCCATAGTGGCTATATCAATTTACATTCCCAGCAACAGTGCAAGAGGGTTCCTTTTCTCCACACCCTCTACAGCATTTATTGTTTGTAGATTTTTTGATGATGGTCATTCTGACTGGTGTGAGGTGATATCTGTTTGTAGCTTTTGGGGTTTTTTTGGCAGTACGCGGGCCTCTCACTGTTGTGGCCTCTCCCGTTGCGGAGCACAGGCTCCAGGTGCGCAGGCTCAGCGGCCATGGCTCACAGGACTAGACAGACCAAAAAACGGGGAGAAAGTACTACAGGGTAAAAAGTGACCACCACAAGATATAAAAGAAGAAAAAAATAAGGGCTTTGGGAAGCTAGGAAGGCTGTGATATGGATCAGGGTGAGGGTGCCTGGTAAGGCAAACTGTGGGGAGGCTCAATGGAGGGGCATTAAATCACACACACTTCAAAATTCTTCACTGTGAAAAATGAAAACCAATAACCCAACATCAATACAAATGGTTTCAGGCTGCCAGCATGTTGCATTGTATTCTACCTTCCACAAACAATTATTATGTGCCTAGTATATATGGGGGATTGATTCCACTGAAAAGAAAATTAGGACATAGCCACGGAATCAGCCTGGTTTCTGGGAAGGAGTGGCACACTGTTCACCAGGAGACCTTCGGTCCAGCCCTGACATGAGAAGTGACCTTCAGTCATCTGTTTCCCCTTCAGCTTTGGTTTCTTCTCCCACACATCAGGACTCTAAAATTCCCTGGCCGCTCTAACATTCTACATTTGAATGAGGAGGATGTTTATCTATGCTGTTGTCTTCTCTTTCATTACTCATTCTTGTTTTCATGTCTTAAATTATTTTCCTTCTCTTTTTCTCGTTTCTTTCTCCTCCTCCTTTTGGGATGGCTCCTCCCCTCCCCTCCCTCATGGTTATTCTCCTTCTCACGTTCAGTTTCTGCATATTTTCTTCCTCATTACCTAAGCACATGTAAATTGGCCATGTTGCTGATGCGGAAGCAATTTTTTAAATTGGTTAAAATGTACCAACGTCAAACATGACGAATTCTTCCACTTTTGGACTCCTCATGATTTTAATCATCCCAGATCAGCCATTTAGGAAATGACAGCATGAAAAACAAATTCCCTTAGCATCAAATCTTTTGTTTTGTCTTTTGATGGTGTGTGAGTGTGTGTGTGTGTGTGTGTGTGTGTGTGTGTGTGTGTGGTATTTGCCAAAGTTGTTAGTGGGTTTGGGCATTATTTAACTCATTAAGTAGCATTGAACACCTGCTGTGTACCAGCATTGGCTGGATAGGTGGAGATGGAAGAGAGAAAAAACAGAGCAATTTCTAGTGTCTGTAGTCAGAATGGGATTTGGGTGCTTGGTGGGTAAAAGCATGTAGGCATGGTTAAAAGTAAAGAAGGAAGCTTTGGAGGCATAACAGTGGTATTTTGGCCCAAGACCCGGGAATGCCTGACTCTTGCCTTAGGAAAGAATTCTTGGGTGTTACTGAATACACAGTAAACTGCAGCAGCAGAGAAAACTGCCACCTTGGCACTGAGGCCCGGCCTGATAATCCCTGATAAAGGGCTGTCTGTTAAAACCCGGTTTAGAAAACATGAGTTAAGCCTATTAACTGCCTTTCTAAGCACCAAATCTCTATCTTGGGATTCATACATTCAGGCATAACCGTGCAAAGGGAAAGAAAGAGAATTGGCCCCAGAGGGACCTTGAACGCGCTTACTCAATCAGCCATGAATGGAAGTCAAAGGCCAAAAGGATAACCAATCTGGCCTGGGGCCAGGCTTTACCTGGGTTTCAGGCAAAAAAGCAAGAGAGAACATAGCACAACATGCTGCTTGTATGCTTGTATAAGGTACAGTAAGCCAGGCCACAAGTAAATGGGGCTTACTGAATGTCCTGGCTCTGGACAATTAGTAAATTCTTCTGCCTTTGAAGGGGGAGTAGCTGGAGAGGGCATGCTCCCTACTACCCCCACTCCCCATCAGTTCAGGAGGAGGTACTGACCTGATGTAGCTTGAATGAGTTTATTGGAAGAGCAAAAGCACTCCCTCCTCTAACAGGGTCCTGGATAAAAGACATTGCTAATGACAAATTCAGGATGGAGGAGTGCACTCAACCGCACTTCAGGTTATGTGAGCAAGTTCATGAAAGTGGGCAAAGAACTGTATCTGGAGAATATGGTGAATTATATTCTGATTTCTGAGTAAGTGCTCAAATGAGCAAAGTGGCTCACCCAATGCCACACTGTAGATCTAAGGCCCAAATAGAGCTTCTGACTCCAAGTCTGGGGTTCTTCACATTTCACCATGGCTGCCAGGGTAATAGGCACCTGTCTGTGTGATGGGTCATAGCAGGTGGGCAGAGCACCTGGGAAAAGGCGGAGCATAAAAGATGAAATCCCTGTCTTTCAGGAGAGGGCAGGACAGAGGAAAATGGAAAGAGCACAGCAAAGACCTAAGCAGAGAGGAGAAGGGGACCAGGTTGATTTTCTTAGAAGGCCCAGAGACAGAGGTCAGGAGATGAGGCCAAGGTGGGGTTTGATTGCAGACAATGCAGGAGCAGCCCCTGAGCCAGTGTGACAATGTCAGAGGGCTCTTGCAGCCAACCCACCTGGGGCTGCCTTCTCCAGCTAATCCACCAAGGCTTCAGGGAATCTACTGGTGTGCTCTGGGTTGCTATATAAAAGATATTGCCCTGAATTGAAAACAGACCTCCAGCTCTCCTTACCTGGAGGGAGAAATAGGCCCTACACCTTCAGCAGGCACTCCATAAGTGTCTGATTTGCCCACACCGCATTTGAGAGTGGACATAAACGTGTCTCATATACTGGTGGGAATGTGGGGTTATTACAGACAAAGTACCCATAAAAAAGGAATCGAGACAATCACCTTCCTGAAACATCAATGTGTTCACCAACCAGGAAGCTTACCTTAATCCCCAGGATCTAGAGTCTTTATCGGGGTCTTATTGACAGAGATTTGAATATGACCACGCATGTAACACTGTGGCTTCAAAGTGAGACGATGAAGGCTGGGTTAGCCCCTTACTAGTTCCATGGTTCTAGGCAAGTTATCTCACTTCTCTGACCCTCAGTTTCCTCATCTGTAAAGCAAAGATAAACAATACCTACCTCCAAGTGTTCATCTAAGGGTAAGATAAAATAAACAACATTTGGACATAGTATGTGCTCAGTGAAAAGTGCCATTACTCCTGGTGCCATTTGTTATCCTACATATTATAAAATATACTAATTACCTGCTATAAAATATACTAATTACCTGCTATAGAACAGTAATTCCTAAACTCAAATGTGCTTAAGAATCATCTATGGAGTTTGTTAAAAGTGTGGATTCTCAGTCCCATCCCACTCTGAGATGGAGCTCTGAAACATGCATCCCCAAGTGCCTCTGATCACCCTTTGAAAAATATTGCCATAGAGTTATATTTTAAGTTTAAAATATGACTACTCTGGGTTCATGGCTCAAATCTGTCCAGGTTAGGCTTATATCCTTAAGATTTCCAACTCTTCTTCCTTACCCTCCCCTCCAACCCCAAGCACAAAGGAGGCAGAAGGTGTTTAAAACAAGCTGTTACTGTTATTAGCATCACCTTTGGGTATTTCCCAGGGCAGCAGCACTCAACAATGGCAGCATACAATAATCACTTGGAGAGTTCGCAACCATCCCCATGCCCGGGCCACACCCCAGGCCAATTAATGAGGATCTCTGGGTGGCCTTAGGCATAAAGGTTCTGGAAGCTTGCCAGGTGGTTTCAATGTATATCTAAGTTGAGAATCACTGCTGTAGATCCACTTTCCCATCTTCCCTTCAAATCTTCTCCCTCACCTAGTTTCCACCGCATGCCTGATATTAGGGGATTTCCTCTCAAAGCTTTTGTCTATGTTCACTCAACAAGTTTCCTCATTTTATTGTTGTTTTTCCTGATCCACTGATGCCTCTTAACCTGGCTGCATTTGGCATTGATGTCCTATTCACCACTCTGTTCACACTCGCCAGACACAACACTGTTGCTCTAGGAAAACTCTATCTTCAGAGTGGGGATCAGATGGAAACATGCGACCGTCTTTCAAACATTTTTGCCATTTCCTCACAATAGAGTGTTTTCCCCACTCTTGCCTACTTGTCCTGCGAGAACTCATGCCAAGTTCTCCTCCTCTGTGAAGCCACCTCTACCTATCCCATGCCAAGGTAGAATGGCCCCTATTCTTGACTTCACTAATAAGCAGCTACATCACGTGTTACGAAATTGTATCTATATATTGAGAGGGGAAGGTGCTAAGGTAATGGTAACCACCAGAACTTCTTGTGGGAAAGGAACTGTACATGTTTGGAAAAATTATGAGTGCTTGGGGTAGAAGTTTAGACCAAGAGGGATGTAAAACAGATCAGTACTACTTTGATCAAAATCCATGAAGGATTATTTATTACTCCAGGAGGAATATAAGAGGACAACCACTCTGTGATGTGATGCACACCATGATTTCTTCAAAATCCTGAGTAAGCTCTATATGCATTACAAAATATTTGATAAAAGTAGATTTCTCGGGGCACTGCTAAAGGGTCTGAGTCCAGGGTATTGTAAGGAAAGACAGGTCACATGGACAACGGCTTAGAGACAAGCAGTAAACAGAGAGCTCTAACAGAAATCTTAGAGATTTGGAATATCACAGGATGTGGGTTGTGGATTAAGGCTAGGTTTAACCAGACATCCAAGGAACACAGAGGTCTCAAAGGATATCTGGATTACATTCGAACATTCTCTATGCCCACTGAACTGTGAGTTTTCTAATGGCAGGGCCTATCTCCACTATATCCGAGTTCTCCTAGTGCCCAGCCCAATTCTTGGCACACGAGATGCTCTAAATAAGTGTTTGGAGAATGAACAATATAGGCAGCATTAATATAGACTTTATCCTAAGGTCAAAGGAAGCACCAGTCTTCTGTCTGTGTCTATTTTGTGGCTAAGACTGAATTTACTTTCATTCACCACTTAGACACTATTGAACTTCTTTCTCCAAACACTGTTACTCAAAATTTGATTAATTCAAGCTCAAAATGACATTTCAAAATCCCGTTCCCAAACACATAGCTCATCAGAAATGCCAGCCACTATTTACAGTTTCACTTCATTGAAATATGATGATGCCAGGCAGACAGCGATGTGTATTCAGTGGAATTCAATTTTCCTGATCACTGGCTCCATCGATCAGTCTATTTGCAAAGGGCTGATGCAAGCATCAATCCACCTTGTATAGACGATGGGTGAGCTGCTCCTATTATTTCTGCATGTGGAAAGGGTTGTTAGACTCTAATGATGGGATTCTGGAGGATCACTTTATTATTGTTGTTTTAAGCTTTACTGAGTTCCTACCATGAGCCAGGAGTTTTCCTATGTGTTCATATTTAATCTTTATGCCTGACATTTTGTGGCTGAAGAATTTGAGACAGAGGACTTGGGGGGAATTGTTTGTGGTTACAGAGCTGGCAATGTGTAGAGCCAGGATTCAAATGCGCTTCTTTTGATTCCCAAAATGAGTTACCATCCATTATGCTGCTTCTCTTCTTGGGGGTTGTTTTGGGGCCAAAGCAGGGGAGCTGAGAGAATGATTAAGAAAGGACTCTGAGACAAGTTGAACAGGAAGAGTGACTGTGGTTTATTATTCATCATGCTCACTGCCTGTCAACCCTTCCTGTGACCCCCACTGTGCCTATATAAACATTTGTCACTGTAGCTGGAAGGCCACACTTGGCTGCTGGCCAGTTCCTCCTCATGTGATGTGAGCTCCGAGAGGATACACACTGGGCACGTACACTCAGTGAAGCATCCAGACCCAGAGGAGCAAACGCAGTGTAGAGAGGAGGTGCCTTGAGGGCAGTGCCATACAGACAGAAGTCCAGGGAAGGAATCTTTGTGGATCCTGCAGGAAAGCAGCTTCCTCTTTGGGTTTACCACAGGGCATGGCCAGGGCATCTGACTCAGACAGAGGGCAGAAAACAGGGAAGGACCCACCCAGAATCCCAGTCTACCTGGTAGCTGTGCCAACCTGAATCCGTCTCAGGATAAAATCTGCATAGCATCCTCCCTTTTCTAATCTAGGCAGAGTCAAGAAAATACCTCTGTGGGACCTTCAGCAACTCCATCAAAGTCTGGGGACAATGACTACTGTATCTTTCAAGCTTCAGGAAACTTTCCTTGTTGCTCATAATTGTGTCAAGAAACATCTGTTAACCTGTAGCTACTTTCAATTTATGAAATGCATGGAAAATCTCAAACAGAACCTTTATTTTTTTGATCCTTAGGCAAAGTTTAAGAAAAGTGGAAGCATGCTTCTCTTTTCAGGCAATAATTCTAGCTGATAACAAGACCAAAGCTGATCAATAACTGACCTCAATTTCTCTGAAACCTGAATTACACATTATGAATATTCCCTCCACAAGTAGGATAGTTTTTCAAAGCCATCACTTTCTTTATTAGAAAGTCAGGGTGTTTTCACAGACCTTTGGATTTGCCTACAGGGCCTGGTTAACAAAGAAAAGGATTACTCATAAGACACATAGCAAACCTGGAGTCGGTTGGGCTGATACTATTTTTTCCATTTCACAGATGAAGAAACTGAGGCTCAGAGAGTATACCTGAATTATCCAAGTTCACACAGCTAAATAATGCTGTCACTGGGATGACACCTGTGTACTCTGTTGCCCAGTTCAATATCATGCTGTGCATTAAGGACTGACTCATGCCAACATCCTGTGAGCACAGTCATATTTTATCATTCAACCCTGAATCCTTAAACCTTGAATCTTATTCATTTCTCCTAGAAAAAGAAACCAGGTTAGGTACGAACTGCTGTTTTTAAATATAATCTGACTCTACTCTGAAAAGATAAACTTGAGGAAGCCATTCTGGTGAGCAGTAAAAAGTCATGGTAGGTTCAGTGTCTGAAAATCCAATATAGATTTCAACATTCAGGTTACTAAGCAAAGAGTCTTAGATAATCTTTCTAATCCTATTAAGGGCTAACTGCTATTCCCAACTCAGCTGCTAAAGTTCAATTACACTGCCAGTCAGAATAAACACTCTAGGTCAAATATATCACTGTTTTGCTCTTGCTCAGGCTAAATATTTTATTCCTTTTGGACAGCAAGTATTAGAGCTTCAAAATGTGTGTGTTAGTGTGCATGTATACTGTTTCCAAGCCCTAGTAATTACAAGGTAAGTTTTAAAGTAAATATTATAAAAGTTGTCTAGAAATTGGTTAATAATCCTGATTGATACTCTGTGTTCCAGTTGCAAAAAAAGGAGAATGGGGGCTTCCCTGGTGGCGCAGTGGTTGAGAGTCCGCCTGACAATGCAGGGGACACGGGTTTGTGCCCCGGTCCGGGAAGATCCCACATGCCGCGGAGCGGCTGGGCCCGTGAGCCATGGCCGCTGAGCCTGCGCATCCGGAGCCTGTGCTCCGCAACAGGGGAGGCCACAACAGTGAGAGGCCCGCGTACCGCAAAAAAAAAAAAAAAGGAGAATGGGGAATAGAAATATTTGAAAAGACACGAACAGGTAGAGTGGCATATCAACACTGACACATACACAACATAAATAATCTCTCAAATGTATAAAGTATACTATAACTTATAAAGCGCTTTCACCCACAAACATCTCTACTGTTACTCTCAACACTACCCCATGTATGAAGTAGGCAGAATAAGTATACATAGCAGCATTTTTAAAATGAGAAAACAGAAAGATAGGTTCAGATCTAGCGTCTTGTTTAGGAGCCTTGAGTCCAGAACTTCCCCTACACTGTCATTTCCACATACCTATTAACCCTCACTTATATAGTGTTTACCAGCAGAAGAAACCATTAAAAGTGCTTTATGTTGACTCACTTAACGTCTAGATGTACATACTCTGATTCAAAATGCAACTGACCTTTTCATATAAACCCACCAAAATATAATTCATGGTGTGTGTGGGTGGATGTTCATTACAAAAAAAAGTTTACCGCTGGCAGGGTGCAATTTTAAATGGTTTGTGCTGCATTTGTACAACACTAAACACTCTTCAGAATGCTTTCTCCCATACAGTCTCTTTTGATCCTCACCAGATCTGCATTTGACACAGCAGGGAAGCTGAGGCTCTGTCTCTCGAGACTAAGTCACATTAGCCATCTTTTGACAAGAAGCCATGCTGTTAGTGCTGGTGGGTGGTACATGCTGGAAGGGAAGTGGGAAGGAAAAACATAAGGGGTGGGGAGTGGGGTGGAAGAAAAACCCAAGGGGTGAAGAGTGGCTCAGAGGGCAAAGTCCTCGAAGCAAGGAGAAAGCTCGCTTTGAGTGGCCCCGGGATCAAGATGAGGCTTTCTTTTGCTTTGTGCTTCAGGCTTCACTGACATCCGTCCCTCTCACTTTCCAGATTTATACTCCTTCACCGTGAACCCTTTATGTGCTCAAGAGGCTGTGCACGCAGATAGTCTCCTCACAGGGACCTTGTAATTCTATCTGCATGCACACTCTGGGGCCTGATAAGGAAAGAGGGCGGATGGCGTGGGAGCTGAGAGAGCAGTGGCCATTGTCCCCCATGGTAGCCTGATAGGGTGGAATAATTCACAGGATGCACAGCCTGAAAGGTGTGGGTAAAACATGCAGGTATCCTCTTAAGTCATGGTGACAGCTCTGCCACATTCATGCCTGGGTGCTGGAGCCATCTCACTCAATCCTGCACCCTATGGTGCTGGTATCTTGGGGCAAGGTGAGGTCACAGATTGTGGGTCAGGACTTTAGGGTTCTAACCACCAGTTGGCAAGAATGCCCAGCCTTGTCATTTAATTTTTATCTTTAACACTCATTTATCGTCCACTGAAAATGAGCACCATACCAAGAGCTGGGAACAGAAGTAGACTCTCATTTATTATAACTTATTTTATATTTTATTTAACTTATTATAAATTAATTTATATATTAACTTATGTAACATTCACTCTATACTAGGCACTGGTCTAATTGCTTTATTACTAATTTAATCCTCACTCCAACAATAAGAAGGATATTATTATCTCCATTTCACAGATAAGAACATTGAGACATAGAAACGTCAAGAAACTTGCCTGAGGTCACCCAGCTAGTGACTGTTAGAACTGGAATTTGAATCCATGCTCCATAATTTCCGAGTAAATGTTTGTAACCACTGTCCTTCAACATCTCTGCCCTAAATAAACTGTAATCCAGAGGGCCAGACCAACATATAGACATGATAGAGCATGATTGTTGTAATAGAGACATATGCAAAGTACTACGGAAAGTTAAACAAGCTGAACTGCCCAGCACTTCTCCTGTCCTGCCAGCTGTAACCCTGACCTCCTCGCACCCTATTCTCACTAGCTTCCTACTGACCTAGTCCCATATCTGACTCAGAGACCAACCCTACCACTGTGAGGGGGGGAATTCAAGCTTCCTATGCCAGGAGGGCAGGGCACTGGCATGAAGACAGTCTGGTTTCTGGTCCTGCTTAGGTCCCTGCTCTCTAAATGGGTGTCTTCTGCCTTAATCTTCTGACCAAGCCCCATGTCCTATCACTGGTCCAGTAAATTCCACTTCTGCCTTGGCCCCTGCTTGGGCTCTTTGGAAAGTACACTAATTTCTCTCTGTATCTGGTGGATGAGAAAGGGATCTGGCTGTAATATTTCAGTTCTCATCCAAGACCAAGGCTCAATGCACTCTTCCAGGTACTCTTCCCCTCTCACTACTTCAAGTATGTCCCTCCAATGCTTGGACATAGAAGATGACCTCCTCTACGGGAGAGGGCCTCTTCTCAGTCAATGGCCAGTGGGAGTTTTCCCACTGGAACTTCTAAACAAGCCCTTGAGGTCTTGCATGCCTTTAGGACTGAAGCTCTGCCTTCTCTCTCCAGTCCTCTCTCCATTTCTACATCCGAGGTCCTGAGACTGCTGACCAATGTCACCACAATTGCTTGCCTCTCCCAGACACCTCCCTTACCACTCTCCTTCCCTAATCACATGCCAGGACCACCATCTCTCTCCACACCCTGTACATCCTCTGCTGCATTTACCACAGCCCTCTCCTGTCCTCTGCAACTGTTTCTGAAAGATTATCCTGATGTCTCCTCCAGCAACCTCTGCAATTACCAGTAATTTGTCAGCAATCTTCACACTCGGACTGTTTGTTTATATCAAAGTCTAGCCAATGGTCTCACCTTTTTTTTTTTTTTTTCACGTTTTGTCTCAAGAAAATGAACCATTCCTGACACTTAAGACACTGGCATTTTTCACTTAGCTTTTTCTTCTAGATATGTGAAATAAATGCTCTGACTGTATAATCAAAGGGAGCAGAAGATAACGGTTTGGTCCCAAAACACTGTCATAAATATATTTGACATTTTTTGACAGTTTAAGATATGCTAGGCTCCTACTACATGCTTATATTCATTTTCTTATCCATCCTTAGAAAGCTCTATGAAATTGGCAATTACAACTATTTTACAAGTGAGGAAACTGAGGCATGAAAAATTAAACAATTTGATGTTCACACAACAAATGGAGGAACCAGTTCTCAAACCCAGGTCTGTCTGCCCCTAAAGCTGAGTTCTAACAACCAATATTTTTCCTTCTTCACTCCTTCCTTCTGAGTCTTGTTTTCCTTACTGTAAAATAAGGGGGTGAGATGGATCACAGGACTTCAAAAATCTGCTTCAGCTTGAGAAGAGTGTGTATCCAGCGGGACAGATCAGAGTTTAATATGACTCTTGTCTCCCTTGCCTTCTGCTTTCTGTGGTTCTCTCTGGAGAGGCAGCGGCACTGCGTTCAAGTCTGAGGGGTGTCCTATGAAGGAGGGGGCTGGCGCAATCTCGGAGGCTTGAAGCAAATTATATTCAGTCCCACAGTAACTCTCTTACAACTGCAGCAAATTTAGTGTCATATATATTAGAAGCCTAATAATTTTTAGGAAAAAATGGAAAGTTTAGAGTTTGGGAAACTTGCAGACAAGAGAAACCTGAAGGCATGTCTTCATCTAACTTAGAGAGTAGCTCTGATTTGGAGTTAAGCCAGTTTTGAGGATGCTCAGTGATCAGGCCAATGGAATCCCCCTCACCCCCACGCCCCCTCCCTTACCCCCTGAAAAAAAAGAAAAAATCTTAAAGTGGGAAGGACATGGGATATCATATTACCCAATGTCTTCATTTTGCATATGAGTGAACTCAGGCTGGGAGAGGGTCCAGTTGCATGGTAACTCAGTCACAGGACAGTACCGTGAGCTGTTGCAGGTATTTTTACAGTGAGTTTCTTTGCTATAAATATCTTTGCTGTAAGCATTTTTACTGCAAACATTTTGACCACACAACTAACTGGCTTTAAGGCAATTCTGTCTTGGAAGATAAAATAACTGGTTGACAGTTTTTGGTTTGCCAGTTTGGATTCAACTGGTTGAAATGCATTAGTGGTTCTTCCAGTCAGAGATGTTATTGATGGCTTTATGGAGTGGACAATGACTTACATCAAGAGTTGGTATATTTGGAAACACACTACATTGGAGAAGAAAGAGTCTGAGGGCCCTGATGGTGCAGAGTTGAATCCACATTTCCCATAGAACTTTGGAATGTCTATCAGTGAACATGTGACAAGATGCCAAGAACAAACAACTGTATAGAGGCTTTCACAATGCGATACAAAGCTCGGTTACAAATATGCATCCTAGTACTGTATTTGGAAGCTGATACCTCTTAATGAAGGAAGAAATTTTAGCAAAAAAGAAAAAGTGCAATGCCGAACCAGGAGACTAAGCAACAAGCAAAAAAAAAAAAAAAAAAATGTATAAACACTATGAATAAAAGACTTGGAAGACAAACACTTAGGTACAAACCACAAAATATCATTTATCTGCACAGGATTGCTATGAATCTACACACATTTAAATGTATTCAAATATTTTGTATTTTGTAATAAAGTCTTTTTGTTATTCATTTTTCATGTTTTATTATGTCCTTCTTAATGTCCCTCTTTCATTTTTCATGATTTTATCTTTTATGGCAAAATTGCATTATGACCAATCAGTTATGCCATGAAAATGTTTGCAGCAAGAATGCTTGCAGCAAAGATGCCCAACAAAGACACTTTTGGTGAAAATACCCCATATGGTTATTATCATCCTGTGTTATAATAAAGAAAACTTAATGTCACAAAGCTTGATGGTTGATGGGTTTTCCTGAATTACTGCATTCCACACAAAAGAAGGAAGAACTGAAATCTGAACTGCAACACCACCTGCTCTCTGTGAAGACTTGAGCAGTCTTTGCTTCTATACCCACTGGGTACATCTTCCAGCTGAATGTTCTGCAGGAAACCCCTTCATCTCCAAGGCATTAATGCAGATGACATTATAGTTCTTTGCAATCACAGCTTATGACTTTGTTATTATCAGTATTTTGAAGAATATATTTAACAGTGTTAAACTTACTGAAGTTGTTCAGTTCCATCCAAAAAAAGGATTGACCAAGATCAAATTAGCATTTTAAATACAATTCAAGCTTGTTGAACAATGATGACAGAATGTCTCAGAATTGATCATGTATTGAATTGCCCTTCAAATTCAAGTTCTCCCATGCTTATGAGAAAAGTGCAAAAGGGAGATGTGGGCTGACAAAACAAAGACACTTCTTCTCCATCATAGAGGAGCAACCAGAATAATTTCTTTGCATGGCAATTCTCAGAGTAGAGTTTCAGAAAATTTCCAAGAGTCAGAATGATTCCCAAAGCCACATTTTGAGTAAGATATTTTGAGATCCCACACAGAGGTCCCTGTGAGAAGCTAGTGGTGGAGGAGGCAGAGTCAGGACCAAGACTCTGGGAACGTCTCTGACTTACAAGCTGACTCTGAGTGTGGTGGCCATCGATTCAAACTGCATCATCCACAGGAGTGTGGGAACTCAGCTCATGTGAGCTGGTAGAGCCAGAAGGGAGATCCAGTCTGACAGGTGGGACGTGAGGCAGGAGTGCCCATGCAAAGGTGACGTGGACACAGGTAAGTGCAACAACACGGTGGCATAGTCCAGATGAACTGCTTTTTTGAGCAGGACCCCAGGACTCACTGGGAGTTGGGAAGGAGAAATAGGATCCGGTGCCCAAGAAGAGAATGGCCACACACAGGTAGAGCACCTGGGCCTGGTTAAATGGCTAGTATTTATAAACACTACAGTCTCAGCAGGAAAATGGGGAAGAAACGACTATTCATATTGACTGACCAAGCATAGCAGGAAGTAGATGAAGCCTGTAGCTTGGATGAGGGAGCATGCCAGGCCAGAGCCCACCTCGGCGTAGTGACTTCCAAGCCCAAGAAGCAGAAACCACCCTAGGCCTCTCCTGGTAGATGTGCTCAGTGTACTCCACCTCTCCAAGCTTGACTTGGGGAAGAGAGGGAGAGGCCTCGATGCCCAACACCACACACAGTCTGGAAGTCAGGGACTGGCACTTATGCTTTGGAGGCCACTGCTCATCTACACTGCAGCTATAGCACCATAGAGGGACGTGTGGCTAATTTCTGGCAGAGAAAGAACACAGGTACCATTCTTCTGCCTTGATGTCTGGGCCTCTTTCCATCACCTTCAATTAGGGGACCTGTCAGGTACTAAGAAACTCACCTCTTTTGAGTGAGATGGCTGCAATCAGGTCAGTGTGTTGCCCCCACTAAGTAACATATTTGTACTTAATAAAGACATATCCAAGGTCAAAAAAATGTAGTTCCTAAACCTAACATCAGTATATTTTCTAGGATGGTATAAATTTTGGGCTCTGATGCTTGGCTTATAAGGAAGAAGAAGGAAGAAAATAAATTGGGGGATAGGTTTGGGGATTTTTGTGTTGTGGGCTAGTTGTGAGACAGCCTTACATCCTTCTCAAAGATTTTCCTGATCTAAGAAGTAACCATTATGGAAACTTCTCAAATTTTCTAGCACTTGAATATTTTGGAAGCATTATGCAGTTTTATGATCGCAAATTTGGAGATACAGAGTATATTTTAGTATCCCCATTTGACAGTTACAGTTAACTTCAGACAATGGAGTCATCTGTCCCAAGTTATCAGCTGTCAGTAGAAGAGTTTGAGCCCAGACTTGCTCCTATATCTTCTGAGTCTCAGACCCTGGGCTTGTGTAAAAGAAAAATTTTGTTCCAGACACTTGTTAAAAATGACAAGACTGATTTTATTTGAGATAACTGCAGTAGGGAAGAGACTTCAGTGTATCAACTGAGCTCAACTCCACTGAACAAGAAGCAGGAGGCTTTTTAAATTCTGGAGGATGCTGAAGGAAAAGTACTGAGGGCTGTTAAGGGGTGGGCAGTCAGTGTGATTAGGCCATCTGTGTTTGCTAATTGGTGCTTTTCAAAGTTAGGCTCCCACTCTCCCTCAGAGACTGGGAGACCTTGACTCTTTCTTGGTGATTACATTTCAAAGGGATGGCTCCCAAGTCCTTGAAAAAGAAACGCCGGGGTTGTAGGAGATACATTTCAAAAGGACAGAGAAAGGATTTACCATTGTAACTTTTCTGAAGTATATGCTCTAAGAAAAGGGGAGTCAGAGGCTTATAGTCAGGTTTTAGCTGGAACAAACTTTACCTTCTTTTGGTAGCATTAAGCTTTCTCAGGCAGGCTCTTCAAGGAGGCTTGGAGTTGTCATCCTAGGGACACAGCCTCGAGCTGATAGAAGTCATGCTAGAGTTTGTTCAAGTCTCGTAGTGGGTGGGCGGGGGAAGTAGATGAAGTCGTTTGTGCCGAGAGTTGTGCAGTTTTCACCTGCTACCATTGCATGTGGGTTCTCCATTTCAGTGCTAGGTGGGCTGGATCTCAGGCTTCCTGGGATATCTCCCTGATGCCAGCCCTAGAGAGAAGTTCCTTCATGTTTTAGAGTCCTGACAATCCCAAGACTCGTGTAAGAGCCAGGCCTGCTCTCAGTTTCTTACTATCCTACTAGGATCCAAGGGGAAGGATTACTTTCTCCTAGGCTAAAGGATCATCTCTCCCGCTTTCTGCCTTATGTCTAAGGAGTACCGTTGTCCTGTAGCTGTTAGACAACTGTGGCCTAGAGGGAGCTACACTTTTCAGTAAATCTATTTGCCATAGGCTCTGGAAACCTTGCTGAAGGACTCGGGGAAGCAGAGATATTATTATTATTTTCCACTGTTTGATTCATGCAGCATTCATTAGATGATTATAGCTGTTGGGATTTGATGGATGGAGCAGTCTGTCTTGTCACTATATTTCTGAGTCGCTCTGTAGCTACTCAATAATTATCACGCAGCAAAGTGGGGGCATGTTCAAGAATGCTAATGAATTATCCGTTTTCTTTAAGCCTCATTAGATTTCTTGATAGCAAAACCTCCCATGACAAGATCTCATCCAACATGATTTTCCAAATGTCTTGTTGCTTGTCAGGCACAACACTATCTCCACATGCATGAGGTAGTTTGGAAACCACAGTGGTTTCCTGCTGTGCCATTATCTCATACATTTGTTTTTTGTTATAGCTTTTTGTGTGTGCATCTGTTGTGTACATGTGTTGTGGAGGTGGAAGAGGGTAGACTGAGGTCTCTGGAGAAAATTTCAAAAAGGGCAATACTGAATTCTATTATAGAACAGAATTTTCTGGTTGGAAATTATTTTAGACTCATCTTGAGCTATTGCCTTTCACTCCCAAATCTACTTTTCTCATATAAGTAAATGGTAAAATGATCTGCCCAATTCTTCTGGCCAAAAGCCTAGGCATCATCCTTGATCACCCTCTCTCCCTTAGCTCTCATATCCAATCCATCAGCAAATCCAGGTGGCTCTACCTCCAAAAGCTATCCTAACTCTATCCTTTTCTATCTCCATTGCCATATCTCTAGGCTAAGCCATTGCCATCTCTTTCCTGGTCTACTGTACCCACTTCATCCTTTGGTTTGCTGCTTCCATTCTTGCTCCCTTAAAATTCATTATTCCCAAAGTAGTCAGAATGACCTTTATGAAAGTCATTCAGATTGTTTCACACCACTCTCCTGCTTCAAACCCTCCAGTGACATCCTGTAGCAAGTAGAATTCAAAGTCCTTTATACAGTCGACATGGCCATATGGGAACTGGCTCTTGTCTACCCCTCAGACCTCATTTCTTGGTTTTCCCCTCATTATTCACCACCTTCTAGACAGGCCTACCTCATTCCCACCTCAGAGCCTTTGTATTTCCTGTCCTCTCTGCCTGGAAACTTATTTCCTCCGAGTTTCACATAGATGGCTTTCAGCTCAAATGTCATCTCAGATTAATTCTTCAGAGAGCAGCCTCCTACCTTCAGATGCTTTCTACAAGACTGCTCTCCTTTATTTTCTTCACAGAAATTATTTCTTGGGATTTTATAACATTTTCAATGTCTATTTGTTTATTGCCTGCCTCTCATGACTTGCATGCAAGCATCATGAGGGCAGGGACCTTGCTTTTCTTGGTCCCTGCTAACCCCTAGCTATACCTACAAGAGTGCCTGGCACATAGCAGGAGCTTACAAAAAATTTATTGAGTGATTTAAGGAGTGAAAGAATGAAGGAATCTAGTACAACTTCTTTCTTTATAAAATGAAAACAATGAAGTCACAAACTGAAAGTGGCTTGTCCAAAATTACGAAGAGGAGACTGTACTGTTCTCCTGATCCCCACTTTTATGATCTTTCCAGCATCTCCAAGTGGTTGTCAACCAGGGTGATTCTGCCCACCAGGGGACATTTGACAATGTCTGGAGAGATTTTTAGTTGTCTTAACTGTGGAGAGATTGCTACTGGCAGTAAGTACAAGCCAGGGATGCTGTTAAACATCCTACAATACGCAGGACAATCTCCCACAACAAAGAATTATCTGGCCGAAGATGTCAAGAGTGCTGAAGTCGAAACCCTTTAGTAGCACTTGGAAAAGAAGGTTACTCCTCCTGCTTTGCTCTTCCTCTGGGCCACTGGAAAACCTTACATAAGCCAGTTTTCCTAGATGGCCTCAGTTTCTCTGTCAAACAAGCAGTCACTTTCCATCCAAGAAAGATGCTGTCTTTGACCACCAGGTTCATCTTTTCTCTCTTGAAAGTAAATCTTCCAACATCTTATTAGCATAGGACATGCCGCTGAGTTGATATTAAATTAATACTAGTTTTGAAGTTTGTTAAAGAAATTAGTTGCTCAAGCTGTCCTTTCTGCTCTTCTACATTCTACCTTTCAGTCCTAAATTCTACCACTTCCAGGGGGCCTTTCCCGAGTCCCAGGCAGAGTTCATATCTCCCTTACATAGTATTCTCCAAGCACTGAATTTATATTAATTAAAATACTGACTTAAACCCAGGAGTCGCTCATTTTCCCACCACCCCTAGTAGTTTATGCATTCCTTGAGGGCAGGCACCAGGTCTCAGCAGAGCACTGGGCAGAGTGGGTGCTCAGTGAGTACATTCTGGAAGGAAGACACATGTCTCTGCCAGGCTGCATATCCATTCAAAGTGACAACAAAGAAAACCTTGCAAAATGAGCATGACAAGAGAAAAGGAAATACTTTCCTCTTTCACGGTAGTCAAAGGAAGTTGGGAGGCAGGCTTGTTAACTGACATATCTTTTCAGAATATTACTTCTCTTTTGTGGATGAACGCCGGCATTCGTGAAGCAGACAAGTGGAGCCCGCTCCCCACCAACTTGAGAATAGGCAGAATGAGTAATTATCCTAAATTGGTGGCGAAGGGTCCCAGCAGTGGGAGGAGCAGTGTGATCTCTGCAAATCCCTAAGCCCATGACAGGGACGGGGCAGGTGGCAGGCTGTGTGATCAGCACCGCAAGGGAGATAAAGAAAACA
Source organism: Aethalodelphis obliquidens (assembly GCF_003676395.1). Lineage (NCBI taxonomy): Eukaryota > Metazoa > Chordata > Mammalia > Artiodactyla > Delphinidae > Aethalodelphis > Aethalodelphis obliquidens. Next base: position 79,844,919 of record NW_020837945.1, on the reverse strand, counting down.
AAGTAGCAACTCTCTCTGCTTTCCGGGGAAGCCTGCTTGCTTGCCTTAAGCCTGGTGTGCTATTTAACTCAACACAGCTGCAAACAAACAAGATTAGAAATGAATGATTGAGTTCCTTTTAAAATAGAACACAAAACAAAAGTTTTTTTTATTGTTGTTATCACTACAGGGCAAAGCAATGGAAGTGCCTGTGGAGGAAAACAATTCCAACGCACCAGTTCCTTCCACATTAGCTTAAATGACCTGTTTAAGACATAAAACACTGAACCTAGAAAGGCCAGTTAGAAATATTGCCACATTCCCATTTTATGGACAAGGAAACTGAGACCTGGAAAGGAATAACCACTGACCCCCAAATCACACAGCACACCAATGGAAAAGCCAGAATCTAGAATTAAGTTTCCTGTCTCCTGGGTGACGTGGAGAGGGGGAAGGTCAGTGGCTCAGAGAGTCTGAATACCTGACCTTCAGATTTTATCAAACTGCATTCTGTGCAAATTTGGGCAAGTCACTTTTCCTTGCTTCACCTCCCCCATCCATGAAATAATGGGTTTAGAATGAATGACCTGAAGACTCCTCCTAGTACCAAAGCTATATAGCGACGATTTCAGTAAATGCTAATATCAAATAAAAGAATAAATGAACAAATAAATAAATGTATGGAGTGCATACTATATATCAGATGCTATGCAAAACTTTTTCTTTTCCCCACAAGGTATCTCATTCAATCTTTACAGCCCTATAAAGTAGGCATGTTTGTTACTGCCCTTTGCATATGAGGAAGCTGGAACTCAGGTTAAGTAACTAGCTCAGAGTCACACAATTGGTGTGTCAGTTGTGACACTGGTGACAGTGGGATCTGAACATCTCCCGGTCTGACTTCAAAGATGGAAATTACAAGGTCAACAAATGTTCAAATAGTAGTACTGTCCAGTTCTTGCAGGGACTAAGACCTCACATCCATCTCCACAGAGATGACACCAGTTGGGGATACTCTGATTGTGACAGAACAAAACTCACAGAGTATAGCTTATACTCATTGATCCAATAATGTTGCAAGACCACCAAGAAGTGTAACATGTATTCTATAAAATAGTTCTATAGATAAGGGAGGATTGGCTTTTATGACCCTTATTCTGAAAATCTTCTCTAAATTTCCAATCACCTCTCTGGTTCTTTGTTTGGACCTGCTTTCAACTCCCTCACTACCCTCGGGAGGAAAGAATGCCTCTGCCCACACCCAACGTATCTCACACTTTCAAATTAGAGTGTTATTACTGATCAACTCTTCAGTAATTGCAAAAGAGGTGGGAGAAAGGAGGATGATTTCAGTGCAAATTTGAACACGGAATCTTTTGTTTGGGGCCATGACAGAGTCACAGGGACTTAGTTGCCCTTCCATCTCACACAACTTAAGAAAAAAATAAGCCAAAGAAAGAAAATAATAAAGATCAAAATAGCAATATTTGAAATAGAAAACAGAATAATAATAGAGAAAATCAATGATTTGAGGAGATTACTAAAATTGGTAAACCTGTAGCCATACTGATCAGGAAACAAAAAAGAAAGAAGACAGAAATTACCAATATTGGGAATGAAAAACAGGCATCATTATAGATTTCACTGATATTAAAAAGATAAAGTGAATATTACAAACAACTTTATGCCAATAAATTCTACACGTTATTTGAAATAGACAAATGCCTTGAACAACACAAAAAACCACACAAATGGTGTGGTTACAGTTTGTTGTACATCTACCATACCACAATAAAGTTGCAAATAATTTTTTAAAGAAAAGAGGAAAGGAAGAAAGACAAAATTTTATAACAGGGAGCTTGACAGAATCTTCAGTGAGAAAAGCATAGAAGAGGAAAAGACATTGAGGAACTGGTGGAACGAAAACGCAAGAAAAAGCAATAATATATTAGGAAATGGACTCTGAATCGACAGCATTCTATCAACCACATTTTAAGCCCAGGTTGATTCAGACTGGCTTTATGGAAGAGATAATCTGAAAAGAGGCTTAAAGCAGTGGTTTTAGAGTGTAGGCTGCAATATGACACATGATTCTTGAGCAGAGTAATAGAAGAAAGAATATTAAATTACAGGCTTAAAAGTGTCACCTTGTCACATGCTCTGCCTCCAAGCAGAGTTTACGTAGAGACATTTGGAGAACATAGCTGTTCCACCGTCCATTTCTCTAAACTGTGCTCATAATATCAGGAAATGTCTAGCCACCATCCAGGAGCCTTGGATTCATCTTTGACTCCTCTCTCCCCTCATTCCTTGTGGCAGCCATGGAAGAGACCCTTCCAGATCTCCCCGGAAGAGACAGCATGCTGCAAGGCCTAGAGTCAGCTGATAGCCTCTGCCTGCACCGTTTTTAGATCAATCACATCATTTGAGCTAACTCCATTCACTTGCATCTCCTGGTCAGTGAATGAGCCTCACTGTTTCTGTCCAATGAGGGATTCCCGCCAGGCAATCCTGGGATTAGAGGTGTCCAAAGTGTTGGTCAAAATGTTCACAAAGCTTCACCAAAATGAGGCTCTTCTTTCTAATCATCCTTCTTCTCTCTTTCATGGATATCAGACATGCATTATGGTCTGAAGGCTTTCCCTACCCACTTCTGCTCTCTTTATTTTTATAGGCATTCCTCTCAATACATCTCTTGCACTTCTAACTCTGTCTTGACATTTGGTTCCCGGAGAACCTGAATTGACATGTACCCCTGACATTCTCTTCCCATCACTTTAGTCCCCAAGTTTTATTGAGTCTATCCTCAAACTCTCTTTTGAAGTTACTTCCTCTTCTCCAATTTCACTGCCACAGTCCTAGGACAGGCTGCCTTAGTTCCATTGCCCAAAACCTTGCCCTAAAAATAGTCAGACATCAGATTTGAATTTCAGTGCTAGTGTTACTCTAGGAACAAAGTGGTTGTTTGTGTGGCCTGGATATCTGATATCAGGGCTACACTTCCCGTAAGAATAGGATATAATTTGGAAGGGGGCTGTGAAGTTTGACTGCTAAGCTCTCCTCTGACAATTAACTGGGATCTAATGTTTCATGCTCAAATACTACCTTACTCCTTTTACATCTGAAATGAGAAAAGTTTAATCACAGTCTCTGCTCTTTGCAAAGAATCAGGGAGGCTGGTGAAAATCTGATTGGTAAAGTGCTGTGAGCTCCTTAGAAGCTCCAATAATCCTCTATCTATGGATAAAAATGCTGTCCTGCCACTATTCCCATATATACCTTTCATTTTGACTCCAAATAATGCCTGGCTGCCTTCATCTGGTGTTTAAAGCCCTCTAATTTTATCTCTCAATACCCTCTCTCATCCTACATATGCCAGCCAAATGGAACCACTCACTTATCCCCAAGCACAGTCAGTGCTTTCTCACTTCAATAATTTCACTCAGTCTCTTTCCTCCATCTGGAATCTCCTCGCTTCTTACTCCCAAAGCTATTTGTCCAAATTCTACACATCATTTAAAGCCTCTCTGAAATATGACATTCCCTAAGAATCCTCAGAAGTACTCTCTCCCTCTGCTACCATTTCACAGTAATTTTGCTTGTATATTTCTCAAGGCACTCATTGCTTTCTACGTGTCTTGTGTTTATTATACTCCCTGTCTTATACAGTATTCCCTACTAGGCTATAACCTCCTTGCCCATCTCTCTGATCCCTACCCTCTCCCAGGACCTGCCACCTAAGGGCTGCTCAAGCCCTTGGCTCTGAATAGGTGCATTGTTTTCAGAGGTAGTCATGGGTTCCCTTATGTACCGTGCATTCTTGTGCAGTACCTCTTTGAGACCCAAGGTTACAGACTGTCAGGGCTGCTGGAGAGGGCTCCAGGCAGCTTTGCCAGGAAATCAAGTATTTCCCTGAGCAAAGCCTTCTGTGCAATCCAGTGAGTCTTGCATTGTTAACACAGTTATCTGGTCAAACCGGCTAAAAGAGTAAATAAGCATAAGGTCTCCAAGTTTTCACATAAGGATGTGAATAGCTATCACTGCTAAAACAGACTGCCTTACCTCCAGTGTCTGAACAAAAGTTTTCAGAAATTATTGCAAGTTGGGGGGAACATCAATATTAGCTTCCATCCTGAGCCTAACATCTGCTCCATTGTGTGTTCTCTCATTCTGATTCTCCACTTACCATCAAGCCTGATCCCTGGACGTCAACCACTCACTCTATAAAGTGTCAAAATGTGAATGGAATTCCAATGCATTTTTCTAAGAACATTACAGTGGTCCTAGTCTTGCCAAGGGGTTCTCTCTCTCTGCTGTGTCATCCAAAACCAGCTTCCATGAACACATTCCCAGGTCAGTAAACATTCAACAAGGAATACATATTGAGGTATACTGTGTGCCAGGAACAGGGCTGGGCATACAGAGATAAATAGAACCCAGATCCTGCACTCAATAAGCACTCAGTTGGGGCTTCCCTGATGGCACAGTGGTTGGGAGTCTGCCTGCCGATGCAGGGGACGCAGGTTCGTGCCCCAGTCCGGGAGGATCCCACATGCCGCAGACAGGCTGGGCCCGTGAGCCATGGCCGCTGGGCCTGCACGTCTGGAGCCTATGCTCTGCAGCGGGAAAGGCCACAGCAGTGAGAGGCCCGCGTACCACAAAAAAAAAAAAAAAGAAGCACTCAGTGAACCAAAACAGCCTTTATTTTTAGGTTACAAATTTTCTTCTGGTTCAAATTTTTATGACATCCTTGGACCATCCAACTCTGTCAATTCTTATTTTAAGGTTCAGTTCTAGAATAGTTTTAATGAAGCAAAACAAACCTCCTTGATTCAGAGTATCAGCTCTGCCCACCATATCTGTCCAGTGCAGTGAAGTTCCAACCCATCACCTAGAGAAGCAATTTTACAAAAGCTCTGGGATAGATCATCAGTAGAACACAATACAGCAACCCAGTGGATGAGTTACGACCCACACATGAAAAGCAAAGTTGTTCTTTCACATCTTGGTCTTCCATGCAATGTAAAAGTTCTTTGAGTTTTCCCAGGTATAAAGACAGCTAAGAACAGAAAGTTCTAGAAGGCCGTTCACAGAGGCAGGCAGATCATGATCAGGAATAGCAATATTCTCAGGTATGGTTAATTAGCTCTAGCTGAAAAGGCAAATGTGTTTCCTTCAGCAGAGCAGAAACAAACATGGTGCTTGTCTTAATTTGCAAAAGGTTTCAAACCGTAGTGTTTTTAATCGACAGACTAAATAGCCAATAGTGGCTACCAGCCCAGTTCCAAAGGCTGCGGTACAGCCTATTAATTTCCTGAAAGCTTAGCAAAACAAAGTTGGATGCCAGATTCTTGAGAAAAGTCTCCTCTTCAAATAACAAATCTTCCTCCAGCTTTTTAACTTCTTCCCAAGGTCTCAGCCAAGATAAAAGAAACATAGAAGCGTCACCTTGGATGCTATCTCACCATCACCTTGGATGCCATCTCACCAGCGCTGAAAACCCTGAGAAACCTATCACTGCTTGCCAGCAGACCAAAGCTCCACCTTGTCAACAGCTCAAATGCCCTGGGATTTTCCATCCTTCTGATCTGTCATTACGGAGACACAACACATTCATTAGTGAGCTGCTCCTAACTTTTAAAGTGCTGCTCCTGAAACACGCTTGAAAACTTAGGTGCTGTTGGCTATGTGGAATGAGCCCTGGAGCCAGAGTCAGGAAGCCTGCATGATGGACTCTGAACTCACTGTTTACCCGTGAGAAAGTTATTCTCTTTGAAACTGTGTATTTACTTGAAATATAGGGATAATAGCACCCACCGTGACTACAGGATGTTTGTAAAATTCAAATGAGATAATGCATGGAAATAAACTTGATCAAAGGAAAAAACATCACTATATAAATATAGAGAAATAAATAGAGCTGATGGCCACTCTGTTTAACTTGTATTGCTTATGTAGGCCACATGGACACAATATTTAGAGATACTGTCTTTGTTAAATAGCAAAAGAAAAAAAATACCTTAGGATTAAGAATTAGCAAACCTGTAGACTGGACCATATTTGAGTTTTAGCACTGTCAGGTACACATATGACAATACATCTTTTTTTAAAATTTAATTAATTTATTTATTTATTTTTGGCTGCGTTGGGTCTTCATTGCTGCACGCGGACTTTCTCTAGTTGCGGCAAGCAGGGGCTACTCTTCGTTGCGGCGCACAGGCTCCTCATTGCAGTGGCTTCTCTTGTTGCGGAGCACGGGCTCTAGGCGTGCGGGCTTCGGTAGTTGCGACCGCGTGGGCTCAGTAGTTGTGGCTTGTGGGCTCTAGAGCGCAGGTTCGGTAGTTGTGGTGCACAGGCTTAGTTGCTCCACGGCATGTGGAATCTTCCTGGACCAGGGCTCGAACCTGTATCCCCTGCATTGGCAGGCGGATTCTTAACCACTGCACCACCAGGGTAGTCCATGACAATACATCTTTTGTTGAATGAAACCTACCTGCGAGAGTGATGGGATGTAATCTGTATATCAGCTCAAACTCTACCTTGTCCACTTTAGCCTGTGAATGGCATCTCAGGGGGAGTGCTTATGCCCCTGGAAGGCAAGGGCGTTGTTAACACAGGGCATTACTGTTGAGGAGGTAATACGAGGACACTGGAGCTCAGTGGAGGAAACCAACAGGTCCAGACATGTTTAAGAACTTTAGTTGGTTTTCATTCTACTGAAAAGTATTGGGAGAATAGAATTAAAAACAAAACCTCTTCCCAGCCCAGAAAATCTTTCCACAAAGGTAGAAAAGAAGGAAAACACTTCTATTATTGAAAAAGCATTAAACCATGTGATGTGCTTCACAGGCAATTTGCTAAGTGATTGCAAAGGCAGAAAGGATTCTCACTCCCTTATACAGGCGGGGCCAGGCGGATACAAGTCATTAGACACATGGATATACAATCACTAATCCTCAAGTAAGAGCTCTTAACAGCACCTCTGTCACACATAGTTCATCCTAACTTTACCATGGGAACTGGGGAGACCACCTATGTTGTTAGCTAATTGGCTTTATCCAGAAGAGAAACAAACTTTTTATCTCTTTATGACAAGAGACAGTTTTGCAAATTGGAGCAAGGCACCCACTGAAATTAGGCTTTACCCTCCCCTGGGAACTGGGAAATAGGAGCGCCATCTCCCTTGATGTTCACATTTCAAAAAGATGGTTTCCAAAAAGACATCCCTGGGTCATAAAACTGATGAGAGGTGCATGTCAGAGGGATGAAAAAGTACTCACAAGTTTTCTAAGGTAAATGCTCTACGAAAAATGAAGGGAGGGATATCTTTATTTTCAACAGGAAGAACCAAGACTTTAATTTTTAATTTGTATTTGCTCTTACAAAAACCCCAAGCTTTTTCAGCAGAAAAATTACATTTGAGGGAACAGATGGAAGGTATAAGCACACCTTATTCCCAACGGTGACTTCTGGGTGGTAGAAAATCTGGGTGACAACTCTTCCCTTCATGGTTGGCTTTGGAGCCCGAGAGAAGCCCTGAATTCCTACCTTTCATGCATCAAGTCCTCAGCCTTTCTCTGATATTACAACCTCCTAGTAACCAAAAAGGGGATGTCAACTCTCACCTATCAGTCACATTCCCCTTGTTCTCCTGGGTATTTCTGCTCTGAATGCTGCTCTCTACCCTCTTTGGGCCATCGTCTGTCTGTATGAACTGCCTCCCTGCTGACCACCCCTGAACCTCTGATCCCTCTGCTGCACACAGGTGCTCCTGTTGTTCTTCTCCAGACCAGGGGCTGGGGCCCTGCACCACTGCTGGTTGCCTGTTGTGGTTCTGTGCCCACCATGTCCCGGTGCCACTCGAGCTTTCCACAGTGTAGCCACGAGTAACACTCTGGTGACAAACGATGCTTGAGAAAGCTGCTCTCTCCACTACTACCACCTAGAGCTCTGCCATTGCCTCCCTGCTTACCTTCCATATCCAAAGCTCTCTTCTATAAATAGGGATACTTTCTCCTTCCAGTGTGCCACTCGGACCCCCAGGAATAGAATTCTCTATATTTTCACTTGTAGTTCTCTCTTACCCAGTGCATAGGACCCCTGAGGAAACTAGTTGGGACCATTTAATGTAGTGCTTCTAGGGTGACCAGAACCCCTGTTCGCCTGAGACGGTCTAGTTTTAGCACTGAAATCCCCCCAGCTCAGTCCAGAGTAAATCAGGCCAGCTGGCTACTCTATGACAGCATCTCAAACTTTAATGGGCATGCAAATTCCCTGGGGATCTTGTTAACATGCAGATTTGGAATCAATGGTTCTGGCGTGTGACCACATTTTGAACAAGGGTGTAAAGTACAGACAGCATCATGAATTTTTGTCAGATATCTGATTTCTTTCCTTTTGTGCTTGCTACTGAGTGTGAGCCTCCATGCTCGGCTCTATTTAGCAGTGATTTTTCTGTACTCGTGACCCCACCATCCTTCATTGCAATCTTGCTTTTGCCTGAGCCTCCTCTGATATACCAGATAGCCCAGCTGAAATCCCTGGTAGTAGACACTGTTGATTTTATAACCAATATCCATCCCTCACATTTTCCCTCCTATAGGACCCGAGAGGTGAATAAATATGGATCCGAGAGGTTTTAAAAACCATGTTTTCTAGCTCTTATGTCTGTAAGTTACTTAAGAGCAGAGACTGTTTATCACTCATTCCTGATGCTCACAACACAAAGCATGACTTCTTGCTAAGAGCAGCCTTTCCACAAATGCTTGTTTGTTCCTTCTTTAGGTCCCCAACTCATTCTACAGCATCTAATTAGTATTTGAAGTCTTCTAACAAATAGAAATTAATAAGAGTAGTGAAGGTGTCTTGGAGTTGTAGGGACATAGAATTTAGAACTGGGATTAAGAATGGCTTTATATATCCTAAGGCTGCATATTTACCAAGAAACACCATTGTTTGTCTTAAATGACAATGCCTTTTATGTACATGGCATTACACCATAGACTTACTTATTGAGGTTAACCAAAGAAAATAGCTTGCAGGGTGACCACATGTCAGTGGACACTCTAAATGCAGTGTTAACCTTGGATGGAACATCAATTTAAAAACATCCATAAAATAGACATTTTTTGTCCAACAAATGGCAAACAGATTAACAGTGTTATAATAAACACAATTATTTAATATTTTGTTTTTCCTTTATAGTGGCTTTTTGAAGAGAGGGGAATAAAAGGAGAAGAAGGTTTTAAGGAAAAGATTGAGCAGCAAGATGGTAAAAAGATGCTTAGACAAACTTCTCATGATATATAACCCACTTAAAATGTAAAAATCATATTTTTTGTCCCTGCATGGATGAGCTGCTGGGAAAGTAAAAGAAGCCAGACATAAAAGAAAGTATGGATCCCTGGGGATAGTTTGCACTTGTGTGAGCTCTGATCATGGGTGGTCTAGCGTCCGGTTTCTAACTAGAGACGAAGTGTGAGCCTGGGCAGCGTGGGGTTAAGATTAGAGACTACATAAAGCTGGATTCCTCTAAGGAAAAACACCCACAACTGGTAGAGGAAGAAAATGGACAAGATACTTGATTTGATTTTGACTCTGGGTGGAGCAGGAAAAAAAAAAAGAAAAGAAAGAAAGAAAAACAAAAGTTTCCTCTGAGAATTCCTAAACCCAGGCAGTGTTTGAGGATTTGAAGCCAGAATCTATCTCGCTTGCATGGCACCAAAAAACCCCAAGCTAAAAATTAAGTTTAAAGTGGTCTTGGGTGGGAGTGCCTCTTGATGGCTATAAGGAGCAAACACAAGTGTTCTCCGGAAAAACACACTTCAAAGCAAGGCTCAAAGGATTTCTGCCCAGAACACTCAAGGAACATGAACTCACATGCAAAAACTAGTATACACACAAGTTAGCCTGTATATGAGAAACAGCAAAAACAACAAATTACTGAGTTTTATCCATGTGGCTGACTGAAATTACTAGAAATGGAATATAAAACAAATACTATTAAAATGCCTAAAGTGATCAAAGAGGGTATTGAAATAAAATTTTTAAAAAAGACTAAAATTTAACCAGGCAGAATTGAAGGAAAACCTAACTACAGAATGTTTATTTATTAAAAATATATAAATTGACATTACAAAATTAAAGCATGGGTTAAATAGTATATTAGGCACAGCAGAAATCAGAGTTATTAAACTCTGAGATATATTTGAAGAAATTATATGGAAAATAGAATAGAAAGACAGAAAAAGATGGACATGTTAAAAAATTTAGACACACAGATGACAGAGTACAAATCTCTAATGTGCTCATCAGAATTTCAGAAGGAGATAATGGAAGAGAGAAAACACTTGAGAAGCTAAAGGAATTGATGAAAGACACCAGCACTTGGGTTCAGAATGCCCAGTGAATCCCAAGCAGAATAAAGGAAAAGAAATCCACACTGAGGCACGTTGTAGAGGAACTGTAGAACTCTGAACAGCAAAAAGAAATCTTAAAAGCAGTTGAAAAGAAAGATCTACACAACTGATAATTTACTTCTCAACTGCAACAATCAAAGTTAGAAGACACATCTTTAAAGTGCTAAGAGAAAAGAACTGTCAAAATAGTATAGCATACATAGTGAAACCATCTATCAAGAACAACAGTGAATTAGAGACATTTTTAGACAAAAACAAAAACAAAAAACCACTTCACTTCCAACAAACTCTGAACTAAAAGAATGTCTGGGTGATGTTCTTCAGAAAAAGAAAAGAATCCCAGAAGGAAGATCTGAGAAATAAAAATACCAAATAAAGGACCGTGTGGACTTACGGGTAAAACTAAACAAATATTGACTGTAAAAGAAATTAACAATATAATTCAATTTGTGGTGTTAAAAAAAATAAAGATAAAATTTATATCTTGGAAAACAATGACATGTGGGGTGAAGTTAGTGACTATCTCAAGCATTTTAATTTTATCTTTTTGTTGAGAAGGAAGATAAATATGCCAGTTTGCTTTGGACTTTGTTAAGTTAAACGGGCATGTTAAAATTTTAAACGTAGCCAAAAAAGTGGAATGTAAAACTTCCAAACTGGTGGAGGAAAATAAACTGATTGGGGTGTGAGTAGGGAGCAGAGTCGATCCAAAAGATGGAAAGAAAAAGGAATTAAAAAAGAACACTGAAAAGGCACAAAAATGGGAAAAAATGAAATAAGATAAAAGAAATGATTTCAAACATATAGTTTATCTCAATCAACGTAGATGAACTAAACTCCAGTTAGAAGATGGGATTTTTAGATGGATTTAGGAACAAACTCAGCCTACATGGTATATACAAAAAGATACAACTAAAGCATAAAGGCAGAAAGATGTTAGGATAAACTCATGGAAAAAGAAATTCTAGGAAAAAGTCAAACAGGGGAGATGGTATTAAAAGTACCGCTAGAGATAAAGACGATTAGTAAATATTAATAAAGCTTTAATTCTCTAAGGAAATAATTCTAAACTTGCAAGCACCTAAAAACATACATACAGCATCCAGCAATAAGAGAATACATATCATTTTTGAGCCCACGTGGAAACTTTGCAGAAAAGTAGCCTCAAGTTGGACCAGGGAATTTCCAATAAGTTTTAAGGGGAACAAAGTATTTTAAAAAAGAAAGACAAATATAGATCAATGGAGGCAAGAACTCTTTCAATGACAAGTTTATCTCAAATTTTTCTTTTAGAAACTAAAAACAGAGTTACCACATGATCCAGCAATTTCACTCCTGGGCATATATCTGGAAAAGATGAAAATTCGAACTCAAAACGATACATGCACTCCAATGTTCACAGCAGCACTATTTACAATATCCAAGACATGGAAGCAACAGAAATGTCCATCAACAGATGAATGGATAAAGAAGATGTGGTATATATACACAATGGAATACTACTCAGCCATAAAAAAGAGTGAAATAATGTCATTTGAAGCAACATGGATGAACCTAGATATTATCATACTAAGTGAAGTAAGTCAGACATAGACAAATATTAAATGATATCACTTATATGTGGAATTTAAAAAAATGATATAAATGAACTTATTTCCAAAACAGAAATAGACTCACAGATACAGAAAACAAACTTATGGTTATAGAAGGGGAAGGGGGGAGGGAGGGATAAATTAGGTGTTTGGGATTAACATACACTACTATATATAAAATAGGTAAACAACAAGGACCTACTGTATAGCACAGGGAACTATATTCAATATCTTGTAATAACCTATAATGGAAAGAATCTGAAAAAGAATATATATATATATATATATATATATATA
>NW_020837945.1:79832182-79832533 GCF_003676395.1 Aethalodelphis obliquidens | reverse complement strand
ATACTTCAATTTTAAAATAATTTGTTTTCTTTTAGGCTTTGCTGATTGACAATTTTGATAAATTAATATCTTATCATTTTCTGGAATCCTCCATCTGGTTTTTTTCTTTAATGTACAAAATATTTGGTTGAAGCATGAACAGTCTGTATATTGGTTCTCTAGTTTCATGTCTCACACACATGTGCATGCAAGTGTATGTGCTTACCCTTTGGTTGGTTGACATAACTGAATTTTAAAAACAAGCTGAATTTTAAAAATTCAGTCCTCTATGTTAGTCCAGACATTAAAGACTCTGTCAGGGGCCTCCCTGGTGGCGCAGTGGTTGAGAGTCCGCCTGCCGATGCAGGGGAC
>NW_020837945.1:79765777-79832082 GCF_003676395.1 Aethalodelphis obliquidens | reverse complement strand
GGAGCCTGTGCTCCGCAACGGGAGAGGCCACAACAGTGAGAAAAAAGCGTACAGCAAAAAAAAAAAAAAAAAAAAAAAAAAAAAAAAAAGACTCTGTCAGTAATTGAAATTCACTTAAAAAAAAACTGATACAATTATTTTTTTAAATATCAGTAGTGTGGATATTGATTATTGTTGTACTATATAATTTTTTTAACTCAGTTATCATTCTTTATGACAAAGTTCTCTTTTGCTTGGACTTGAGATACTCTAAGATGTTTCAAATGATCCCAAGGACATAAAATTATTTAACTTTAAATAATTTTAATAGAAATAATAATGTATAGAAATAGTTTGGAAAAGATAGGATTTGTGAAGCTGATTGTAATAAAAATGCATTCATTACAAACGCCATAAAAGCAGGCACCCAGTCATTTTTTTCCTCATCATTTTATCTTCAGGGCTTAAAATAATATCCAGCACATAGTAGATATTTAGCAAATCTTTTAGTGGAAAAAAAGATATTGTAAATGTAGGCTGATAATTAAGTGGCCAGAAATGAAAGGACTGCATCTAATAGGAAAGGAAAGGCACTCATAATCATTAATTATTTTATTTCATTCAGCCACTCTCTATTGAGTACCTACTCTGTGCCAGGAAATGTTCTAGATATCTTGTGATATATTGATGAATAACAGGCATGGTTCCTTTATCAGTGTGGAACTTACAATCTGTTTGGGGAGATACAAATTGTTGAAAATATATAGGGTGGTCACAAGTATCAAGTTCTGAGCTTCTGAACAGTGTGGTAAGGGAATGGGAGAACTCAATTCATCGCCTGCTACAGGCATCTTCCAGTGCAGCTTTGATTTTACCAAAAATTTAACCATTTACAATAATTTTTCAATATCCATTGTTGACACAATACTTTAATATCCATCATCTCATTTGAAGAGGAAAGACTGTATATTATCCCTTACAAGTAAGGAAAATGAAGTCCAGAGCAGATAAATCACAGGATTAGAACCCAGATTTCCCGAATCCAAATTATTGGCGATAAAGGTGATATCCCCTCTTTAAAAATGGGTTTTGATGTTTGTTTTTCGCAAATATTTGAAAAGAAGAAAAATCATAATCTCCTTTTGGTGCTTTCCAAAATGTCAATCTATCCAGAATTTCCAATTCTGGGTGACTGCCAGAATTTTTCACTTTTTCTCTGAGGATTAGTTCTTAGCTATAGAGAAACAGTCATCGGTTATATGAGAAGTCCTCCCTGAAAGAAAGGCAGGTTGGACATGGCCTTTAGTCCACTGTGAACTTCTTGAAACAAGACAATGTGATTTGCATCTCTGTCCCTAGTGTCCCCCACTTAACAGGGTGGCCGAATGTGCAGGGTCAGCAGTAGAGCGTGTCAGTCCTCCACACCATTCTGACAACCACTTCCGGGGGCCCAGGCCCTGTGACACCACAGCTCCAATTATCTTCCAAAAACAGCAGTGCCTGTCATGCCTTTGCTCAGAAGCTTTAGGTGGCTCTCTCTTACCTACTAGGTATTGATCAAATCCTTCAGTCTGTCACTCGAAGTCTGCCATAGCCCTTTCTGAGGTTTACTGTGTTCTGCTCATCTCTCCTTCTCTCATTCAACACCTCCTCCCCAGGTCTCCAACCACCCTGGTTTACTCGCTGGTGCCACAGCACACTGGATTTTGTACAACGCCAGGCCTTTGCTCAAGCTGTTTCTTCTGTCTAGAACACCATGCCCTGCCTGTGTACGTTTATCTAACACATCCTTAACAATCTCTGACTTCTCCTTGCTTCCTTGACTTGTAATTGACCTCCTTTCCCCAGGCTCCCACCGGGAGCCCTTAGTTTGCATGCCTCCCTGACCCTTATCCCAGTCTACTTTGAATCAGAGTGACTTCACCACATACTAAGAGTTTAGGAATGGCTTGCAGGAAGTGCCAATGTTTCATTCTTGCTGACCCTAGCTCAGTTTCTGTCACATAGTAGATGTTTCTTGAATTCCAGAATTAATTATACCACTTAGGGTAACCAGGAGTGCCAGAACCACCTCTATAGAGTCAATTTGACCCTGCCAAAGTTTCCTCCCTTGAAAAATGAATGCAATGACACACAGAAGTGGCAATATTGTCATGATCACAAAGCGGGTGACAAATATAACATGCTACCTGACATCTATTTTTAAAAATGAAGAAGACCTAGAAACTCAAAGCAGGCATTGGAAATTAAAACTGTGTGTTCACTATTACCAGAATGTTACTAATGAAAGTTGTCTAGTGATCCCAGAAATTGGTCCAACCAGGGAGAAAAAGTGTTCTCACTTCTATGCTTGTTTTTCCCCATATTGCAAAGTTGATTTGTATCTAGCTCTTCTAAACTTTTATCTTGCTGGCTTTCAGTCTCCCAAATTCAAAAACATATTGAATTGCTCCTGACATCTAGCTGGCTTCATCTGGAGTGCATGCATAATTTAAGCTGATTGAATATTTTGCCACATTAGAGTGGAAAATATCTGAATCCCCAAAACAGTAAAAGAAAATGACAGGTTCAAATATCACTTGGCATCACCTTCCGCAAATTTCTGCCAGGTAATTAAGGCCGTCTAGGAGGCTGAAATGGAAATGTGCCTTTAGTTATAGGATTTGCTCATGAACAGTCAAGGCCCAGAAAGATGACTGTCTTTAGCGGATGCAAAGTCTTCCTTCCTTGGAAGCAAGATAAAATAAACACATTCCTTAGATTATTTGCTTTTTTTTTTTTTTTTAAAGATATTTTTTGAATTGATTTCCTTTTGAACCAAAGAAAATGAGGCTTGGAAGATGCTTTCATTAGTAGAATTTACTTGGCTTTGAAATATACAAAAAAGACACTACTAAAACCGTCAAGGTTTGTTAGAAAAAAACAACTAACGAAGCTGCCAAATGGCTCAGGTTATAGTTGCTCTTGGTTTCCCCTCCTTGCTCCAGCCCTGTGCCCCCTCTCACTCAGTGTTGTACCCACAGAGCATGAAACATGCTCTCCCTTCACCCTGGCGATGACCTTGTGCACATGGCCCGAATCCTGAGAGTGTGAAGATGAGGCATCTTCCACAATCGGAGTTGCAGCAGTAGGACAATAGAACTGACAGAGCTAAAGAGAAAATCTACCAGGAAGGCAGGGTGTGGCAAACTGGAAAATGAGGGCAGAGAGGCAGCTGGGCCTCCAGCATAGCCCGGAGGGAGGAACAAGTAGGATCTGGGAGACTCCTGTGGGCTGGGTGTAGGTAGACAAGCTCTCTGTTGCAGTGCAGGGGCATTTCATCAGGCCTCGCCAAGGGAGGGTATTCCTTAGGGCTCTCAGTTTCTTTTTGTTTTCTTCCCATACTCATCAATAACAATTCTGACCTTCCTTTTGAGATACCTTGACTCTGGGAATGGGAGTGGAGGATGTGAGTATTCCAGTCCCTGGAAGGGATGAGTGCAATCAAAACTACGCACCAGCTTGCTCTATTTAGCAAATTTGTTGAACACATACCGAGGGCCCTGCACTGGCCCTGCACTGAGGATTTGGCAGGCAAATAAGAAAGGCGATGCCCTCACGGACTTTCTATTCTAGAAGAGGAAGATGGACAATAAACATATGAACAAGCAAACAAATAAGATCAACTGATATAATAATGAAGGTCATAGAGAAATTTTACAAGGTGAGTTCAGGGAGGGTGACTGGATTGGGGGAGGATAACTGCAGATGGAGTGGCTGGGAAGGCCTCTGTGAGGTGGTGCTCTTTGAATTGAGACCTGAATGAGAAGGAGGAGGCAACTGTGTCAAGATCTGGGAGTTCCAGGCAAAGGGAAGAGCAAGAGCAAAAGCTCTGAGACAAGCATGAGTTTACAGTCAGGAACAGGAAGGAGGCCGGTGTGCCAGGGACACAATGAACACATGGGTGAGCAGGAAGAAGTGGGCTTGGATAGATGCTAAGAAAATAGAGCTTGGGAACCTGAGAAATGGGAGACCAAACAGACCCTGGACCAGAGTGGATTAAGACGGATGTTCCCCCTAAGAATTTCTTCCACTAGCCAGTCCTAGACAGTAATCCCTCTCCATCATCCCTCCTCTCCCAAGAAAACCCTTCTGTTCTCTGAACTACCATGGCAATTCTCCTAACACACCCTGTCAGTTCACACCGTGGGCTTTTGCACCTACGGTCCCCTTGTCCAGAATGTCTTTCCTCCAGTCTCTGCCTGAAGAAATCTTTAGCCTATACTTCCAAATTCAGCTAAAATATCGTCTCTGTACATATCCCAAACATATCCTGCAGAAGTTTGTATAATTCCATTTTAACATCTTTCCAATTGTATTGTGTTTGTTGCTCTGTAATCCTAGACCAGGAGTTCCACAGAGGGCAGAACACTTCCTTATTGATCTGCCCAGTTTCTGTGCCCAACAGAGCACCAGATACATGGTAGGTGCTCAGTAAACGCTTTGTAGGAAGGGAGGAAGGAAGGAAAGAGGAAGGGAAGGAGGAAAAGAGGAGGAGAGAGGAGACAAAGATTCTCTCCTTGACCAAACTCTGATCAGACTCCTCTGACTTCTCTTCCCAAGTAGGCCCTGACTTTTAGGTCTCTGGGTTTGTCTTTACATTGTCTAATTTTAGCAAGAATCCTGCAAAGCTGGTTTAGCTAGAATCCCCCATCCTCCATACCTGATCTCCCTCCATATCCACATCCTCCACCATCCCCCACGTGAAATCTGATCATTCTTGTCTGCCATCAGAATCCCCCCTTATCTCTGATGTTTTCTCTTAGTAATTTTCTATCACTGATCTCCACCCTGCTCCTTAGCTATAAGTTCCCACTTTTCTTTGTTGTATCAAGTTGAGCCCAATCTCCTCTACTGTAAAACTCCATTGCAGTGGTCCCTACAAGTATCATGATAGTCCCCTTTGAATAAAGTCTGCCTTGTCATCTTTAACAAGTATCATGAATATTTTTTTAACAGAGGGAGGAAGGGAGTGGGGAAGGAGGAGGAAGGGAAGGAAAAAGGAAGGAAAAGAGCAAGGAAGGAAGGACGGAAAGCAGAAGGGAGGAAAAGAGGAAAGGAAGGATTTAAACTGTAAAATGTAGCAACTAGTTCATCTCTGGGATATTTGTATCAATAGTAAAAAAAAAAAAAAAAAAAAAAAGAAAAGGGAAATAGAAAAATATATTTGCAATAAAAGAAAAGTTACACTCATCTGGGAAAGTATTCTTTTGCCCTGCTAAGACCACCAAGGAATATAAAATCCCTACCACACTTCTTTTCAAAGGTATTTGCATTTGAGTCACAATTCCTGCCAATCCCAAATTACATAGATCTGTATGGCAGCAATTAGGTGTATAAAGAGCTATCGGGGAAGAATGACAGCTGTTGAACTCTGCGGTGGAAACAGAAAACCTGTGCACAAGGGCTCAACTCTGACTAGTAACGGAGCGATTGAGAATCTGCTAGGCACTTCTAGGAAGCAATCTTACCAGTGTGAATTATCAGGGACACAGAAATGAACAATGCAGGAATGAGATGATCAAATAACTATGAAGCACACCAGGCTTAGAACAGAGGATACTCCCAACTAAGGTTTTACTTTGGTGAGGAGAGTGGCACCAAAAGTGGGAAAGGGGCCATGACAGAGGACATCTAGTCCAGAAGGGTTCCCAGAGTGTAAGTATACTCTGATGGCATTGTTGCCTATCACAGCGGTTCTCAACCTTAGTAGCACGTTAAAAGTTATCCAGGAGTTTTCAAATCTTATAGTGCTTGGACCCCAGACCATCTAAATAAGAATTTCTGGAGATGGAGCCATAACATCAAAGTTTTTGAAAAGCTCACCAAGTGACTCTACCAGATACAGGTGACTAAAATTAGTTTGCTTAGCACCGTTCACTAAGCTGGTTCACATGCATAGGTTTATGTAATCTGAATTTATAAAGAAAGGTAAAACCAAAGCTCAGAGACAAGAAGGAAACTTACTCTGGGTCATATAGTTAGTGACAAGGTTCAAACTTGTGCCTTCAGACTCCAAGTTTAACATGTATGCAGTACGTCAGACCAGTTTAGGGAACTGCTCCCAGGGACTGTCTTAGTGGAGAAAATCTGGTCTTGAGTGATCCTGCTCTCCCTTTTCTCCACAGCATTTCCTCCTACACCCGTCTCATTCCCAGGTGCCCATTTCTACTCCCATGATCTAAGCAGTGACTAACCACTTGGCAGGAGTCAGTTTTGTGGGCAGCCTTCCTGTGGGAAAATGTTCTCTTTGAAAGAATACTGGCAAATGAAGTAAATAAAATGCGAACAACTGGCGCATCTGGGTGAAGTGTATGGGAGTCTCTTGAACTATACTTGAAATTTTCTGTAAGTTTGAAATATCAAAATTGAAAGTTACAAGAAGAAGGAGAGGAGGAAGAGGAGGAGCAGGAAGAGAAGGAGAAGAAAACATCGGCAGGATTTCATATAGATTAAACGGCTTTGGCGATGAATCCACAGCCTGAGGGTCTGGAGGCCTGAGTCTGTTCCTGACTCAACCACCACTCTGCTCTGAAACCTTGGCCACCCCCATTCTAGATTTCATATCGGGAAAATGAGAGGGCTGGAGTAGATTATCACTGTAACGTTTGTTGATGCATAACAAACCACCCCCCAAATCTTAGTGGCTTAAAGCAAAAATTTATTATCTTTCATTGTTTTTTGGACTAACTAGGCCCAGCTGGGTGATTCTCCCTTGGGGGATTCTCATGGGGTGACAGTCAGATAGAAGTTGGGCTTGGCATTACCTAGCTCATATGGGCTGGACATCCCATGTGGCTGGCTTACGTGCCTTGCAGTTCATCCTGGCTTTCGACTGGGAGCCCAGATGGGGCTGTGGACCCAGAATACCTACACTTCAGTGTCTTATTAAATAGACACATGGTGCTCTCCTCAGTTAGGGCATGTGTTTTTTTTAAAAGGATGTCCTTCATAAATTAGAAGCTCCACACTCATGTGAATAGTTATTATTGCTGTTATTTACGTTCTGCTGCCCACTGGCTGTTACCACCTTGCTAACCACCATCCTGCTGGTGTCTGGATGCTTCTCCTGACTTCTCCCTGTCTCTGCTGGCAGTCTTTTAGTTCCCAGCCACTCACTGGAGATGCAGCTACCTAGGAATTCCAGGGTAAGCAGCAAAGGAAAAATACTTAGGAAAAACTGTGTGGGGTTTCCATTTATAAAAACTGTGATTGTTTTTAAATATTAGTCACTATAATAAGGATAGGTATGTGTAACTACACTCCCAAATGCATCCTCTCTCATACCCTTCCTGTGATGGGTGAGGAAAATATACTATTTGGGGCTTGCTCAGCAACCCATCAGAATCAGAGAAGTCCACAGGCAGAGAGCTCATGGCCCATCTGAGAAGGTTTACTTCTGCTTTTTAGTTTGTACACTTGTTTTAATCGGTTATATATTTACATTTAAAGTCGATGATTCCACAGATTTGTTTTAGAAAGGAGTAACTCCCCTCCACTTGACAGTCCGCTCCCCGAGACAATTTCTTTCAACTATTTCAGCTGGGCTTTAGCCTGGTTTAGTTTCGTATTTATTCCAGATATTGCTATTTCTTGATTTTTTGTTTTTCTCCCTTCTCCGTTATCACACATACACATCCTTCCAGCCACCCAAATATTCTCATGACAGTTACTTCTTAATTCGGGCTAGGTCAATATTCTGTTTCTTTTACAACTATGTAAACACTCTTCCCAGCTGAATCCTGTGGTATTCAATGATCACTTTTCCTTTCTAAATAACTATTTTTTTCTCCAGAGCTAATGACTGTCTGGTTGCTGTTGTTTAATTTGCTTACTTTTCTATGTAGATGACACTAATTCATCCAAATCTCTGCCAGCTATTCAGCTCTTGTCTCAAAATGGTCAGAAACATCCGTTATTCCATCAATCATATATATATATACTTTTTTTTCTTTCTTTTTTTTTGCCGGGCCATGTGTTTATTGGTGAGGGAACAGTGCCGGCCGAGGGTCCTCAGTGGTCACACAGGGGCCGACGCTGGGCCTGCAGCAGGAGGGTCTCCGTCCGCGCGTCTAGACTGTAGGCCGTCTTCCGCAGGTCCTGCCCTGCGCGCTGCATGAACTCGAAAGCATGGCAGTCCATCCACTGGTGGCTCTGCGCGGGGACGGCGCTCCCGGTGGTGGGTTCCGCGTGGGCCTGGGCGCCCAGCAGCCCGATGCTCAGCAGCTGGGGGCCTGCCCAGCGGCGGGGGGCCATGGCGGAGCGAAGGGAGCCCGGGTGCCCGAGGTTCGGGGACCCCGCAACAGCAGCGTGGGCGACTCGGGAAGAATTATATATTTTTGAGGCATTCTTTCTTTTGTTGTTTTCCCCCTTGCTTAAAGGAAGTACATTCTTTGGCAGAGAACAGCTCTCTGAAAAAGAGTATATTGCAGGTAAAATTTTTGAGAACTTGCATCTCTTAAGATGTCTTTATTTTATTCTCAAACCTGATTGATAGTTGGGTATGATGTCTAAGTTAGGAATCATTTCATTCAGAATTTTGAAGGCTCTCCTCCATGATCTTCTAGCTTCTTGTGCAGCTGTTGAGAGAAATCTGAAATGATTCTAATTCATGATCCTTTGTAAATTACTGCACTTTTTCCTCCCCTCCCCTCCCTTCTCATTTCCTACTAGTACAGGACATAAGAAAGTTTATTAGTAGCTCTGGACTTAAAGGGGGTGGGGAGACTTGTTGACTGTGGACTCTAATGATGAGCTTGGGCCATTTTATATCAATGTCTGTAAATCTTTCCTCTTAGGCTGATCACAGTTCTGGGGACGAATCCTCCAGTCTTATATTGGAGGACACAGTCTGGTTGGCTGCCATTCTTGTAGCTGTGTTGGCAGAGCTGGCTGGAGACCTCAATATTTAGGACACATGTTTTCTTGTCCTTGTTTTCAGAATGGTGCCGTACTATCAACTGCGCCTAGTATCCTGTAGTCCAGGGAGTATCTATTTTATCCTATCCAGAGAATACATCTCCAGTCTTCTACCAGAGTAGGGGAGCGTATACACCTGGCTGCAAGGTGTGAGGGAAGGGATCTAGAGAACTGTGTCATAAACAGACTTTTAAGCAAGTCTATTCACTCCCAAGTCCTGAGGAACTTGGTGTGAATGCATAAGTTTTTGAGGGGTTCTGCATGTAAATCAGTTCTTTTTCAACTTTTACCAGTGCTAGTTTAAGATTCAGCTTTTTCTGTGCTGCTAAGTTAATTAGCACCCATTCATTTGCATTTTACTTCCTAAAATTTTGTTGCTTGCAACTTTGTCTTTTTTCATTTTCTCCACTCCTGTGGATTTTTGCCTTTTAAGAGGCCTCTCTTCGCTGTTGTTTAAATGGAGTTTGAGAATGGAGCAAAGCAACGTACATTTTTTTCAACCCACCATTTTTACCAAATGTTCCCTGAGGACGATGCTTTGAATTGGTAAGATTGGGGGTGAGAGCAGAAAGATTCAGACCACAATATTTCCCCTCAGGCTTAAGGGATTGGATTTTAATGCCAAATTCTCTTTCCAATTTGCTTTCTTAGTTTGTGGACCTTGTGAAATTATCAAGGACATCACATTATTACCACTTTCACCCCTGTCAAGATAAGATGACAACAGCTACGATTCACTGAGTGGTTACCCCATGCCATTGCCGAGCCAAGCACTTTACAAACTACCTCATTTAATTCTCATACCAACTACATAAAGTAGGTAGTTTTATTTATTCTCATTTTAAATATGAGGAAAATAATGCTTGGAGAGATGAAATAACTTGCCCAAGGCCATAAAGCTATAAGTTTGAGGAATCAAGATTCAAACATAAGTCTGTCCAGCTGATAGTTGTGGTATTGTGAGGTTTCTGCTTATTGTAGGCTTTTTGTGCCTTGGCTGACACAGCTTTCTACTACCATCACCACAGCGCCACCATCATTGCTGTTGTAATGTGTGTGCCCCCTGCAACATCAGTTTCACAGAATGCACTTAACAAGTGTACAAATCCCTGAAAAGTGACCTTCTTGGAAAAGGAAATAGAAATCAGAGGAAAATCATGGTTGCACAGAGGGGAAGCAATATGGCACAAGCACAGGAAACTCTGTCCATATCAAATTTTTTTCTCCCTGAAGTACAGTCTCAATTATTCCTACATTGTACACAACAAACTGATATTTGGCACATACTCCAATTGGGGGTATGCATCCTGCTCAGGGAGTCAGTCATTACTATGACAACAACTTCTTTATTTTTTTCTGAATGAATGTTTAATTAGCTGTCACATGAAATCAGATACAGCAACTGACATCACTGTCAGACCCTGTAACCCCAGCCATTCAAGATTTCTTGGTGGCAGCAAGCACCGGGAGCCTTGGCCAAGTGGATGCCTCCAGATCAGGGCAGGCAATTCAAGGATGAGAGTTTTAATGACAAGCAACTTCTCATTAAGGCAACCTAGCTCTAATTAGATGCTGCCTCACTCTCACACATATAGGAGAAACCAAACTCTGCAAAAGGAATCATGTTTATTGAGAGGTGGTTGACTCAGGAGAATATAATTGGTTTATTTCTCCAGGCATGAGGAACCATTAAAAGTCAGATGCTGCATGTTTGTATAGGCCAAGTTTTGTATAAGGATACATATGTTGGTTTTACTTGATCTGCAGCAAAAGCAAAAGTAGGGAGGGGAAACTAACTTCCTGCACTGCCTACATTGTGTCAGGAGTCTTGTTAAACACTGTCACAAATGCAATGCCCATTAAAACCTCACCTATTACTTAAGGCAAGGCGAAAGAAGTCTTCAATGGACACTGTAAGTACATAGTATGCATTTTCATTTTAAAGAAGATGAAACTATGGCTCAGCAAAAATGCTTTCTAGCTGGAAACATACTCTAGAAATCCATGTCAAATGTCCAAAAAAAAAAGGGTAGAGAGAAATAAATAGGAATAATTGGGATTTCCCTGATTCGTATAATTTCCACAAATCTACTGCCAACTCCTGGCCATCCAGTGGTCCACACAGCACTGACGATAGTTGGACAGAATCTGGGAATCAGGGAGGGGAGGAATTAGAGACAGGTCAGCCTACTGTAGTGATAGGATCACCGATCACCCATAGACCCACAGCAATGGTAATGCTGATGGGACACAGAGATCAAGTGCTCCTACTCCTCATTTTACAGAGCAGAAAACAGCCCTGTTGCCCAGTTCACAGGATGAGTAATCAGCAGAGCAAGAAAGCAGACCTCAAAAGCCAGAATGCTTTTCCCTCCATCACACAGCCTCCTGAGGATGTTATATCAGGATTTCTCATATAAACTCTCTGCCCAAAGGAATGTTTGACTGGGTTCCCTCATAGTGGAATTTCAGGCAATGTTTTAGGTGAAAAATATTTATTCAGAGATGCCTTCACTTCCCTTTTTCAACAACACCAGACAGCCACTTAATCCATCTACACATACTAATCTAACTTGACTGTGAAAACATAATCATTTTACATCCCAGTCAGAGACGAAGTCACCATCATCATCCATTTCACCCTTTTTCCGTCTGATGCACTGATTAAAGATTCTGTGGTATTATATCAATTTGCCTTGTCTACTTATAGGTCCATCAAATACCTGCAGATAAAGATTTGATTGCACAAGAATTGTAATTTGCTTCTTCTTTGAGTTACATTCCATTTTGATAGACTTCACAGGTACACACTGGAAATAAATGTTGTATCCATAGTGTTAGGATCCTTTCCTTTTCTCTTACTTTTCACTGTGAAAATGTGTAACAAAGATATTAAGTTATTTTTCTTTAAATCAATCTGATAAAGGGAAGACTGGACAGAGAGTATGGAAGCTGCATATTATTCTTCCCCTCTTCTTAGACTTATATATTTTCTTCAGTTGGAAAGAGAAGCTGAGCTTGAACACCATTCCTGATATTAATTTGACCCTGAGAAAGCTATTTAAAGTTTCTGAACCTTAGTTTTTAAAAAATATTTTAATTGAGGATAATAAAACATACTTCAAGGTAGGAAGGTTGACAGAATTAAATTAAATCATATTTACAAAAGGGCATTACAATACATCAAATACATAATACAGTAAATGATAAATGGCTGCTTAATGTAGTAAAATGTGCTGAGTGACTAACATGTGTCAGCTACTGTAGAAAATGTAGAGGTGTTAGAAGAATTAATAATGACATTAAATCAATAATTAATATTAATAGCTACCATTTATTCAATAAATCTCATTGGGCACCCAACCATGTATCAGGCAATGTGCTAGGCAGTTCCTGCCCTCAAGTTGCTCATAGTCTCATTTGAGGAGGCAGAAGTAGACAGGCATTACAGTATAGTGTGATCAGTACTACTAAAATGTTAGGAACAGGGGAGGAGTACCTAATCCAGGCTTGAGATGTCAGAAAGAGCTTCACTAGGGAGGTGATGACACATGAATCAGATGAAGGGGGATAGCATTTGCGGAAGACAGAACAATTTCCACGAAGTCCTGAAGCAAAAGAGAACATGGAACATTCAGGGATTGTTAGTTGTCTAATGCGTAAAAGTTGGAGGTAGCAAGTGATAAGAGGTGATGCTACAGCAATAGGAAAAGGCTGGATTATTAAAGATCATAGGAAGTTTAAGAGGCTTAGACTTCAACATAAAGAGAATGAGAGGCATTAACCAGGGGAGTGGTGTTATCAGATTTGAGCTTTAAATGGTCATGCTGGCTTCAGTGTGGACAATGGATTGAGTGAACATAGGAGGACCATGAGACACTGCTGAGGTCCAGGTAAGGAATGGTAGGGGCTTAGACTAGGTTAGCTGGCAATAAGGAAGGATAGACGTTGACAGACTTGAAAGAAGTTTGAAAATATTTAGTGACTGAGTGGACCTGGAAGAATCAAGCTGACTCTAGTGGCTAGATGAAAACTGGTGCCATTCACTTAACAGGGAACCCAGGAAGAGAAGCTGGTGCAGGGGTGAGGTGGACAAAAGAGTGTAAGACCCAGGCTTTAAATCTGGAAGCTGGCAGCAACAGCTTAAAATCTATTTCTATAGAGTACAGATATAAAACAGGACCATATATGGACCAGAGGGGTTACCTGTCTTATTAGATAGGGCTAAACAAGCTGACAATGAGGATGGCCTCTCTTAGAGGTTTATGTTTATCTGCAGGACTAATAAGGCAGGAACACTCAGATTCAGGTTTTTTAACCAAAGTGACCTCAGGTTAAGTGGCTAGGTCTGCAATATATCCTATATCTCATGGCAGACGTAATATGGAACCATCAATGCAAGACTTAGATCAGTGGATCCAGTAAAGGAAACAACCAAATCATACAAATGAAGTAATGACCC
The DNA here is from genome assembly GCF_003676395.1 of Aethalodelphis obliquidens. Taxonomy (NCBI): domain Eukaryota; kingdom Metazoa; phylum Chordata; class Mammalia; order Artiodactyla; family Delphinidae; genus Aethalodelphis; species Aethalodelphis obliquidens. Next base: position 79,818,683 of record NW_020837945.1, on the reverse strand, counting down.
AGGTTGAAGGTGTCATTTGCCTTTTACCTTAAAAACTTCCTTTAACATTTACTGTAGTGTGGGTCTGCTGATGAGATATCCTCTTGGCTTTCATTTATCTGAAAAATTTTTATTTTGCTTTCATTTCTGAGTATAGAAATCTAGGTTGCCTTTTCCCTTCATTCCATTGCCTTCTGGCTTGCATCATTTCCTAAGAGAAGTCTTCTGACATTCTTATCCTTATTCCTCTCTATATAATGTGTCCTTATTCTCTGACTGCTAAGATTTTTTTTCTTTTTTCTCTGATGTTCATCAATTGGATTTTGATTTACCATTGTGTGTATGTATCTGTATGTATGGTGCATGTACACATGTATGTGTGTTCAATATTTATTCTGCTTGAAGCTTATCAAAACTCTTGGATCTGTGGGCCTACAGTTTTTATCAAGTTTGAAAAAAAACTTTGATGTTCTTTCTTCAAATCTTTTTATCTGTCTTCCATCTTTCTCTTCTCTTTCTTGGTCTTTCTTGGACTCCAATTTATGTATGTTAGACAACTTGATATTGTCTCACACTTACTAAGGCTCTGTTCACTTGTTACAGTCTTTTTTCCTATGTGTTTCTCATTTTGTATAGCATTTAATGCTACGTTTTCAAATTCACTGATTTTTTCTTCTGCAGTGTCTAATCTGTTGTGATTCCCATCTATTATATTTTTCATTTTTGATACATCTTTCACCTCTACAAGCTCCATTTAGAGATTTTAAAATATCTTCCATTTCTCCTTAACATGCTGTATTTTACTTTACATCTTCATAAATATTTATAATAGCCATTTCAAATTCCTTATCTGCTGTCTCCATCATCACTGTCATTTCTGAGTCTGTTTCTATTGATTTATTTTTCTCCTTATTATGGGCCTAATTTTCAAGTTTTTTTGAATGCCTGGAAAATTTTGATTGGATGCCAGGTCTTATGTATTGGTTGGCTGTTCTATTTAGTTGCACTCTTTTTGAGAGTGTTGGTCTTTGTTACAGTATATAGCTAAGTTACTTTCAGATCGATTTGATTATTTTGAGACTTGCTTTTAAACTTTATAATTATAGTGACTCCAGAGAAGCCTTTACCCTGGGGCTAATTTAGCACCACTACTAAGGCATGACTTTTTTCAATGTCCTATCAATACCCAGTATATATCAAGGTATCTCCAATGGTTGGTGGGATTGTAAAAATATTCCCAGCTCTATGTGAGTCTTTTTGTCTTATGGAAGTTCTTTCTCCACCATTAGGAATTTTATCCCATACGTGTGCATATCAGTACTCAAAGACTTGAAGGAATTCCTCTGCAGATATCCAGTGTTCTCTACTTCTCTACGTACCTTCCTCATCTTTGATACTCTGCTTGAACACACATGCCTCATGTGAGTCATACTTGGTGAATGTTGAGAGTGAAGGGCATGGGAAAATAAGAAATAAGAAAAGGAGGTTTTTTGTGCCTGGGGCAATCTAAAACTAGGACAGGACCTCCTGTGTAGGATAAGACAAACCATAAACTATAATGATTTGTCTAGAAAAGGTTCCCAACCAGAGATCACTAAGGATAACATAAATCACCATCCCTCCTCCTGCCATAATCACGTAATAAATTAGAATGTAGGAATCCCACTGCAAGTAGTGTGCGGCATGAGCCCTTTCATTCAAATATCAAAAACAGAGACAGGTCAATTCTTCCCTTTTTTAGCTTGGCAAAGATGCCTATTCCTTTCTGAGCTTCAATTTTCTCATTTGTATGTGAGGATAATAACACCCATATCATAGAATTGTGAGGATTAGATGAGATTTTGCATGCAAAAGACTTAGCACAGTGACTACCCACCATAAATGTTTAAAACCTTTTTAGCCTGAAATTGTAGATAATCCAGTTGAAGCTATCTTTTCAAATGTCTCCTAACTCTGTCCCCTCTGCTCCATCCTTCCACACACCCTACATTCTCTATCAGGAGTTTGTGTGTATATCTCCTTACTGGACTATGAACTCCTTGTGTAGAGACAGGGTTTTGCTTATCTTCGCTTCCTATCCCACCTTATCTTGAATGTTCATAACAAATATAAGAAATATTTGTTGAATAGACTGCAGAATTTGATTTTCTCCCTATACTTGGTGCAATAGATAGAAGAACTAAAAGAAATATGACTAAAAATCTCAAGGTCTGGCTGTGATAATTCCTCGTGGACATTTGATGCAGAGCAAATGGCTCAGTAACTCAGTCTATACAAGTCACCCACACAAGGGCCCCAACGTAATATGGAGCCTATTAACTGGGAGTCTGAAAACCCATTCTACAAAAAGTCTAACCAGTAATTTTGTTTGACATGCTTCTTAGACAACACACAGCAATATTTGTCTTCAGGGGACAGAAGAGGGTAAGGGGCTGAGAACTAGAATGAAAAAATAAAGCCACAAAAGAAAACTCCCAGCTTCAAATTTATGATTATATGTATTTGTGTCATTACTTATCACATTTTCAAACACAACACCAGTTAAGTCCAGCAGTTAAATTGACAACTGATGAAAAACACCATACTGTTACTCAGTTAAGTCACACTGATCTTGCTATTTGATCTCTTTTTTCCAATGCCAGTAATTTTCCAGCTTCATTATTGACAATGTAAACTGCTCAAATTCCTATGAGAGACACTTTGGGGAGGGAAGGATATGACATTGTGGTCCAAACTGACACTGTTCAAAGAATATAACTGATAACCAGGAATGGTACAGTCCATAAAATAAGCCATTACTGCTTATGAGGCAGCGTTGGACACAGAAATGAGGGTGTTCAAAAGAGGCATTTATAACAGCTTTGATTTTTCTAAGCAAATCCATTTGCTTAATTGAATTCATTGGTCCACCTGGTATGTGATAACAATATGTGTGGAAATCAAGGAGACATCTCATATAGCTGGCCTTATTCATGAAAATATAAAATGTTCTGTTCAAAATGAACAGCTTGTCAGCTTTTCCAGTGCTTGAAATTCCACCATTATTGTCAATTTTTATAGTCTTTCTGACCAGAAAATGTAACCTTTAACTAATCAAGAACTGGGCAAGTTTTAAAAATGAAATGAAGTCCATTGTTACTTAGGAGAGAGCAGGTTAGAGGAAGTATGAGAATGGGGCTACGGGTTTTAGAAGATGGAGAAGATGGAGTTCTCTCAGCTCAGGTCAACAGCCTCACATCAGTGACTGGGAGATAGAGGTAGAAAGACAACTTTGTTCATTCAACCAGCTGACTGACTGATTGATCACTTCCTGCCTGCTGCTCCTGCTACAGAGCTTTCATTATTTCTCTCCAAGATCACTGCAAAACCTTCTTCATTGGCGTATAATTGTTTTACAATGTTGTGTTAGTTTCTGCTGTACAGCGAAGTGAATCAGCTATATGTATACCTATATCCCCTCCCTCTTGGACCTCCCTCCCACCCCCATCCCACCCACCTAGGTCATCACAGAGCACCGAGCTGAGCTCCCTGTGCTATACCACAGGTTCCCACTAGCTATATATTTTACACATGGTAGTGTATTTATGTCAAACCTAATCTCCCAATTCATCCCACCCTCCCCTTCCCCCCACCCCGTCCCTATGTCCGTTCTCTATGTCTGCATTTCTATTCTTGCCCTGCAAATAGGTTCATTTTCACCATTTTTCTAGATGGCACATATATGCATTAATATATGATCTTTGTTTTTCTCTTTCTGACTTACTTTTTATACATTGCTTCCCTCCACACAAATGTCTACATTTCTTCTTAAACTATTCTTCTAAAATTTTGTCTGATTATGTCAATCACCTGTTTTAAAATCTTTAATGGGGTCACACTTTACCCTTAAATTAGCCCCACATTCCTTAAGCTGAATTTTTCTCTCTTAAAGCTTCATCCTCCAGGCCTCCTCTCCACAATCCCCATGTATCTAAACATGTCACATCCTTCCAAAGTTCTGAGTTTTGGCCACTGTGCCTCTCTCCATCAGGAATTTTCTTCCCTGTCTTCTCTGCTAGGTTGCCTCCCACACATTCTTCAGGGCTCAGGTTAAAAGTCAATCTTTCAGTAATGCTTCGTTGGACTCACCCAGCCAGAATTAATCACTTTTTCCTGTGTGACTACACAGAACCTAGTTTATATTATGTGACTGTCTCATTGAAATAATGTTGGTTGTCTGTCTTCATTTATGTTAGATTGTGAGGGCAGTGACTGTGTGTTGAAGAGGCAATGGGATGTTTACAGAAGAAAATTTTATTTCCCTTCTGAGCACACAGAAGGGCCATATTTCCCAATTGCAATATGTCTGGATGTGGCTTAAAGCTACCTGTGGCCAATGCAGTGTGAACAAAAGCAATGTAAACCACTTCCCACTGACCCCTAACATTTGATTCATGATTTGCATCTTTTTTCTCTTGCCAATTGCTCAGCTACAAGTTGAGGATTCCAAGAAACTGCTGGATGGAAGGATCCTGGGTCTCTGAGCTACCACCTGAAGGAAGTCCATCACAATGAACATTGGCACCAGATTTCCCCTGAGCAAGAAATAAACCTTTATTGTGTTAAGACACTGGGATTTGGGGTGTTACAGCAACTAGCCTTGCTTACTCTGAATAATGCTGGGTCTTGTTCTACATTATGATGCCTTCTTTCTCACTATGATTTACAGTTGTCCACTCCTCCTGATCCAGTTCTGGCCTCACTTTCCTTTAGACTGGATGCCTTGGTCAACCATTTGGTAATATTATTGCCATCACCCTAGAATCTTCTTCTGATGTTTTCCTTTATTAGTACTAGCGTAGTTGTAATAATAGGAGCAGTAGCAGTTGTTGATGCTCTTTAGGAGCATGTAATGCTTTGCAGATTAAATATTTTTGCCTTCATTGTCTTACTTTGATTTTGGTCTCTCACGGTTTCTGTCTTAACTCAAAGTGCTTCCTACCTGCTATCTCCACTCCTAAATCTGAACTGACACCACAGAGGAAGTCACAGAATCTTTGGCTCTCATACAAGTTAATGCTATTTCCTTACTGCTATTGAGCACACCTCTTAGTCACCTCTTATACTCTTTAAGTCTCCATATATAGCTTGTTAAAAATGTTTATTAAGACTTTATTTTTTAAGAGCACTTTTAGGCTCTCAGCAGAATAGAGAGGAAGGTACAGAGATTTCCCATTCGCCCCATGCCTCCACATGTGCATAGCCTCCTCCATTATCAACATCCCCCTTCAGAGTGCTATGCTTGTTAGCACTGACACACTGTAATCATTCAAAGCCCATAGTTTACCTAAGGGTTCACTCTTGGTGCTGTACATTTTATGGGTTTGAATAAATGTATAGTGACATGTGTCTTTCATTATAGTATCACGTAGAATATTTTCACACCCTAAAAATCCTCCGTATTCTGCCAATTCATCCCTCTCCTCCCCCACCCCCTGTCAAGCACTGACCGTCTGTCTCCACAGTTTTGCCTTTTCTAGATCATATGGTTAGAATCATACAGTAAGCAGCCTTTTCAGATGGGCTTTTTCCACTCTTCATAGCTTTTTATCCAATTTTTTTCTACTCTCCTCAAAACCTCACCCCTTATTTCTAAGATTAATCCCTCTTGTGTACTTGATCTCTCCTTCCAATAACTTTTTTTTTCTCATTTCTTTTAGAAGGCCATGGGATCAAAAAATGTGTCTTATCCCTCATCCTACCTCGTTTATCATCATGCTTCAATGCATCCTACATTCCAGACATACCAAACTTCTCAGTTCCCCAAGTACAGCTCATACATTTTTACATGATGTTATCTTTTTCTGAAATGTCTATTCCCCACCTCCCCAACATGGAAAACTCTTATTTATCTTTCAAAAATCAGATCAAATATCACCCGCTTTATGACGTCTTCTCTGATATTCCCAAGCACACATAGTGGCTCCCTCCTCTGTGTTCCCACAGCACCTCAACTATCATTGTGTAATGTCTCATTGCATTATCATTATCTCTTTGCAGGCCTCTCTACCCCCTAGACTGTTAGCATTTCTGAGACCATGTCTGATGGCTTGCTTTATTTTCAGCACTAGGAACAATGCTTCACACAAGCAGTTCTTTAAGTCAAGAAAGCAGGCAATTGAGTCTGCTCCTTGGAGAACTGGCTCAAGCATCCTAAGCATTAACAGCTTAGGACCCAGAGTAAGTGGGGCTGAAGTAGAGAGAAAGGAGAGCTATCTTTGTATGCGACATTAGGCTTGGCTCTATTCTGTAACAACAAATTATAAACTTAACCTGGCTGAGTGTTCCATGTTCTTTTAGGTGATGGTCAGTCAGGTGTGGCCATAAGAGGGGACACAGGAGAGACAGAGGAAAGCTTATTATACTCACAGGTCCTGGAGAGACAGAGTCACCACACACCATGAGGGGCCACATGGAAGGAGTGCCAAGGGAACCAGCTCAACCAAGCAGGTGGGGAGCCAAGGAAGAGGGAGGACCTGTGTGCAAGCACCTTTACTAGGGGTCAGGATGGAATACACAAGAAAAGGTACAAGGGGACATCACTGATGCCTCTGAAGGTCACCAGGTCAGGAGATGGTAGGAAGAGGAACTTGTGGCAGGGGCCCACCTATCATATTGGTGTACCTGGTCACCTGGGCAGGGTACTCACAGCCTATTTGCAGGGATGTTGAGGCAACAGGAAAGAAAAGATAAAAACAGTATACAAAGTTTTAGAATTTACAATACACGGAGTATCTTAGATATGTCTTACATGGCCTCAGAAAGCAGAACTATGACCTATAGACAAAAGTCACAAGTAGACAGATGGGCACTAAAGATAAGAAAGGACTTTCTAACCATCAGAGATGTGAAAAATGGAAGAAGTTACCTTGGAAGGCAGTGAACCTCATTACTGGAGGTATTCAAGCAGAGGCCAGATGGTCGCTTGTGGAAAAATTGCTACATAAATTCATACAGCATGTAGAACCCATGTGGTGTTGTGTGGAATACTCATCAGTGCAGATCAAATCAAGGCCCACCTTGTTTGGGGAAGGCTTGCGCAAGTTGAACAAGCAAAGGTCAAGCTATATGGATTTTATATGACCATTCTTTCCAAAGTCTTTTCTTCATGTTTCTAGTCCAATAAGATATTCCAAACGAAAAAATATTTCTGAAGTCAAATATATTTGGGAACTACTTCATACAGCACTCTATTGATGATACAAAGCCATTCTCAAAAAGACACTGAGATTTCCTGAAATGAAGGGAGCCATGTCACTTGGCTTATCTCAGCATTTCCCAAAAGTTTTGTTCAGCAAAACTTTTTATTGTGTAATATAACTGTGAATATTGCATGGAAGAATTCCATCTAATTCTGCTTTCACCAGGGTAAAAATGTTTCCCTCTGGAGAGAGGCAAATACAGCATTTTCTCCTTTGCTGATTTCAAATAACACCAGGTCTAAAATATACAGGAAGGCTGCAGGCATACTAAGGGATTCTTGCGCCCAGGGGGGAAAAAAAGGTATTACTGAACTCATATACCTTTCTTCATTTAACAATGATCCCACCCTATAAGAAAAATGTTAGTATTCTTCTTTTTACATAGGCGGAACCAGAGGCAGCTAGTAAGAAGATTAAGGATTCCAAAATCCGTTATATCCCATTACTCAACTCAGCTGGCATTGAGCTGGGAGCCCAGAAATGGAGGAATTCAACTAAGAGACTGTCAAGACTACTACTAGCTTAATGGTCAATGATTCTTGATTTCATTATTTGAGAATTGACAGTCTCCAGAAGCATAAATGTCACCTTGATAGTAAGTACTAGGGCCCATTAAATCCATAAGTTTACTTTTTCATAGTTGCCACAAGAATGAGAATGCAGGCAAATATAATCATTACTCATTGGCAATATGAACATCCATAACCCATTACTTCTGTCAGCTGTATCCCCAGACTGGGCCACATTCCGAAAGAGAGGCTGATGAGTTACCTCCTGGGTGTGAGTCAGGACCTATATAACCAGGCTGGAAGTAAATGACTTAGATATGCCCACAGACACTGGGCCAGGCAGCAAATGATGGTAAATTCTGGATCTTTGTACTGTCAAAAAATACCTTGTATTATGCTCAATGGGCTCATACTTTGCTACCAAACTATTAATTAAGTAAAAATCAGGTTTTCCCATTTGTTTTCATCAATGGCATACAGAACTGCCAGTTAGAACCTGAGACCAGCATCTGCCTAGATGGTGTAACTGTGTTAATTTGATGTAACTCCAGTCAGAAGCAAAGAAATCTGATATTTCAGAGGCTTTTGCCTTCTCGTTTCAGGTAAAAGCACAGCTTCTCTGGGGCTACTTAAAATGCAGGAAATTGTTTGAGATTATGGTGAGAATGGGTTGAAGGACATCTTAAACTTTTTTCATATATTTTGCATAGGCTCATTGGTATAATTATCTTACATTGTTTTGTAATCTAAAGAATTAATAAAGCAGATAATAATCAAAAAGGACAATAGCCTGGGAACCCTTATTACATCCTTCACAGTCGTGTAAGGGTCTAAAAACTTATGTAGAAAACTAACCTAGATCTATCTCGAAGGACTGACTCAAAAAATGTCAAGAAAAAAATCCTATGACTTTATGTTTTGTTTTGTTTTCAGGGAGAAATGATTGCCCCCCCCCACACCAGTCTGATCCCCCTTAGCTGTTATAACAATTCTGCAAGACCCTTTAATACTCTTGCTAATGAGGCATCCTTAGGTCCTTGCACTAGGTTCATTCAGTGTCTTGCTGAGAAGGCTGAGTGGTAACAAAACTTTAAAAAATAAAAAGCCTTCTCATTTCCACAGCACAAATCATAGCCAGAAGCAAAAAAGGGGTGGGGGAATCTCTAAAAACTCCATACTCCTGCTACCTAAGCATTTAAGTAATTAGTTTCCTGAAAATTGGCTGCCAGACTTGTAAACAGTTACAAAGGTCTTAATATTTATTTTACAACATATTTCCAAACTCACTGCAAACAGCCTACAGGTTGGCCATTAATTGGGTATCTTTTATTTATTTATTTTCTTTGATTGGAGGAGGGGTTGTTAGGGAAAAGGAAAACAGAGAAACTAACTTTATTATCCTTCTTCCACTAAGTTCTTAATGTTCTCTAGAGTAAAAGGAAAAAATCTCCAAGAGTGGGTCTCTTTACACTAGCCCCTTCCTTGTAAAACTCTCACTTAAGATGCTACTTTTCACTGCTTCTTTTAATTAACATATTACTTTGCTTTTATTAGTTTGGCTTCTTTCTAACTTCTACTAATGGATGAGTTAACACATGACTCACACTTATAGTTATTTATTCTGATGTTTGGGGATACAGAGATGCTTTTAAAAAACTCCATCTACATAAGCATTTGGACCACTTTGCACTGAAGGCCATATTTTATTACCCATAAGAGAAAGATGCTACCTTGAGGAAACCAGTAATACTGGTAAATTGATAGCAATTTTGCCTTCTTAGGAGTCTAGAGGACACTGAGCGGAGGAGTTGCATCCTCCATTTAAATTATTCCCAGGGAGAAAGTGAGGTGCTGCATGGTGCATTTGGGCATTTGGATCACAGTTTGCTTTAGCCAGAGCAGTACGATAGACCAAATGATTTCCTAGAGATATGGTATTAAAAATAACTGAAAACATACCCATTAAGGACAAGGGTAGGAAAGTTGGAAAGAAGTTCAATTTGAACATTTCAAAACATATATTATGTGTCAAACTTGGTGCTGGGGTGCTAGGGATAAACAGATAAACACCCACCCACATAAATTCAGAATTTGGCAGTAGGGTATACATAAACAGCAGCTGATGTATAAATAAATGTAACCTTAAAGAAATGAATTCCAAACATCATCTCTCCCATTGGAAGTAACTAACAATACTAGACAGTATGCATGCAGCATCTATCTGACGACTCTGAAAAGTAAAGGCTAGCTGGCAGTTTGGGAAAGCAGAAGTACTATCAACCTGACAGTGCCTTTATAGCTTCAAACCCAGAAGAGCATGCCAGGTGCAAACAGGAATAGCGCTTACCGAAACCCTCTTTCTGGTCCCACGAGCCCCTGAAAGACAGAGGGAATGTGTAACTTTCCTCTGGTGGTGGTGGTGGTGTTTGTTTTGCTGTTTTCCACTCTCTCTTTCCCCAGCCCTAAGGCAAACCCATGGTGGCAGCAGTGGCAGTAATAACTGTGCCAAATAGCAGAAATGATGGCAGTGCCAGTAAAGCAGATGCCTAAAACTCTGAGTCAAGAGCATGGAAGGAAATCTCACTGCTTTCCTTTTCCCGTCAGTCCTCTTACCACTCATTTGACCTGGGAGTACACAGCAAAAAGTACACAGCAGGGTAACTAATTCAAAGCCTCAGCTTTCTAACCGAAGGACAAAGAAGGGGGATCCTCAGAGCTAGAAAGTTCCCAGGAGATGTGTAAGAGGGGAATGTGGGGGCAAATAACCCCATAAAGTTGTGTATCAACCCCTGGGCTGACCTTTAAACTTCACATGCATGCTCCCGAACTTAAACAGTAAACCACAGGCTTTGAGAACTAATCTATACAATAGAGCACTGTCCAGGTCCTATACTGGTCACTTAGTGGCACACAGCAGGGCAGATACAAGAAGCATGCAGTGGCTTTGAAAACCGAATTGACATTTGAACCACAGGCCTCAGAAAGCCAGCTTGAACTTATGGCCTGAACCCAATTCAGTCAATTGCCTGCTTAAAACAAAAAAAAACAAAACCACATTCATATTTTCCATAGAACATAAGACCAAGAGTCTTCCAATGTAATACTCAATGTGTCCAGGACACAATCTAAAATTACTCAACATATGAAGGGAGAAAATTTCTATGACTTACATTCAACGAAGGTAAGCTGAAATGCTACAAATGTTGGAATTATCAGATATTAAAGAAGCATTTTAACCATGCTCCAAGTGAGGGTGCTCACTCTTGAAATAAATGGAAAGAGACAAAGCTGCAGGAGAGAAATAGAAGATATTAAAAAGGACCAAATGGAAATTTTAAAACTAAAAAAATATAATAACCAAAATTTAAAACTACAGTGGATGGTTCAATGGCAGAATAGAGATGACAGAGGAAAGGTCTTTGAACTTTAAGGTTAGAAATTGGATAGAAATTATCCAATCTGAACAACAGAGGAAAAAAGATTGAAAAAAAATTAACAGAGTCTCTGGGACCTCTGGGACAATACCAAAAGGTTTAAAAATTATATTGTCATAGTCCCAGAAGGAGAGGAGGTAGAGTGTGACACAGACAAAATTTCTGAAGAAATAATGTTGAAAAGTTTACAATATCAGCAAAAAGCGCTTCCCTGGTGGTGCAGTGGTTAAGAATCCGCCTGCCAATGCAGGGGACACGGGTTCGTGCCCTGGTCTGGGAAGATCCCACATGCCATGGAACAACTAAGCCTGTGTGCCACAACTACTGAGCCTGTACTCTAGAGCCCGCGAGCCACAACTACTGAGCCTGAGAGCCACAACTACTGAAGCCTACCTGCCTAGAGCCCATGCTCCACAACAAGAGAAGCCACTGCGATGAGAAGCCCGCGCACTGCAACAAAGAGTAGCCCCCACTCGCCGCAACTAGAGAAAGCCCACACGCAGCAACAAAGACCCAACGCAGCCAAAAATAAATAAATTAAATATATATATATTGGCAAAAAAATATGGAGAGAGATTCAATGATATCCAAGAAGCATATTGCATCCCAAAAGGATAAATTCAAGGCAATTACAAGCCAGATACATCATAATAAAGTTGCTGAAAGCAGCCAGAGTAAAAACAACACACTACAAATAGGGGGACCAACAACTTGAATGACAACAGATTGCTCATCAGAAACAGTGGAGGAGAGAATGCAGTGGAATTACATTTTTTAAATTCTGAAAGAAATTTACAGTGAACCTACTTTTTTTCATATTATACTATGAACATTTTTCTGTATCATTCAATACTCTTTAAACACTATGATTTGTAATAACATAAAGCTTTTTTAAAATACTTTATGTAATCATTTTCCTATTGATGAACACTTGTCTAATTTCCAAACTTTTGCTCATAAATACTGCTGTGATAAACATCATTGTAGTAAATAATTATACACACCTCTATTTATATTCCCATTATGAATTCCTAGTAATATAGTTAGTTACTGGATCTAAGGATGTGGTTAACTGTTAGGCACTTGATATGCATTGTCAAATTGCCCTCCAGAAAAGATTTAAATTATCACTAGCACTGTATGAGAGTGTCTGAGTGCTACTCGTTTTTGAAATCCTCATCAACATCAAAACTAAAATTGGCATGCTATGGTTTCATTTGGCGTTTTAAAATTATGTGTAATGTTAAATATTTTTCAAATGTTTTTCAGTCACTTGAATTTCTTTTCTTCTGAACTGTTTATTCATAATATTTGCTTTTTATTGATTTTCTTACTGATTTTTATGAGCTCATACTCTGAATCAACAGTGTGACCGAAAACCAAGATAACCAACCCAACAATTCCCTTCCCTAGTGTGCACTGTTTTAACTGGGTCATTTTTTCCTCCCTACTTACAACTATTTCTCTGTTGGATATACACTTCCAAAGATAACATCAGCCATCACCAACCCCCAACTCCTCTTCTGCAGTCTGGTTCTTCTACCCCACCTATCTATGCCAAGTGCTTAAACACAGCTAAAATGTGTGTGTGTGTGTGTGTGTGTGTGTGTGTGTGTGTGTGTGTGACAGAGAGAGACAGAGAAAAAGAGAGAGAGAGAGGAGAGGCTCTCTCCACTTCATAAATACATTACATAAATTGTTCTTACAAGGCTTTATAATCAAAATACAACAGTGATGGTACATTATGTTTTTCCATCTTTTTTTTTTTTTTTTTTTGTGGTACGCGGGCCTCTCACTGTCGTGGCCTCTCCCGTTGCAGAGCACAGGCTCTGGACACGCAGGCCCAGCGGCCATGGCTCACGGGCCCAGCCGCTCTGCCGCATGTGGGATCTTCCCGGACCGGGACACGAACCTGTGTCCCCTGCATCGGCAGGCGGACTCTCAACCACTGCGCCACCAGGGAAGCCCTCCATCATTTTTTAAGGAAGAATCTCTCCCTCATGAGGATATAACCCAGGTGACTGAGTATGCAGCTGAAAAAAATCCTGGAAAGATAATATCATCTCATTTTTTAAGGTTTTGTGTTTGCCTTTTTCTGTGCATTACAAGGATTTTTAATGGGAAAATAAAGGTGCTTTTTCCAGAGGTGCTACCAGATTTTATACTAAAATTTCAGAAGTTGGTTTTTGTAGGAGTTTTTTTTGGGGTGGGGGGATGGTACTTTGTATCCTTCCTCCTTCCCTCCCTCCCTCCCTCCCTTCCCTTTTAGAGTTGGGTTTTGAAGCATGGAGTTTCACATTAAAACAGGTGAAATCAGTCCAAACAGTGATATCACATGTGCAAAAACATAGACGCATGATGCTGATGGGAAAGACTGAAGCAGGCAAGAAGTTGAAGAAACAAGGGAGAAGTTGATGTGGATCAAAGATGGACCTTTATGGGTGAGCATGTAATAAATCTGCTAGATTTGTAACCACTGGGCAGTGTATGAGGGGAGGTGCTCTGGCCACCTCATAGCGCAGCGCTCATGTACTCAAGGCTGAAGGACTCCAGTGGGAAAAATTTCCAAGATGTGTATGTACCTAATTTGATAAAAGAATAATCATGGAGATGTAGGGTTCAGAGATGAGGAGTTACCATTCAGCCCTGTTCAGGGATATGCTCACCTTGTACTTTTCACTCCAGTCATAATGAACTGCTCCACTTAACACTAGAACACAGAGTAAACAAAGAGAAAGGCATTCGAGAGCCTCTGCTACCTTGCTGCAGTCTAATTTTCTGGCCTTATTTTCTATTACATGTGCTACAAACTTTTTAGTCCGCTCACCACTTGTTATTCCTCTAGTCCTCCAGGCACTTTTATGTACCAATGCCTTTGCTCAAAGTGTTCTGTCTACTAGAGGACCTTACTTGTCCCTTAAAAAAGATTTTACCTGTCAAAAATCTTTTTTTATGAGCCAAAGCCTAGTTCAAATAATATTTTCATGAAAATTTCCCAGAATTTATTCCTTTTCTCCACTGGAATTTACACACACACACATTCCTTCAGTATAAGATTTTCAAAATATATCAAGTTATAGCATGTACTAGCTTTTTGTGTTTCTACTTGAATCCCACCCTACATCTCTGACTAACCTTGAGAACTCATTCCAGAAAATCTGCTTTATAGGAGTAAAGCTGTTTTGTCGTGAACACCTCTCTATTTCATTGGTTACAAAACTCATTCAGAAGGTGTTGGGGACACAGAGATGAATGATTAATTATCTCATTCTAATTATAGATTGGGAAGCCAGACAGGTACCCACATGGTATTGGAATTGTGACAAATTTCTCAAACATGCTCAGAGTGCTAAGGAAGCATACAGAGAAGCATCCCTGACTATCTGGAAGGGAGTGGAAGATCTGGTCACGGAAGTCTCCTCAGGTTGGACAGTGCCTGCACTCACCCTGCAGGATGAGGGGCGACGGGAAACAAGGGCATTGAAGGCAGAAATCCGATGTGTCTATTAGAGCCCTCCTGTTTGGTTATAAATACAAATAGCAGAGGAAGGGTGATTTTTATAACGAAGAACAAAATTGTCAAAGGCAGAAATAAACTGGGTCTCAGAACTAAACCAGAACCAAGGCACTGAAGGCCACAGGAATCTTTTCACATTGACTTCACCTTCTCTCTCTCACTGTGGACTGACTGTATCTGGTTCCCAGACCACGCAATAAAACATGGTCACCTGACACACCCCTGACCTCCCTGCCTTGTATCTGTTGTACATATTAGGATTCGGAAAACACTATTTTTGAATGAAGCTTTGAAAACTTATATGTCATGAGATTGAGGCCCCCAAATAGGTAAGACTTGTTCAGGATCACAGAGCAGGTTAGTGGCAGAGCAAGGCAGAAGGTAGGGGTTGGCAGAATACCGGCATTTCATGCTGGTGCCTAGAAATGATGCATAGAGCCTTAGAAGTGGTTTTCAAGGAGCAGAACAGTTGACACCTTGCCTGTGATTGGGGTTTATGAGGAAGAATGGAGGTAGGGAAGTGCTGAAAGAACGAGTACCTGACTTTGTTAGAGGAAAATAATGAGACGATGATGCCGAGACTGGGAAGCTGGGTCAAGGGGAAGGTCTGTTTGCAATGAGTGAGACCTGCAGTATCTGTTGGTTGAGGGGCCAGAGTGGGAGGAGATTTAGCATTTGAGGGAGCGGCGATCCAGAGAGAGTGGACGAAGCCAAGTTCATGGAGAGAACTGGAAAGGGGGGTGCCAAGACCATTTGGGAAGGGACACAGGACACTTCTTCATCAAAAGGAAAAGAAAAGGAGAAAGGAAAGGGGAAGAGCTCGGAGCAGTGCTCCTGGGGAGGCACAGGAAGGTGAGGAGCCTCAGGGGCAGAGAGGCTCGCTCTGCACAGGCTGAGAGACCAGCAGTGTGCTGGGGATATTGAGGAAAATGGGGCCTTAAGAGTCCAAGGAGAATTTGCACAGCTGCTGTGGGGAAGCAACTGGGCATAAAGTAACAGGAAACAAAAGACTGGTGAGGAGTGGTGAGGTCTCAGCTGAGGTCAGACCACAGGACTTTGCAGTGGGCTTACTCAGGTCCATTTCCCAGGACTTCTCTGACTGTCTAGAAACCAGCACCCCATCCCAGCCCTGTGGCACCCTGTGGGACTTTACTGTTGCTTTTGCTTAGACCTGGGGAGCTGAGGAATTAGTTAATGGTGGCCAAATGGACAGTATTATAAAGATGAGGACCAACCATCCTTCCTCTTCACCAAAGACAAAAAATAAGGCCTATGGTATATGCAGAGACCCAGAAGAAAGGGAATTCAGTGGAGCAGAAGAAATATTGTCCAGCTAGATTCAGGAAAACAAATTCCTTCCCTATGATGGGACAACAATTAGGTTACAGGATGACATATTTTTCAATTGGTTATTTCTTTTATATGCTTAAGACAAAATGAGCTTAAACTTCAGTTTGAGCTATTTAAGCAAATGTCAAGGAACACATTTGTGGGGTTGTCAAAAAGCTGGATGCATAATGGTTATTATCGCAGGCTTTGGAGCCATGCTGTCTGGATTTGAATCTTGCCTGTGCTGTTTAGTAATTGTGTGACCCTGGATGAGTTACTGCGCTTTCATGTTTCTTTTATTTTTCCATCTCTAAAATAGTGATGACAACAGTACCTATCTCATGGGGTTGTTGTAAAAAGCCCTTTGCACAAAGCCTGGTAAACGGCATTCAATAAATATTAATTAGCTATTATCATTTAAAAAAATCAGATTGTTTAGTGAACTTCATAGAAGCACTGGCTCTCGGAGTGAAGAACTTCTGAGACCATTTGGTCCTATGGTTCTCAAACTGTGCTCTTCAGAGCCCAAGAGTAAAAGAGAGATGCTTCTGGGGTTCCTTTGGGATAAATGGGGTGGGAGCAGAGCTGCTATTGCCCCAGCAGCTGCTTCCATAAGAATAGCTCTGCTTCTGTCAGTTTCACACACTTAGTAGGCTTCTGCCTATAGCTGAAAAGAAGCTTTCAACATGGAAAAAGAAAACTGAACTAACTTTACAAATGAGGAAACTGACATTCAGAAGGGGAAATGACTCGCCCAAGGTCAAATGCTGAGTTTTCAGTAGAGCAAGATCTAGCACTCAGGTCTCCAGCCTCCAGTCCAGGGTGTCTCTACTGCAGCTCTCTATCTGCAGTTCAGGCCCCATAGCAAAAAGGCCTAAGATTTTTCTCTCCCCCAGGACCTAGCCCAGTCACATTTCCTCTGAAGAACCTTTCCCAATTCCCCAGGCAGTTGGCTATCCCCTCCTAGAGCTTCCCACAGTGCCTCTTTCCACATAATGTTTTAAATGGCCATTTTTCATGATGGATAAAAGGATCCCACTTTCAAATGCAATCATATTTTATCTATGTTGAACTTCCCAGTGCCAAGCCCACTGACTAGCACATAGTAGGTGCTGGGCAAATAACAGATGTGAATACACGTTTTAAATCAAAAAGCTGATGTACAAATGTGATGAATAATTAATGTTGCTGTTATTATTATGGTGAAGGAGTGGCAGATATAACAGTTCTTGTCCCAAATGAGCTAATTACTGACTTGGCTAAAAACTTTTGCAAAATTTATTTCTTTTTGAGAATAAAACCTGAGTCCAAAGTGCCACATGGGGTTTAATTTTGATTTGCAACATAAAATGCCTCTGGAGTTGGAAACGGGGGTTGCAGGGAGAGTGGGAGGGACTGGTTAAGGGCAGCCAGTGTCTAGAAGAAGGTTTCAAGAAGACACTGACCCTGTGTGCACAGCCAGAGACTGGCTTCTTTCTCCTGTACAAGGCCCGCCTGTGAGCCCCAACAACCTTCTTCCTGTAAGCACCTTCCTCGGCTGATTGATTAGGAGAAACCTTTTAATGAAGGCGTTAATAAAAGAAGCTCCAGTGCCAGAGGGGTCCTGCACTAATTAGGATGGTGTCAGTCAGGAGAATAACCACACAGACAGCTCCAAGTCTTTTCTCCACGGCGGGGGTGCAGGGAGCTGCCAGTTGCTGTTGCCCCTCTGCCCTCTCCTACCCACCGGGAGCCTATTTGTTAAAATCTGCTTCCTAGGGGCTTCCCTGGTAGTGCAGTAGTTAAGAATTCGCCTGCCAATGCAGGGGACACGGGTTCGAGCCCTGGTCCGGGAAGATCCCACATGCCGCGGAGCAACTAAGCCTGTGCGCCACAACTACTGAGCCCGTGTGCCACAACTACTGAAGCCCACAAGCCTAGAGCCCGTGCTCCACAAGAAAAGTCACTGCAATGAGAAGCCCGTGCACCGCAACAAAAGAGTAGCCCCTGCTCACCACAACTAGGGAAAGTCCACGCACAGCAACAAAGACCCAACGCAGCCAAAAATAAATAATAAAATAAAATAAATCTGCTTCCTACACAGTCAGTGCCCCTGAGAATATGTGGGCCCACCCTGCCCCAGCCAGGACCTGGGGAGGTGGCACTCAAAACTATCTGGGATGCCTCTATCCTTACAGGAAGCATTGCAGCTGTGCACGTTTCCAGGGAAGATGGAGAGACAGCAGTTCTAGGCCTTCTCAGCCTCTCAGTTCCCTTAGCTGAGCAGAGAAGCTTTTGCCTTCCTCCCTTCACTCTCCGTCCTTCACCTTATAACCTTCCAAAGTGACCAACTATCCCATCTGTATCAGTCAGTGTGTTCCAGAGATTATATACATATGTATATGCATATGGAAAACACTAAGATATATATATATGTATGTGTATATATATGTGTATATATATGTGTATGTGTATATATGTAGATGTGTATATATATATGTACATATATATGATTAATTTGCAGAAATTGGCTAATGCAACTGCAGGGGCTGACAAATTCAAAATTTGTAGGGCAGGCCAGCAGGTTGGAAATTCAGGCAGGAGTTGATGCTGCAGTCTTAAGACAGAAGTTCTTCTCCAGGAAACATTTGGTTTTTGCTCCTAAAGCCTTTCAATGCATTACTCACTATTAAGAGTAATCTCCTCTACTTACAGTCAACTGATTGTGGATGCTAACCCCATCTGCAAATTACCTTCACAGCAACACTTAGATTAGTGTTTGATTAATAACTGAGTATTATAGCCTAGCTGAGTTGGCACACAAAACTAACAATCACTCTATCTTTATGACATTTGAACCTCCTAATATTTCTTTAAGCTAAGAGAAAAGTTAGCATTATCTCCATTCTACAGATTAAAAAACTGAGGCTTCTCTAAGTTATGTCCTGCTTACTTTTACACAGCTAGGAAATGTTATTGCTAGATGTTAAAATTAAACCACAGTTTTCTGGAATCAGTCTTAAGTTTTTAACATGAGATGATACTGCCTTTCTCATACAATGTTCGCTCATTCATTCAAATAATTATGCATTGGTTCCCCACCACATGCCAGGCACTGACTTGAACAGGATGGACGTGGGGTCCTGACATGACAAAGCTGACCGTCTGCTGAGGGAGAGGCACACACACTAAAGACACACACACACATACATGTGAGCACACGGAGATGCTCACAAGGTTTAAAAGGTTTCTCTGAAATGACTGATGACCTCTGGAAGAAGCAGAAATTGTCATCCATAACAGAGAAGCAAGAGATTGAGAAGGCCATTTGGAAAATGCAGCTGTTTTTTCAAAGATAGAGACAAGCTAAATAAACTCAGTGTCAGTTTACTTTAGAAGAGTCTAAGACCTATATCTGTCGTGAAGAGGGAATGAGTCAGAAGCCAGGACAGAGTGTCTTGGTTTTTGCCTTTGGTGTGAGAGAGGCCGTCAGGGTGGGAGGTGGGTGGGAACCAACGTGGGGCAGAAGGACAGGCAGCTCAGGGCAGGCTGGCCAAACAGGTCCCCTCTGGTCTACTCCTAGCCTCCATATGCTAAATTGTATGAGGAAGAATGAATCAGTTACCTCTCTGGCTGATGAAGACATTTTATTTAGGTCACAGAATCACTCAAAGTATTTTATGTGGTTTTCTGCAAATGCAGAATATGTATCTTAATCCTGTATCTAGGTATCCCTTCCCTCCTACCATCACCAGATCAGAAATGGACGATTCCCAAACAATAACTGTTGTATAGGGGTTTCACAGTTTACAAATGCTTTCAAATATATTATCCCACTTAATACTTGGAAAAAATGCAATATAAACACGATAAAATTCCCATTTCACAGAAGAAACTGAGATCCAGAGAAGTTAAATGACTTGATGGAGGTCTCTAGGTCAATATTTTTGAGGGCATTAGACCTCAGAGTGTTTCACCTAGTTCTTACTGCTCAGTCATCAAAACCAAACATCATCAGTACTTTAGTTTACTAGGGCTGTTGTAACAAAGTATCACATACTGGATGGCTTATTGTCTCTCAGTCTGGAGACCAGAAGTCCCAGGTCAAATGTTGACAGGTTATCTCCTCCTGAGGGCCATGAGGAAGAACCTGTTCCAGGCCTCTCCCCTAGCTTCTGGTGGTTTTCTGGTTTTCTTTGGCATTCTTTGGCTTGTAGGCACATCACCGTGATCTCGCCTTCATGTTTCCCTGTTGTTCTCCCTGTGTGCATTTCTGTGTCCAAATTTCCCCTTTTCATGAGGACACTAGGTAGGCATATTGGATTAGGGGCTCACCCTGCTCCAGTAGTACTGCATCTTAACTAACAACACCTGCAAGAACACTGTTTCCAAATAACATTCTGAGGTACTGGGGGGTTAGGATTTCAACATATGAACTTGAGAGGGATATGGCACCATTAAATCCATCACAATTAGTGTCCCTTAAATCCATCATCTTACTACCCTGTGAAGTAGGCAAAGCTGAGATTATTATTCCCATATAATGGAAGAGGGTTAAAATCTCCAAGGTAAGGTGAGCTGCCCAAGACCACTGGGTGGCAAATCTGTCTCTGCCCTCACTCTGCCTCACCACTCAGCTTTAAAAGCTGGGCCTTGAAGCTATGTTATGGCACATGGAACCCCATTGACGTCCTAGGTTTAGGGTTCAGTGAGGGTAGAACAACAGCCCACGTAGTCCTTCAGAAATTGCTGGCTGAGAGAAAATGACTGACTCAATGAAATTCTTAGACTGTGAAGTACACTTGGAAGGGATTTTAACTTGAAAAGGAAAGAAAAATAGTCCTGGATCTGTGTGTCGTCAGTTTCCAAATACCATACCAAGGAAATGGAAACAGCCACAGGTCATACAAGGTTAATGAGATAATGAAAAGGTTACCTGTAATCTTTGGGCACATTAACATTCCTTTGTTGCCATAACTATATCAGCAAAATTTTTGTAATCCAAAATAGGATCAAAATATTTGAATGAGATTATTTCAGACCAGAAAGACTTCCAAAATTACCTACATTTTTCTGAAGGGAGCAAGTGTTCTTCTGCCTCATCATAAACACACAAATTATGGCATGCCTGGTAGAGAACTGATTTGAGTCATAACTTAAGGCAAGGCCTTTCAGATGAGTTATGGAACATCAGGCAGTGCTCTGCCCTCCATAGCGCAGTAGAGAAAGCCTACAGTTGCAGGTAGAAAGCACGCATTCCCATCCTGCCTTGTCTTGCTCCATCACTTTCTGATTAGATGGGAGGCAAGTCAGACAATGGGAGTTGTTGGGCATTTTAGGTCAGAGAGACGTGGGTTTGCGTTGTGTGTGTCACTCACTAGCTGTATCACCAGGGGCAGAAATTTAAGCTCTGTGAACCTTGGTTTCTTCGTTGTAAAATGGGTATAAAAGTCATTAGAATTAAGCAAGATAATGCATATTAAATGCCTGTCACATAAGTGCTCTTAATGTGGGTTGTTTTTCCTCTTCTATCTCTCTGACTTCACCCTATCTACCTTCACACAGTTTTTCTGATAACCAAGGAAAATGGAAATGATTATCTCTTGGAGGCATCCTAAAGAAGCATTTAGGTAAATAAAACCCTCTTCCTGAACCTTTGTTGTTGTTGACATGCCTGAGACTTTGAAGCTGTTGCATAAATTCAGTAGATCTGAGGCTGAACCAGGCAATTGGTTGGCAAGCACAAACATCAGTTGGCAAATGCAAAAAATGGCATTTCCAGAAAGTATTTCTAGCAAGTGTGTCCTGGTGATCTAACAAAACATGCTAATAGCAACCATATGGACAGCCAAGCCCACACTGACGTACACTGCTCAGGCTACAAAGGCTCTGCAGAGCTTTATTTCCTTGAGCCTCGTTCGGCCCTGTGTGCATTGGAGAGGGACACAAGTTGTTATTACCAGCCTGGACTGTCATGAATACACTGAGTCACAAAGCAGCTAAGTGGTACTGGAGCCAGGACTTAAACCTGAGCTTCAGGCCTCCCAGGCCACCACACCACATTGACTTCTGGCCTGGAATTACTAGTCCAAACTCCACCCCAGGACTCTGTGCAAGAGGCAGGGCTAATCCCCAAGCCAAGGCAGTGCCGTATCTGTGAACCTGTGTGCTGGGGTGCTGGGCTCTGCCCCTTACTCTTCCTATCCCCCTGCCCATCACCCACCTCCCCAAAGAGTCAGGGCCTCCTCCCCCAAGAGGAGGGGAACTTAACATGGATTCCCACTTAGCCAGCAGCCAGTATTAACTTCTGTTCCTCTTTACCAAAAAGACAGATTTTTACCAATGTATTGAATATAGCTGTTTTCTTGATAATACTGAATGGACGAAGAACATAATTTTATTTAGTCACCCATTCACAGAGGCATATCATATGTCAGGTCAATTCTGTGGGAACATAACATTAATCAGAAACAGACACTGCTTCCAAGGAGCTCACAGTCTAGCAGGGAAGATAATACATACATGGGGATGGCAGGAAGGGGAAGAGCCCTAAACGGCTGTAGCAGGTAGCCTCAGAATCCCAGTCCAGAACCTAAGGGGCACTGGCATGGGCTGCCTCCTTCTGATCTTTCTCCGCTGGAGTGTTTCTTCTGTAGACCAAGGATCCCACCCAGTGTCTGGAGCTGCACCGTGTAATAGAATCTTCAGCAGTGTTAGAAATGTCCTATTGCTGTGCTGTCCACAACAGTAACCACCAGCCACGTTTGGCTGCTGAGCACTTGGGATGTGGCTAGGGCAACCAAGGAAGAGAAGTTTTAATTTTATTTCATTTTAATCAATTTTGATTGTAGTTACTGGCTACCATACTGGACAGCACAGAGTACAGATAAGAGAGTGGACAGTGATTCATGACCATATCATATTTAGGGGGGCAGCTGGAGGTGGTTATGGGGAAGAGTTCTCCCACTGCCCCGCTGCCCCTCCAGAACGTCTGTCATCAGCTGGTTGTCTGGGAGCATATGTCAGGAGGCTGCGACACAGAGGGCTGGGTCCTCTGAAGTGTCACTGAACCAGCGTGGTCAGCTGGACCCTCCCCACACCTACATGTGGCTGCCACCGGCAATCCTCCCTTCTCCTTTGAGTGGTAAAATTAACAGACTCTGGCAAGGTGCAGATCTGGAAAGGTGCCAAACCTCCATGAAAGAGAAGCAATGAGTTGTCCAGGAAGCCTCAGGCATCACTAGCAAGGTCGTGCGGCGGCCTGAAGGGAGCGTGAAATGGCCGTGTAGAAATCTGTGATCCAGCCCCACCTGCCGTGAGCTCACTCTGTGACCCTGAGTAGCTGTTCCCTCTTGCTGGGCCTCAGGCGCCCTTTTCTGTAAACTGAGGGATGAATGTTCTGATGTCAGCCAGCTCAAAGCTTCAGAGAAAATCTTACTCCCAGAGACAGCAATTTAACAGTGAAGGAGAGTCTGGGGATGTATTTTCCAATGTGAAGCACAAGGCAAAACTAATTTAGCAGAAAATAAAAAATGGGAATAGTCGAAAGTACATGGTGTTATCGGCGGTAAGCAAGTGCTACTCATGAACTTGGCAACGGTAAGAAGAAAAAATGCCTAGAAGATTACAGAGGAGGAGGGGAAGACTGATGAAGAACCCATAAGAATAGAAAGTGGAGAACAAGAAAGGCAGGGGCCGCAAGGGGCAGATAAATAACAAGAGAATCACCAGCCCTGCAGTCAGTGAAAGGTGAAGACGGCAGCAAGCAGACCTCCCTGAACTGGAAAAAGCAATTCGATTAGGGATGACGAACAGCACATTTTTTGTCCCCGATGCAGAACATTCTGACTTTAGTCAGTGTCTGAAAGCACAGGGGAAAAAAATGCCTGTGGGAACAACTTCAGTCAGTCAGTCAGTACATATTTATTGAGCACTCTGAAACACTGGCTCTCAATCCTGGACGAATATCAGAAGCACCTGGGGAGCCTAAAAAACACTAAATAAAAGCTTGATGTCCAGACCCATTCCCAGAGACCCTCCTCTAACTGGTCTGGGGTGGTGCTCGGTGCTGATGGGAGGTTAAAGCTCCCCAGGTGCTCTGGCCTCAGCTGAGAATCTCTGGTGTCTGGTGTGCCAGGCTTCATGCTAATCCAGGGCCTACAACGAGAACGAGAACGAGACAGACATGCATGGCCCCTCCCTACCAGTGTAGGTATTTTGCACTATAACAAAGACCCATTGAGGACTGTGGAGTAAGAATGATCTCTGTACCATATGTGAAGAAAATGACACTCAGAGAAGTGGTCTATTTCCAAGGTCATATTACTTGAAGGTCATCAGTCCAGGGCTCACCTCCATTAGGTCAAGTCTCAAAACTTGACCAGCACTCCTTCCCTTATACCACATGACCTCAAGCAACAGGATGCAGAGAAAGATGACTTTCCAATGGTCCCTTCTCTTTCATTTTCAGCACCTGAAATGTTCACCAGGCCCTGACCATACCTAGACTTGTCAGACCCTTAAGTGCCCATGGGCTGCAGGGAGTGGCCAGAGGCTAGGGACCCTGGGATAGTCCTAATGTGGATTACAGTAGAAGGACACCTTACTTGAAGTACTTGAAAAGGGGGGGAACAATAATTTATGAATACCTAATATTCGCCAGGCACTGTGCTAGATGCTGAAGACACAGAGATGAAAGAGAGTCAGTTACGATCTTCAAGGATGACATAGCCTGGTAGGAGGAAATAAGTGCACTATGACATGATCATGAATGTTCCAGAGTAGGAGTCTGCAAACTTCTTCTGTAATGGGCCAGATAGCAGGTATTTTCAACTCTACTAACCTTGTGGTCTTTGTCACAACTACTCAATTCTGCCATTGTAATGCAAAAGCAGCCACAGACAACCTACAAATGAATGAGCATGGCTAGATCCAAATAAAACATGATTTACGGACACAGAAATTTGAATCACATATATTTTTAGGTGTCACATAATCGTATTCTCATTTGATTTGTTTTTAATCATTTAAAAATGTAAAAAATCATTCTTAGCTTGCAAGCCATATGCAAACAAGTGGTGTGCTGGATTTAGCCCATGGGCTGTAGTTTGCCAGTCCCTGTTCTAGAAGTACCATGGAAGGGAGCATGTGGGAGGACATGGCCATGTCAACCAGGTTTGGGGGATCAAGGGAAGCTTCTCAGAGGAAGTGGCACTTTAATTTCCCCCAAGTGACTGGGCTGTCTGTTAGCCCATGGTTATTTTCCTACTTGGAACATAGGTTCAAATCACCTACAGACTGACTCCTCTGCTAACTTTAACTCTCCAGATATTCTTTAAAAGCAGAAGAAAAACAATTTTAAAAAATGCTCCTCAGATATTTTCATTGGATGCCCTCTGTGCACTGGATTACAGAGCTGTAAAGTTTGCTTATGATAACAGGAATTGATCCCTGCTTTCGTAGAAGTTAGGAGACACGAGGATGAGAAATAACATTTTCTGAGCATCTTCTACGTGCCAGAGACTGTTTTAAGAATTTTACTTAAGTTTTCTCATTTAATCCTCACACCTACTCTAAATGTTATAATTATCTCCATTTCACAGAAGACAAAACTGAAGCTCAGAGATGTAAACCTTCTCAAAGTCCCAAAATTAGTATGAGGCAGAGTTGGAGTTTGAACTCCAGCTATCAGATTTTAAGGCACAATTTCCCTTATCATGCCTCCTTTTCTTATAAAATGATTATTTCTCATGAACAAGGTTTGCAAACAGAATTGAAATAGCGCAAAAGTTTCTAGAAAAATTGTGAACTAAGCAAATACCTTGAAAACTAACTTTCGATTAAAATGCATCTGGAAAATATCATGTGTCAGACTCACTCGCTCACCTGTCTGTAACAAAATTTCATCCAATTAAAAGATTTAAGATACAGATTGGTATGGAAGAGCAATAGCTTTTAGAAAACCAGTCTTTATGAGGGCTCTTAATATTACTGGAGCCTGAAACGTCTGTATCTCTGATGACAATTCTTATGGGGCAGTTTAGAAATCTAAATTTTTATATAAATGAGTTCCACCCCAGGAATAAAATTCACTATTACTTCATTAATACTCTCCTTGTAGTTTTTATGGAGGGAGGAGGCAAGTAATATTGCTTCTGGTTCTGAGGCGTTTCTGTTTCATCATTGTCAGGACCAGGAGCATTGTCATATGCTCCTTTCCTGAAAATCAGGGCTACATGATACCCACTAGAAAACTTAGGAAAAAGAAAGAAACCCTTAAACAGCGCCAGCCTTGCCCCAGAGAGGAGCCCCTGTCCATACTGGATGTCCAGTCAGAAATCTTGTTTTTCTGTTGTATGTGAGAGCTCAGACCTTTGTCACTTCCCAGACTCCAGCAGGGAGTATTTGTTACATACTTCTCAGGTCCCCGATTCCAAGTCTTCAGGGGTCCAGCCCTTCCTCACCTCCAGTCCCTGCCTTTTGCTGTTGAAACAAATGACCTAGGCATAAGCCAATCCCATGTGCATCCCCTGCACCATAGGTGGTCATATGCCTAAGCCACCCCATTCAGAGTGAATCTTAGAAGTTTTGCTGGTAACGCTGGGAGTGGGGGGAAATACTTCTTCTTTACCATTTGATTATTACCTGATGGCCATATTGATACTTTTCAGGGACAATCTGTCTGAGAATGGAGTTGAAAGAAGGAAGGAGAACAGAGAAATGGAGAAGAAACCAATTTTCATGACATCAGGGATCCTTGGATTAAGTCACATTTGCTACATCTGTTAGATGAGCCAGTACGTTCTATTTTCTGCTTAAATTTCAATTTGTTTTTCTGTTGTTTGCAACCAAAAGAACTCTACCAAAAGAACTTTAATACCCTACCTTCTAATCCAGTGCCAGTAACAGAGTCCCTCTGTCCCATGTTGCTGCCTCATGTCTCTGGCCTCATCAGTGAGTGTCCTGGTTCTGCTGCTGTCAGGACCAAATTTGTTCTGGCCAGTTCTACCTTATGCCTACCTTGGAGCCTGGAAAATTCACCAGTACCTGCTCCAGACTAGAGAGAAAAAGGCTACCTTTTTTTCTCTTTTTGCTTTACATTTATTACATAGGAAACACATATTTAAAATAAAACTGATTTAACACATGGCTGACTGGAGAAAAATATTTGTTATTTATAACCTCTCTTTACATAAGAAGTGTGGATCCAGGTAACTACAGGATTTTTTGTTTGCCGACAATAAACAAAAACTTTCATCCTCAGTGTACTGGCCTTAGACTCATTTAAAGATGATATTACAGAGTGGGAAGGGTATGCAAGCAGGGAATCACTCTGTCTAAGAAGAGGAGAAACTAAGAGGCCTCAGAGAGTAATTGTTCCACAGAGGCAGGAGACAGCAACCAAGAGGCTGCATGGGGACAGGTGCAAAGCCAAGGTATGTATGGAAAGAGGCATGGAAAAAGAGGCCAGTCTCGGGTGGCGTTTAAAGGGGAACTCCTGTGCACTGTACAATGTCCTCCTCTGCCTCCCCACCGTGAGTTTAATAGTGTTCTACATTGCTCATTATCCCTTATGAGTGAAGTTAATCTGGAGGGAGCTTGGAAAAAAAGAACTGCTGGGACAGGACTGAGCAGCAAGCTTAGGTTATGCGTATCAGGCATTTGGGCTGAAAAGGAACTTGGATACAGATGCTTTTGGGTAGAGAACTAGAAAATCCCCTTTACAATAATCCCGTTTATATCCCAGCCAAACTAAAGTTCCACTCTGTACAGGAAGCAGAATCTGGAAGCCCCAAGCTTTGAAAGTGTACGTCTGAATTAGAGCCTGGAAATTTCTGGAGGGGAAAGGATCTATGTTCTTATACTTACTTGCATCTACTAATTTACATAGTGAAAAATTTTACTGTCATTAAATATACTTCTGCCATATCATTTTCAATAGCTTTATAATATCCATTATACAGCTGCACAAACATTTATTTAGCCAATATCTTTTGCTTGGCATTAAGACTGTTTATATGATTTTTTAAATAAACCACACTGAAATATTGTAGATATGTACATTTTCCTTAGGAAAAATTCCTAGGATTGGAATCTATGGGTCAGGAAAAAAATTTGTAGTTTTAGGGATGTTTAACATGTTAAAGCAATGGAAATATATACATATGCAAAGACTTGAGAGTTGCTTGTAAAGTTAAGGGTCACAGTTGATTGAAAAGCTGCTTAAGTCCATAAGTTTACCTGTGGGAAAGCCTTAGAGCCAGGGTGCTAGGGCTTTCATCACCTCACCTGAGTGGGATGAGTATGCAGACTAAAGTGGCTGTCTCCATAGGGAGACTCAGAGATGAGCAAATAATATTGGAACTCTGCAATCTTGGTACAAATCCCATAAAAGACCTTTAGTCTCTTCCTGTTCTCCAAATTTCTTTGTATAAAATCTCCATTGACTCCACTTTGAATACAGAAAAAGAACTCAGACTCCTTAATCACAACTAAAGTCCCCTGAAGAATAAATACAGAAGAGATGATAGAAATAGAAAATCATCCTTTTGTAAGCTCCAAAATAATCATTGATTCAGGCAAGGATCATCAAAAGGAGCTAAAACAAAATTTTTACCACAGTACCAAAATATCACCACACAAATTACTAATTCAAATAAAAAAAACATATCATTGCAATAAGATCTGATGGTCAGCACATTTCACCAAGTAATCAAACCTAGCATCACTGATAGTGGGATAGCTGAGCATTAGATGCTTCTCTATGTACTGAGGTGCAAAATTAAAAATCACCCATGATGTATTCTTGACCCAATGGGCTTAATCTGAACTTAGCAAGCCCCTCTAGACCTAAATTCCAGTTTATAGAAAATATGAGGGACAGAGAACAAATTAAATGATACCATGAAGAAATAATCAGAAGAATCCTAAATGTAAGATGTTCCATAGGACATCTGAACTCTTCAAATCACATTAAAAAAAGGAAAAAAAGTGAGTGAACTGCTTTAGCATCTAGACTCAAAGAAACTGAAGAGACACAACATAACAACTGCAATGGTTAATTTTATGTGTCAACTTGACAGGGCCATGGGGTGTCCAGATATTTGGTCAAACTTGATTCTGGGTATTTCCAGAAGAGATTCACATTTGAACTAGTAGACTGAGTGAAGCAGATTGCTCTTCCTAATGTAGGTGGGTCTCATCCCATCAGCTGAAGGTCTGATTAGAACTAAAAGGCTAAGTAAGAGGGAACTCCTTCTAGCAAACTGCCTTCAAGTGAAGACATCATATTTTTCTTGCCTTCAGGTTTGAACTAAAACATCAGCTCTTCCTAGGTCTCAAGCCTGCTGGCCATGGACTGAAACTACACTACCAGCTCTCCTAGGTCTCTAGCTTGCCAGCCACAGATCTTGGGAATTTATCAGTCTTCATAATCACATGAGATAATCCCTTATAATAAAACTATATATGGATATAGATATAGATGTATAGTTATAGATATATTTCGATATCTCCTCTGGAGACCCCGATTAACAAAACAACTAAATCCAGTGTAAAAACCTAGCCTCAGATCTGGTTGAGAAAAAAAACAAATTAACTAGAATACATTTTTAGGGCAATTAGGAACATTTGAATATGGAGTCTATATTAGATGATATGGAATTACCATTAAGTCTCTTAGAATTGATCATTGTATTACGGTTAAGTGGAAGATTGTTTTTATTCTTAGAAGACAAATGCTGAGGTATTTATAAGTGAAATGTTACAGAAAAAGAAAAAAATATATATATACACACATAGAGAGAGAAAGAAAGAATATGTTAAAAATGTTAAAAAATTGTTGAATCTCATTGAAGGGTATATGTGACATTATATTATTCTTTTAATCTTTTTCGTATGGGAGAAATACCCTAAACTTACCATTTTGCACTCCATCTAATCTCTGCATGCACTGCATGTCTGTGTGCCTACGTTGCAGAGAGCCCCAAGCACCTGTGTCCTTTGTACTTTCTTCCACTTCCCATGCTGGCCAGAATGTCTTCCCCAATTCCTCTGGTTTTATTTTCTTTTCTTTCTAACTTCTTAAGAAATGGACTTAAGTGCTCTGAATTTAAGACTTTCCTCTTTCGTGATAATAAATTTTAAGGCAAAATTTCCCTTCTAATTTATCTTTTAACAGCATCTTCGAAGTCCTGACATTATTTTCATCCAGTTGATTCTAAATATTTTCTAATTTAGTGCTTTTATTGTTTCTAATTTAGTGTTTTATTTGATCCATGATTTATGTGTGCTTTAAAAATTTTTAAATACATGTGGGCTTTTAATTACCTTTGGAAAATAATCAAACATATGCACTTTGATCTGATTTTTATGTTTGTTGAAACCTGATTTTTATGTTTGTGGAGAAGTATGTGGCTAATCTTTTTAAATATTTGATATGGGCTTGAAAAAGTGGGTTTTCCCTGAGATGCGGGACTTTATGTATCTGTATTAGATCAAGGTTGGTAATTGTGTTATTCAAATGTTTTATATCCTTACTAGGTTTCTGCCTACTTGGTCTATCAGAGGGAGGAATGTTAAAATCTTCCACCATAACTGTGGTTTTGCCAGTTTCTTCTTGTAATTTGGACTATTATATATATATATATTTTTTTTTTTTTTTTGAGGACTTATTTTTAGGTGCATGGGAGGTATAGGGGCAAGGTCATCAAAAATAAGGAAAGTCAGGCTTCCCTGGTGGCGCAGTGGTTGAGAGTCTGCCTGCCGATGCACGGGACACGGGTTCATGCCCCGGTCCGGGAAGATCCCACATGCCGCGGAGCGTCTAGGCCCGTCAGTCATGGCCGCTGAGCCTGCGCGTCCGGAGCCTGTGCTCTGCAATGAGAGAGGCCACAAGTGACAGGCCCACATACCGCAATAAATAAATAAATAAATAAGGAGTCTGAGAAACTGTCACAGTCTATAGAGGAGACTAAGGAGACATGAAGAGGAAATGTATTCTGGATGGGATCCTGAAACAGAAAGGTGCAGTAGGTAAAAAACTAAGGAAACTGAATAAAGTATAGACCTTACCTAATAATAATGTATCAATACTAGTTCATTATTATAACAAAAACATCATACTAGAAGATGTTAATAATGGGGGAAACTGGGTGAGAAGTATATGGGAACCTCTGTACTATCATAACTACTTTTCTGTAAATCTAAACTATTCTAAAATGTAAAGTTTATTTAAACAAAAGTTGTGCAGGGTTAGTGACACCTCCTAGGGGAAATGTAAACCCTAACCCAGGATTCACAGTATTTCCACAGATAAAGCGCTGCAGATGTTGATCTCAAACTGAAAGTTACAAAAACAAAGGAAATTTAACACTGAGACAGAGGGAGAGACACAGAGAGAGAGAATACCTAAGAAACAGCAGATTAACAGTTCCCAAGAATTTGAGATAATAGAATTATCTGCTATAGAGTATAACAATTATTTTAAATCACTAAATGTATGAAAGAAGGAATTTAAAACATGGGGAAATAGAAATAGTGGTTGCACAATACATTTCTTCATTTATAGAAAGTTATGAGACCAAAAAGACATAGAAATGATCTTTTAGCAGACAAATAATCAGAAGAATTTTCTCTCTCAGTAGTATAATCAGCCATGCATCTTGCTCTAATATTGAGTGGTCATTATCAGAGACATAAAGGCTTAAACACCAGTTTTAGAAATATATGTCACAAGACTGACAAAGGTAGCAAAATTCAGAGCAGCCTTAAGGAAATGAATGACAGCACCACTACTAAATGATCATATGTAAATTTGGGAATACAGACCATAGAAGATAAAGTTTTCCAATTACATACAGAACTTTTATTTTCTTTGAGCTTTTTCCCCCAAAGGAGAAATTTACTTTCTAAGAATAAAATTGCAGCTCTGCATTATTTAATAGTTTGTATAAAATCACTAAACTCTGTCTACAATCTTGTGTGATCCTGCAGACTCTAAACTCTTACGTATGAAAGGGTGAATTGTAACTCTACTTTGCTTTCCAGTGTACCTAAAGCTTTAATTCCATGATCTCTGGGGCCTAGAAGTGTTTGCTCACTTGTACAGAATAACAGCTGATATCTTCACATGCATTTTTGAGCTTCTGGTTTGCAGCATGAGTCAAATCAGAAGACAATAGAAGACCCTTTCTTAACAAAAGGACAAGAGAGCAAAGGGAGAGAAGCATCCTTTTTTTTTGCTTTAGAAATTTCTTTTACTCAAGTGCACAAAATGGTTTACAGCTCAATGAATTATCACAAAGTGAACACGTCTGTGTAATGACAACTCAGGGCAAGAACTGTACCATTATCCCTTACCCCTTTACACTTTCTACCTCTCCCTCTTACCTAAAGGCATCCACTATCTTGACTTCTAACAGCATAGATTAGTTTTGCCTGCTTTGAACTTTATACAAATGAAAATTTAAAAATATGCATTGCCTGTGCCTGACTTTGTACAAAATCTCATGTTAGATTACCCATTTATTGTGTGTGTAGCTACAGGTTTTTTCCACTTTACTGTTCTATAGAATTCCATTGTATGAATAACAAAAGGACAAGAGAGCAAAGGGAGGGAAGCATCCTTTTGATTTAAAATCTCTCCTTAGAATCCTCTGCACATTCAGTTGTAATCTATGCAGCTATGACTCAATTAAATGATATTAACTGCCCCAAGCCAAGAATTATTTTATTTTTCCTCCTTTGTCTAAAATATAAACTCACTCACATGGGAGCCAGTTAGTCATCACCATTGTAAAAGGGCAAAGAAATATGTTACAGTCAGATTAAATTCAGATGCTCAGGACATATTGCTCAACCAGAAGAGCATCTTGTGTTCCTATTAGAATTCTATTACAGGGAATATTTTTCAAATTTATCACCAGTTTTCTTAGGTAAGAGGTAGAAGCTATTTTCATTTTCTTACAAAAATTAAAGAGCAAGAAGGAGTTTGTCCAGGCACATAAAACAACAAATAAGGAACCACGAACCAGTTATCTTGACCCCCTACCTAGATCCTAAGAAGCTTTCTTCTGGGGATATCTAGGATTGAATAAGGGAATTAAAGTATAATAACCGAATGTATCAAATGTAACAGGCAATTACAATTTCTCACTTTCTCATTCCCTCCAGAACAAATCGTTCAGCAAGTCCACCTCAAAGAACTTTCAAAACACTCACCAGTTCCAGCCTTCGTTCATCTCTGTGACTTCCTCCATATTCCAGACTTGCTATCATCCTATCTTGGACCATGACAAAGACCTCCTAAATGCCACCCTTGTCTCTCCTGCCAGGCTTCAATCCACAAGAGTTCATAAGAGTCAGAGTGTGCTTTAAGAAAAAAACAAACATGAAAGCAAGATTCACTCTTCTGCTTCAAACCCTCCAGCTGCTTCCTGTTGCACTTGGGAGTAAAAGTGCACTTCCTTAGCACAGCCTCCAAGATGCTGTATAACCAGGTCGTGTGCTAACAGTTCTGGCCTCACCTCCTGTCAAAGCAGCCACTCATTCACAGCTTGCCATCCATACTTGTCTTGTCTCTGTCTCACTGTCAAGCCCATTGCCACCTCAGGGCCTTTGCACTGGCCATTTTCTAATAAGCCTGAAAAGTTCATACCTAAGATCCCCAAATGGCTGGCTCCTTCTTGTCATTTTGGTCTCAGTTTAAATGCTACCTTCTCAAAGAAGACCTGCCTAACCTCCCTATCTAAATGGTGCCAGCCATTCTTTCTCTCTCCACTTTGTTTTACTTTACTTTTAGTACTTGTCTTTATTTAATACATTTTTAATCTATTTCTTTTCTATTCCCCACCTCTCTCCCATTAGAATCCTAGTTTCATGCAAGCAGGAAATTTGTCCACCTTGCTTATTAATATATTCCCAATATCTGGTATGATGCTTAACACATAAAGTGGGTAGTAAATAAAATTGATACAACTTTTTTAGAGAAAAAGGATAAATAAAAGTTGGCTGGAGTGCAGAATGGTAATTTTTTGCTTATAAGAATGAATTAGAATTATTTAAGGAAATCCTGTTTAAGTGAAGTCACCCATCACTTGAGAGCATCCTATTTTACTGTCTCACGTCCAAAGGTATTGACAAAACACCCATTTAACAAAGATGGCTGGCTGTCCATCCAAATTTATGACTCCCCTTCCTTACTGTAGGATTAACACTGGAACTTGACTGCCCATCCTAGAACAGTGTTCCCTAATCCCCTCCCACAAACCCCTACTCAAGCTTGCAGTTTAGTGTGCCATTTTGATGAGTTCTAGCCAGTGAGATGTTAAGGGAGATGATGTGTGCCTGTTCCAGGCTTGGCCCATAGAACCCCTCCATGCAGTACTCCTCCCTGCTCTTTGCCGCATCTAACAGGAATGGAGTTGATGCTCAGGACAGCCGTGGGAGCCCTGTGTTAAAGATGGCGGATCTTCCACCAGCTTGAATCTAAGAATGAGAGCAAAGAAGAAGCCACCCACTAAAGTTTTTACTCACTGGTACTATTTCCTGAGTCAAAAATAATTTTCTATTGCATTTGAGCCATGATGCATATTAGGGTCTACCTGTTACTGCCGTTAGCCTACTAAGTAATATTATCTAAATATTGGGTAAATAGAAAATATCACAAGAGCAGTTTTTTCCTATTAATATTCTTCTTTATGGCTCTTGGGAGACTTAAAGCAAATACTTTTACACTAAATTTAGGAGGTTAGAAAAGAAGGAAGGATTGCAAAGCATGAGGATACATGTTAAGGACAAGAAGGTGAAAGATTCAAGCACAAAATGACAATTTCCAACTGGCCATATTCCTGCACAAAGACAATAAAGGGGCTTCCATTCCCCCCAAAATAAAATGTATATAAAGTTATTCCATGGAGATGACAATATTTCCATGATCAAGGTGAGCTCACAGTTAAGTTATAAAGGAGGAAGATTTTATCTGTGGTTTCCTTCTTGGGTTCCTCTCTTACCCTTCAGCCAATGCACAAGCCTCCTTCACTTAGCTGTTCTCTCAAAAGGGTGCTGTCCTGGCAATCAGGAAGTCTAGCTTCTAGCTTGGTCTCTCCGCCACTTCTCTTGAGCTAGTTACTTCACCTTGCTGGATCTAAACACCTTTTTTTTCTAGAAGGAGTCGGGTAATGATGGCTGGCTCTTAGGTTGAGCATTGTTTCCTATTCTGACACAACATTGAGGAGAATGGATTAATCAATGTTTCAATGCCTTGGGCCTTGGTATCCTGGAGAAACAAATTTTCAAGAGCATCCTGAGAGGTCTTTAGGGTGGTGTTTTGGGCTAGAATTGAGGGTGAGAAAAGCTTACCCCTTGATAGTCTCTGAAAAAAGAAAAAGAAATCCTTGGCCATATAAATGATATTAATTCTGGCTGAAGGAGAGTCACAGCCAGGCTCACTGAGGTCCCCCCTGCCAGTCTGTGAGAACTGTTTTTCTGCTAAACCCTGCTGGCAAAGCTCATCCTCAATTTCCATCTGAATGACCTCTCTTGGGAGGTAACAGCAGGCTTCGTTCTTCTTTAATACAAGACTTTCATAATGTGCAACTTCTGTGCAGTGGCAGGCACCCTGACCATGTGAATTCTCGCAAACTAATCTATCTCCCACCACAGCGGCATGAGGTGGCCCTCACTAAGGTTAATGTGGCCCCAGGGGCTGCACGACCTTCAAGAACACCTAGGGTACAGCCCCATACCTTCCTCCGGTGAAGTTCAGAGAGATTATTAAGGTGAACGCCACACTTTAAGAGACACCATGACCAGACACACAGAATGGTGAGGCGATGCAACCAGCATGACTCATGGTTAATCCCAAGTAAACTTTTGGGATGTGCTGGGGAAGACACACTGAACTTGAAAGATCCCTGACATCAATATCCATATAGGTCTTTCTGTGAATTCCTTCCATTTCCTCACAGAAGAAAACATGCTCCCTGAGGTTGAGACCTCAGCCTGAGGCTCTGGGAGTGGGTCTTGGAAAGGTAGGTGGGAATCCCTGGGTTCAGTTTTCAGAGTTTCGTCTTATCCCTTTTTTGGGCCACACCTGTCACACCAGCCCTGCGCTGTCCCCAGTTTAGAATTAACTGATTCTGTTTTCTGAAGGGACAAATCTCAGAGCTCCAGTGTTGAGGGGCACGAGGATTTCCTAGTGGTCTGGAGTAAGGAAGGAACTGGAGCTGCAATTATTCTCTTTTTAAATTCCAACTAATCTTGCTTTCACCCCCAGCAAACCTGCCCCCCACTTTCTCACCCAGGGCTGAACCTCTTAGAGGTCATGTTGGCTCACTCCTTACAGTATCCCATTCCAAGGTCCTTAATTTGTAACTGTCTTTAACCTGCTTTCAGACCTCCCAACACATGTCGACATCTCATTGTCTGTGGGCTCCTCTTCCATGCTCGGGGTCCTTAGGACAAGGCACGTCTG
The DNA here is from genome assembly GCF_003676395.1 of Aethalodelphis obliquidens. Classification (NCBI taxonomy): domain Eukaryota; kingdom Metazoa; phylum Chordata; class Mammalia; order Artiodactyla; family Delphinidae; genus Aethalodelphis; species Aethalodelphis obliquidens. The sequence continues at coordinate 79,782,222 of NW_020837945.1, read as the reverse complement.
TGCGCAATTCATTATTTTGAAGAGAAGTCCAGATTATTTTTTAAGGCACCATTTGAAACTATGAATGTCCTCTAGGACTCTGTTTTGGAAATTGTTGGAAATGTCTGCATTTCTTTTTTTTTTTTTTTTTTTTTTTTTGCGGTACGCGGGCCTCTCACTGTTGTGACCCCTCCCGTTGCGGAGCACAGGCTCCGGACGCGCAGGCCCAGCGGCCACGGCCCACGGGCCCAGCTGCTCCGCGGCATGTGGGATCCTCCCGGTCCGGGGCACGAACCCGTGTCCCCTGCATCGGCAGGCGGACTCTCAACCACTGTGCCACCAGGGAAGCCCCTGCATTTCTTAGTAGAGGCTACTTACACAGAGCTCCTGAGTCTCGGTGGAAACAAAAATCACTACAAGCCTCAAGAATCCTTTACAGGAAAGTGGTCTCAGCAGAGAAGTAGAGAAAATGAGAAGCTTCTCTTGGAATGCAGACTGACAATTGTTACAGAAATCCAAAGTTTGAAAACTCATCTTCAGGCAGCTGTAAACTTCAAACTGATAGGCCTCTCAAACTTCCCTCATCCAGGGAATTCTATGTATTGGTTTTCTCACTGTGTGAAGGAGCTGCAGGAGAGTTTCTGTTCTCTGGTTCTCTCTTTAAAAGTGTAATTCGATTTGAAGTGCAGTCATCTGGCTCCTCCTCCAGGAGGTGCTAAAGCAGCTCTGATGCTCAGAAGTGATGGTCAGAAAATCTTCCGCGTGAACAAACACTCCCATGCACTCATACACACACATTTAATTATTTAAACTTCCAAAGGCTCAAGTCAAGCAAGTTCTTCCAGGCGGAAAGCCGACTTTGCCCTCTTTTCCCCACTCCCTCCCCCAACCTTCACTCCTGTGCAGCAATGTCAAGGACGTTCTTGGGTTGACATCCAGAAACTTCTCCATCTAACAGTGACAGAGAACCAGTGATGATGGGAAGCTTTTCTCCTGTGGGGCTGTGAATCACTGCTTCTCTCTCATTAATCAGAGAATTTTACTTCCTTGGGCAAAATGGAGCACAGCTGTCAGTTATCCATGACAGAGAAATAATAATATTATTTTAGTTTATCTTCAGCACCCCTCCAACTGATACTGAGTTATTTTGGGTGCAAACCCGGTTATTTTTGGCTCTTCGAACGTATTCATCTTCAGGAAGAAGAGGCTGAAGAGCAGAGTATTTAAGATCTCAGTGTCAGGCACACCTGGATTGAAATTCTGGCTCCCTCATTAACTGGCTATGGCATACTGAGCATGTTACTTAGCCTATAATTATTATATATTATCTATGAAATGCTTAATTATAGTACCTTTTCAATAGGACCCTGCGGAAGATAAAATGAACAAAATGTACAGAAAGATATGAACATACATATTAGCATATAGTAAGTGCTCAATAAATTTAAATTATTATTGGTATTGGGAAGATGAAAAAAGCACGTGTGTGTGTGTATATGTGTGCACGCGCGCGTGCGTGTAGCTAGGCTGCTATGTGTGCGTGTAGATAGGCTGCGAGGGAGCAGCCAAGATGGCGGAGCAGGGAGACCCCGGAACTCACCTCGTCTCAGGAACACACCAAAACCATAACTATTTGTGGAACAACCCTCGGTGATAAAGACCGGAACCTACCAGAAAAGATCTTCTAAAGACATAAAGAACCCCAGAGCATTTGGCTTTGAAGGCCAGCGGGGCTTCGGGAGTCTCACAGGACTGGGGGAAGTAAGACCTCACGCTTAAAAGGAGCACGTAAAACCTCACACACACCGGGACCAACGGAAAATGCAGTACTTTGATAGGAGCCTGGGCCAGACCTACTTGCTTGTCTTGGAGAGTCTCCCGGAGGTCGGAGGAGTCCTCACCGTGGAAGCGTAGACGCTGGCGGCAGCCAGATTTGGGAACTCCTTTCACTTTGTGGTGAAAGCCGGCGTGGGACCGTCCCTCTAGCGCTTTACGGCAAAGACCTGGCCCCGCCCAACAGCCTGTGTGCTTGTGCGCCTGCGCGCCCAACCCAAACTACTAACTGGCTTGGGACACGACCCCACCCCTTGGCAGACAGGTTGCCTGAAGACTAAAGAGCCCACAGCTGCCTCTAGGCCTCTAGACACACCTCTTATACATGGCCCTGCCCCCCAGAGGACCAGGACCCAGTTCCGTCCGCCAGGCGCCAGGCACTGACACTGCCCTCCAGGAAGCCTTCACTAACCTCTAGACCAGCCTCACCCACCAGGGGCCGGACACCAGACCCAAGAAAACCACAATCCCATAGCAGTCCTGGGACCAGCTGGGCTCCCGCCCTGCCCACTAGCAAGCCAACACAAGCTTTAGGACACCCTGGACCCCACACCCAACTGGGTCAGGAACCGTTCCGCATCCCCATCCCCCCAGCAATCTGACATCAGCTCTGGGACCCCTGGACCCTGCAGCCAGACTCCAGGACCTGGTTCGGCCTGCCAGTAGTTTGGCACTAACCCCAGGACCTGGTTTCATCCACCAGTGCAGGGGGCAACAGCCCCAGAGTCTTCCGGACCCTGACTCCACCCACCAGAGAGCCTGCACTAAACCCAGGCACCCTGGGGTTCTGCAGTCAGCCATTTCATGACCGTGAAACCGGACAACTTGTCTAAGGATTTAATGAAGTTCAGGTTCTTTATGTCTCGGCACTGAAGGAATTCAGCAAGAGGCAAGTAATAAATAAGAAGTAGATTTATTAATATAGGACGCTTCTGGGCAGGCAAGAGGGCTCTGCCCCAAGAACCAAAAGGGCTACATTTTTTTTTTTTTAAGAAGATGTTGGGGGTAGGAGTTTATTAATTTATTTATTTATTTTTGCTGTGTTGGGTCTTCGTTTCTGTGCGAGGGCTTTCTCTAGTTGTGGCAAGCGAGGGCCACGCTTCATTGCGGTGCCCGGGCGTCTCACTATTGCGGCCTCTCTTGTTGCGGAGCACAGGCTCCAGACGCGCAGGCTCAGTAGTTGTGGCACACGGGCCTAGTTGCTCCGCGGCATGTGGGATCCTCCCAGACCAGGGCTCGAACCTGTGTCCCCTATATTGGCAGGCAGATTCTCAACCACTGCACCACCAGGGAAGCCCTAAAAGGGCTACATGTTTATAATCAAAGGAAAATTGGGGAGGGGGAGAAGACCACCTTCTTTCTTTTCCTTTGTAAAGATATTGCAGGAAGATGGGGTGCAAGAGGATGGTCATGTCCCAGGTTTTGGGCAAGTTCCTGGGATGAGCTGCCACGTGAGCGTCCTTGGCTTTGCACAGGAAAGAATTCAAGAGTGAGCCAAAGTACAATGAAAGCAGGTTTATTGAGAGAGACTCCACAGGCAGAATGTGGTCTGTCTCAAAAGGCGAGAGCAGCCTTGGGACATACACACTCCATAGACAGAGTATGGGCCATCTCAGAAGGTGAAAGCAGACCCGAGGCGTGGGGGTGGTTTGTTTTTATGCGCTGGGTAATTTCATAGGCTAACAAGGGGGAGGATTATTCCAACTCTCTTGGAGAATGGGAGGGGATTTCCAAGAATTGGACCACTGCCACGTTTTGCCCTTTTATGGTCAGCCTCAGAACTGTCATGGCGCCTGCGGGTGTGTATTTAGCATGCTAATTATTACAATGAGCGTAGAATGAGGCTCAAGGTCTACTGGAAGTTGAATGTTCTGCCATATTGGACCTAGTAGGTTCTAACCAGTTTTTGTCATATCCTCAATGGCTATGTCATTTTTTTAAAAGTTGTGCCCTGCCTCGTTGCTCCTGTCTCAAGCAGGCCCTGCTATCCAGCAGCCAAGAGCATCTGCATAAGGCAGGGCCTGGCCACAAACCGAGCTAGGGGCCAACCAAGCCTACCAGACTGCCCACATAGTTAGCCCACCACAATAGAAGGAGCCATGCAGCTCCCTTAGGGGGAACCGCTAGAGCATACAGCTTGGGTGACGAGAGGGGAGTGCACTGCTAGGACACATAGGATATCTCCTACAGAAGGCCACTTCTCCAAGATCGAGAAACGTAACTAACCTACGACATACATAAAAATGCAAACAGCAACTTTGGCAAAATGAAGTGGCAGAGGAACACATCCCAGATGAAGCAACAAGTTAAAACCCCAGAAGACGAACTAAGTGAAATGGAGTTAGGCAATCTACCTGAGAAAGAGTTCAGAGTAATTGTCATAAAGATGATTAAAAAAAACTTGGGAGAAGAATGGATGCACAGAGCGAGAAGTTAGAAGTTTTTAACACACAGTTAGAAAATATAAAGAATAACCAAACACAAGGCTTCCCTGGTGGTGCGGTGGTTAAGAATCTGCCTGCCAATGCAGGGGACACGGATTCGAGCCCCGGGCGGGGAAGATCCCACATGCCCCAGAGCAACTGAGCCTGTGCACCACAACTACTGAGCCAGTGCTCTAGAGCCCATGAGCCACAACTACTGAGCCTGTGTGCCACAACTACTGAAACCTGCATGCCTAGAGCCCATGTTCCGCATCAAGAGAAGCCGCTGCAATAAGAAGCCTGCGCACCACAATGAAGAGTAGCCCCCACTTGCCGCAACTAGAGAAAGCCCGCGTGCAGCAACAAAGACCCAACACAGCCAAAAATTAATTAATTAATTTAAAAAAGAATAAACAAACACAGATGAAGAATAAAATAACTGAAATGAAAAATACACCAGAAGGGATCAACAGTAGACTAAATGATACAGAGGAATGATCAGTGAGCCAGAAGACAGACAGAGTAGTGGCAATCACTGCCACTGAACAGAAAAAAGAAAAGAAGTGATGACAGTTTAAGAGACCTCTGGGACAACATCAAACACACTAGTGTTCACATTATAGGGGGTCCCAGAAGGAGAAGAGAAAGAAAGAAAGGGCTGAGAACATTTTTGAAAACGTAAAGCTGAAAACTTCCCTAATGTGGGAAAGGAAACTGTCACCCAAGTCTCACGTCAAGAGAGAATATTAAAAGCAGCAAGGGAAAAACAACAAATAACCTAGAAGGGAACTCCCATAGGGCTATCAGCTGATTTTTCTGCAGGCCAGAAGGGAGTGGCACAAAGGTGTGTGATATTGCAGAGGGTTACAAGAGTTAAACCAAGGAATATTGCCACTCTGCTGGATTGATGTTTCTGATGGCTCCAGTCCAACACGTGTCAGAACTTCTCCACAATTCCCTGGGAGGAAGGATCACTCTGTTTCAGAACAGAGCTCACTCTATGTCCAAAGGCAGCCTGGTCATCTTCAGAAAGCTCAACTGTTAGTAAAATATTTGGATTGAAAGCTAAAAATATGGCTCCTGATCATTTTCATATGTTGGTGGAGCAGCCCATTGAGGGCACATGATACAAGTCTAATTTGATCTCCATGTCATGGTCCTTCAGGAACTTGAACACAGCTATCAAGTACCCCATGAGTTTTTTCTTGGCTGAGGCCCTGAGCTGAACATGTGCACTTCCTTCCAGGGTTTGCTGCATACCTTGGACTCAGGCTCCTCTCCATCCTGGGCACTTATCTCCATTACCATGAGTGGTACCTCATCATGAGTGGTACCCAGGGCTGAAGGCACAAGTGCAGGAATGCTCTCACCAAGGCAATTCATCTTTTTCTCAAAAAAATCTTTTTTACATCTTTATTGGAGTATAATTGCTTTACAATGGTGTGTTTCTGCTTTATAACAAAGTGAATCAGTTATACATATGTTCCCATATCTCTTCCCTATTGCGTCTCCCTCCCTCCCACCCCTCCAGGCGGTCGCAAAGCACCGAGCTGATCTCCCTGTGCTATGCGGCTGCTTCCCACTAGCTATCTACCTTACGTTTGGTAGTGTATATATGTCCATGCCTCTCTCTCGCTTTGTCACAGCTTACCCTTCCCCCTCCCCATATCCTCAAGTCCATTCTCTAGTAGGTCTGTGTCTTTATTCCTATCTTACCCCTAGGTTCTTCATGACATTTTTTTCTCTTAAATTCCATATATATGTGTTAGCATATGGTATTTGTCTTTCTCTTTCTGACTTACTTCACTCTGTATGACAGACTCTAGGTCTATCCACCTCATTACAAATAGCTCAATTTCGTTTCATTTTATGGCTGAGTAATATTCCATTGTATATATGTGCCACATCTTCTTTATCCATTCATCCGATGATGGACACGTAGGGTGTTTCCATCTCTGGGCTATTGTAAATAGAGCTGCAGTGAACATTTTGGTACATGACTCTTTCTGAATTATGGTTTTCTCAGGGTATATGCCCAGTAGTGGGATTGCTGGGTCATATGGTAGTTCTATTTGTAGTTTTTTCAGGAACCTTCATACTGTTCTCCATAATGGCTGTACCAATTCACATTCCCACCAGCAGTGCAAGAGTGTTCCCTTTTCTCCACACCCTCTCCAGCATTTATTGTTTGTAGATTTTTTGATGATGGCCATTCTGACTGGTGTGAGATGATATCTCATTGTAGTTTTGATTTGCATTTCTCTAATGATTAATGATGTTGAGTATTCTTTCGTGTGTTTGTTGGCAGTCTGTATATCTTCTTTGGAGAAATGTCTATTTAGGTCTTCTGCCCATTTTTGGATTGGGTTTTTTTTTTTTTTATTGAGCTTCATGAGCTGCTTGTATATTTTGGAGATTAATCCTTTGTCAGTGGCTTCATTTGCAAATATTTTCTCCCATTCTGAGGGTTGTCTTTTGGTCTTGTTTATGGTTTCCTTTGCTGTGCAAAAGCTTTTAAGTTTCATTAGGTCCCATTTGTTTATTTTTGTTTTTATTTCTATTTCTCTAGGAGGTGGGTCAAAAAGGATCTTGCTGTGATTTATGTCATAGAGTGTTCTGCCTATGTTTTCCTCTGAGAGTTTAAAAAAATCTCCTGAGCTCCATGAATATTCCAAAAAGGCCATGTGAAAGGGATCCATATGCCAGACAAAAAATCTGAAATCCACCATCCAGTAAATTTGAGCCCATTAAAACTCCTTTGAATTGTGCCAACAACTGACTGTTTTTAAAGTGGTATCTGTGCCTTTGCTTATCACATGTGTTAAGAAACTTGAAACAATCTGGAGTATTGAGGAAACTGGGGTTCCTAGATTCTCTTTTCAACTCTGCTTAGAGAACCAGTCCTGTGACTAAAATTAGATTCAAGTTCAAATTCGGTCTCTGCCCTTTATCAAAAGCACATGTTATAAGTGTGTAAACTTGTTTACCTCTTTGAACTTCAGTTCCTCAAATCTTTGAGGTGAAGCCAAAATCCCTGCTTCCCGTGACTACAGTGAAAGGTTCCTGGACCAATGCCTGTAAACACGCCCTGCACAGGGTCTGTCACAGGAAATGCTCTGAGGTACTGCCACCTACTGGCTTTCATTAAATAGAGACTCAAGAATATATATGTTGCAAGGACTCTTTCTGCTCTCTATTTCAAAGCAATCTATTAGAAAGTTAAAGACTGTTAAGAGACCTCTTTGAGTAAAATAACTGTGGAATGGAGTTAGGAGTCCTGGAATCTATTTCCACCCAGCTCATGTGACCTTGGGCAAGTCCCTGCCTTGGTGAGGGTCTCAGTTTCCTTATTTGTAAATGGGAATTCTAGTTATGATGGGAAGATTCTTCTGATATTTTTGGACTCTAATTTACTCTCTCCCCTTCCAGCTTACATCATTCCTTGATACTTCCTGGAAATATCCCTTCAGAAAACTAAATTTTGTTTTAACTCTAAAAAATATGTTGAATAAGAAAGAATAGCGTTCCCAGAAGCATTCAAGCTAATGTCCCAAAAAGTAATTTAAATGATTTCCTCTTGCTCTATTTATGAGTGGAAGAACTTTGGAGCTACCCAGTATGTCAGTGTGTGTGTCATTTCTATTTTCCAGACAGGGAGGAGTTACTCTAAGAAGGATAAATGGACAAATCATTTATCACTCAGGCCTCCTGAGCACATCCAATGCCTTCCTTAAGAGTTGATGAGAAAGAGGGATGCCCTATACAACTGCCTGGTAGGTATCAGGGGGCCAAGTCTTCTAACTAGCAAGATTGCCTTTCAAGGTTGCCTGAGTAATGACCCCGTGGTAATATCCACACCTCCAGGCAAAGTGACATGTGATAAAGGGAAAAAAATAAGAGCCCAGCATTTCTATAACACCATACTCTTCATCCTGTTCATACCCATTGCAACAATATTGACCCTAATATACAGCTGTACAATTTGCAAAACAATTTTATCCCCAGTAGTTCACAATGACAATAATCCTGCAAAATAATGGGGCATGACAGGAAAGAGCAGGACTGAGACTATTATCATTTCGTCTTGGTAGAAAAGAAAAAAAAGAGCCTAAGTGAAGATATAGTATCTTGCAAGGTTTCACACACTTAAAGATGGAAAGAGTAGCAAAATTTAGAACTTGAATTCAGGTCTTCTGACTCCAGATCGTTTGTTCAGTCCAGGACACCATATTGCTTCTCACTATCATCAACTTGACTCCCACAGAGGTGCTGAATGCCAAGAGGACTAGTGGAAAGGGATGTCACCATGAAAAGGACAGCATGGTAAAAATTGGTAATTCCAGTAGCAAAGGGAAAATCTGGATGTCAGAACAATGGGACAGTCACTTACAAAGGAATAAAACTATCAGACTTCCTATGAACACTTCTCCGATATTAGGAGACAATGAAAACTCTTCAAACTTCAGAGGGAAAAGGATTTCAACATAGAACTCTATACCCAGTCAAACCATCAATCAAATCTAAAAGTAAAGACATGTAAGCCACTTTTGGATGTGCAAAAACTCAAGAAGTTCACTGCCCTTATAATCTGATTAAAAAATACTACTTGAGATGTAGTTCTCCATCAAAATAGAACAGAAATTTGAAAAAGAGGATGAAATGGGATCCAAGAATTAATGACAGCGGAAAATGACAGAGGATTAAGGGAGACTAGAAATCAAGTAAGATAGAAACCATTAGATGGGACATTTGGAAGATTCTCCTTTAACCTGAAATATATTAATGGCATAGAATATTTTCTTCTATATGGCTTAATACATACTTCCTGGTTCTATATTGAATAATATTTATATAACCATAATATTGTAAATTCTGGTCATTCATTTTCTTTTTTTTTTTTTTGCGGTGCGCAGGCCTCTCACTGTTGTGGCCTCTCCCGCTGCGGAGCACAGGCTCCGGACGCGCAGGCTCAGTGGCCACGGCTCACGGGCCCAACCGCTCTGCGGCATGTGGGATCTTCCCGGACCGGGGCACGAACCCGTGTCCCCTGCATCGGCAGGCGGACTCTCAACCACTGCGCCACCAGGGAAACCCCATTTTCTTTTTTATAATTCATCTATTATATAATCACATAAGATGTATTTACAAAAATAGAAGAGAATGTAGATGTAATAAATTTTATCAAATAATAATTATAGAGGAAAGAAAAATTTGGAGTTGGATGGGTATACCATTGTCATTTTCTTTATAGTGAAGATTTTAGCTGTCTAAAGTTTGATAAATCATGAAATAGAGTTTAGTGGTATTACTTAAATTTATGAAGACAATTAGGAGAATCTCCAAAAATAATAATCAAGCTAACAAATATTAGGAAGTGGAAGAGGAAGAAAAAATGGGTAGTAATGTCAGTGAGTAAACTCCTTAGACCTCGTATCTAGGAACTAATAGCTCTGTCTAGAGTTAACACACCAAAAAATAGGGATCTAAGTGTGTTATGTAAAGTTATAACAATAATTACCAGTAAAACTAAAGAGAGTACTGACAGTGGCTGTCTCTGGGGAGAGGGACTGGTAATAAAATAGAGGATAATTTTATGTTTTATTTTTGTTCTTCTGCACTGTTGGAATACTTTAAAATTCTGTGCATGCATTAATTCTATATTTAAACAAAGGAAAATTCAGTCTATTTGAATATCTTATAACATGTGGATGAAAATCTAGATGATGGTTTGACTTGGTGTTGGCATATACTTGAATTAATACAAAGAAAAGAAAGAGAAGTCTGAAAAATCAGGTTCATATCCTTTATTTTAAAACTGAAGTATCATGACCCAAGGGACAGTGACTCCCCAAGGAGACTTTACAGTGCTAACTATAAAACTCAGATTCGTAATCTGATCAAGAACTGAGGTGAAGAATTTCTTTTAAGTAACCAACATTGTCCCAAAGTTGAAGCCCTGTCACAGTCAGAATTTGGTAACTTTTGGCACAGTTAACCATCCTCTCACCACCTCTCTCAAAAGGAGACGCTTTTATCTGTTTGGTTACTTAGTTATAGAATCGGATCATCTCAATGCCTACTTTACTAAACAATGGATTTCCAAGAGTTGTAAACCACCAAATCTCAGATCAATGTTATTAACACAATTTTTGTGCTTCTTCATTTGCCATAGTGTAGGGACCAGCCTACACAGACTTAGGATGTATCTACACATAAGCAAATATATTCTGTTTTCTCTCATGAAGCCTGTCAAACTGACTTGGGCAGAAATGCCAGGCCTCTATGACTGACCAGGTCTTTAATTCAGATTGATTCTGTGACAGGTCATGGTCCCCTCAAAGGGCATTTTCCTCTATTTTTCACTGACCATGCAGAGGTGCTGAATGGGGATATATGCTTGCCCTACACTAGCTTTTCTTCCTTCTTTTCTTCCCTTCTTCCTTCCTCCTCCTCCTTCGTCTTTCTAAAACTAGACCAACCTCAACAGAGACCTTAGCTTTTCAAACCCTTCTTTGTACTGAGCTCAATACCTTCCTAGCTTCACTTTTCCCTACTCACTGCACTACCACTTACACCCCTGCAGGTGCCAGGTTAATAGACCCTTCATCAGGCTTCACAGAGCCATGTGCCTTACCACCTATACCTCCTTCCCCATCCGTCATGCCCCAATCCTACCCTACATTTAAGTCTTAGCTCATGGATCAACCTCCTCCATTAAACCTTCCTTTATTGCTCCCCCCACAACCCAGACTTAAGCAATTGCTCCCTCCTCTGCTTGTTATGGCTTTTTATCTACTCCTGTCTTTCAGCTCAAGTCTCTATGTACCTCACACTGGAGTTATTTATGCATGTGCCTCAACATCTGGCCATTCTGTGGGATCCATGTCTATTTTTGCTCTCTGTCCTCTTGTTCCATAAGGCCTGGCACATAGTAGGTGTTCAGTAAATATCTATTGAGTTTTACTGTTTGCCAAGGCTTTCATAGCTGATAAATGGTAAAGTTGGGACTAAAACCCAGGTTTTTGACTGCAACTCAGTGTATCCTCCATCACACCCATGGCCTCACACATTGCACCACACATTTAAAGAGCTGATATGAGCGTTTTGAACTATGATAGGGAGTCAGGGGGAACATTCATGACCTGTCCCAGCTTGATATCAATTCAAGCTGACAATGTAAAGCATAAGGTATGAAAGTGCCCTTAGATACAGCAAATGTTAGGATTTGCCATTTTGATATGTCATAGGTAGTGAAAACACGCCAGACTCCATTAGGCACATTCAACATCCCTTAAAGAAAGGACAGAAGATGTTTGGTGGACTGGCACGGCTGCTTCCTACTCTTTAACCTATTGTCCTCAGGTGAAGGAAATAAACTGTTTTCTAAAAGTGGTTTGCACTTAAAAAACAAACTTCAGGAAGCATTAGACTTGCCATGTGTACTTTCTGACTTAGGTGATTTAAGAAGTTAAAAACTGAGAGGCTAGGGCTTCCCTGGTGGCACAGTGGTTGAGAATCCGCCTGCCGATGCAGGGGACACGGGTTCGTGCCCCGATCCGTGAAGATCCCACATGCCGCGGAGCGGCTGGGCCCGTGAGCCATGGCCGCTGAGCCAGCGCATCCGGAGCCTGTGCTCCGCAACGGGAGAGGCCACAACAGTGAGAGCCCCGCGTACCGCAAACAAACAAACAAAGAACTGAGAGGCTAACTTATTTACTAAACCTGTCTTCCTGGACAGATTTAAAAAGAAGAGCACAGTTTTGATTTATTATAAGTAATCAGTTTTTAACCAAGAAATGTCTGTATCATTTAAAACATTGAAACCATAATCCCAATCTAAATTGTTGTTGGGTTTCAGTTCCTATTTCATCCTGAGCAAGTAATAAATAATGATCCATAAACCTAAATGTAATGGAAACCACTGAAGATGGTTTAGCTGAACTTAATTTTTCCTTTTATATTCTGAGTCAAGGAAAACATCTATAGCAATTGCACATTAACATGCTACCAATCGAAACTGGATGGTCTGAATCTCTGCTCTTTCACAATGCCCAAACAAGTTCATATTCTAGTCATCTGTCTTCCTCATTATATACAACCCACTTGCATGAGATCTCTATTACCCAATAATATTCAAGTGCCCCTGTTCTATTCAGAAAATTGAGGCTTGAAGGAATGCACTGTCTGAAATACCCGCTGATTCGTACAGTGTAACAAAAAAATATTTTATCTAAGATTTCTTAAGTAAAATAAGTCCAGGTTCTTGACATGAGAGTAACCCCGAGTCTTTGCATAATAGGTAATACCTAGACACCTGTAATCACACTACTCTTCTAGGGATTCAGAGTGCTTTATAGCCCAGGAATGAATCCATCCTTTCAATTGCTGCTGCACGTGCGGCACTTGTGGTGTATTTGTCATCTACCCTCCGTGTTCATTCAACTAACACATTTTCCCCTCATTTATATGGAAGGTCACATTCTTTAAAACGTGTCACTGCTACAAGTAATATAAACGTTCATTGGAAAGCATAAATCTCCTCAAAACAAGGCTGAGAAGCAAAGTCCCATTTGGATACTATAATGGGTTGAATAATGTCACCCAAAAAGATACATGTGAGTCCTTACCACTATACCTGTGAATGTGACCTCATTTGGAAGTAGGGTCTTTGTAGATACAACTGAGTTGAGGATCTCAGGATGAGATCATCCTGGATTTAGAGTGAAGCATAAATCAAATTGGTGGTTGGTATCCTTATTAGAGAAATGAGAAGAAGATTTGAGATACACAGACACAGAGGAAAAGGCAATGTGAAGACGGATACAGAAACTGGAGTGATGTAACTCCAAACCAAGAAATGTCAAGGATTGCCAGCAACCACCAGAAGCTAGAAGAGATTTAAGAAACTGACTCTTCCTCTGGGACTCCAGTAGGATCCAACCCTGTCAATACCTTGATTTCAGACTTCTGGCTTCCAGAACTGTGAGAAAATAAGTTTGTGGTACTTTGTTATGGCAGCCCCAAGAAACTAGTACAGACTCAGTAGTGGGTACCTAAACAGGAATTTTTGGCTCAGCAAGAAAAGGAAAGTATATGTACATGTGTTGCACATATATGTGTATATATGTTGGAATCAATACTGTCAACATAAAACCTCCTACTCCATCATGAGACTGGCAGCTGAGAGGAGTGCTAGTAAATATTTGTTCCAGGAATGAATAAAGTAGTTTATCAGAAAACTAGCAGTGTACATGCTGTGTGGATATGAATCGGCTACAGATCTTCCCAAGGTTGGAAGAAGTAAAGAGATTGCTGAGTCCCTTTTTTTCCCCATCTATCTGGGGGACATCAAGAAGAAAAAAGCCAACAAGCTCTACTCCCCAAAGACTCTCTTGCTCCCACTGGCCAGTTGAAAGGGATCCCCTTTATCTCTGACCCCACAGTTTCCTTTTATTGCCTTGCATCACAGTCAGTGTATATATAAGTTCTCTGTCATATTAAAGCAAGCAACTCATGGGCAATCCTATACAGTGGAAAGTGACTGAATTCAAAATCAGGGGACATAAACTTTCCTTCCACTATGACCCGGAGCAAGCTGCATCCTCTCTGTGCTTAGGCTCTTCTATAAAATAGGAGCAAAAATCCCTGTCAGACAGCCCTTGCGATTTTCTGGAAGTTGCAAATAAAATAATTGGAGTGAAAGTATAACCAGAGAGAGCATGCCAGAAGTATAGCCAGAAAGAGTATAAGCTAGGAAAATCAGTCCACATCAAAACAAGCAAAGAATCATTTTTCCTCCCTCATAGCAGTTTACCACAGAGCACTGCACGTAGAGGGTCTCAGTAAATGTCTGGAGAATGAATGAGGGGTGTCCAAGAGCATTGTCCTCACTCAGACTAGAGCCTTGAAGCTTCAGAGCAGAGTCTGCTAAAGGCCCTTGAAAACAAACAAATGAACCAACTAGATAACCGCCCTCTCCCTAACTCCACAAAGGCCGCCTTGGGGAATAACAGAACCCAGCGCTTTATTTGCAAAGGGGCTCCTGGCAGCCTTATCCCTGTGCAAATGGAGTCCCCCCGGTCTTGGTCAGCCTGGCCAGAAGGCCAAGAGACACTCCTTCTTCTCTAGGTTTCAGACTCTAAGAACTGTGAGCATCTCACATTTGGCATTTTCTCATTCTGTAGAATCATAATGAGCACTTAATTCCTTAATTTTAGATAACTGCTAACTGGATTCTTAGTTAACGTAGAATTTGAGACTTTTAATTTCTCCCATCAAAGTTCCTAGTCTTACTCTATTTCAGGACCCTGCCAAAGAGTCTTTTTGTAGTCTTTGTGCGCAGGCTTCTCATTGCAGTGGCTGCTTTTGTTGCAGAGCACAGGCTCTAGGTGCGCGGACTTCAGTAGTAAAAGTCTTTTTGTAATGCAGTTGGTTTGTGGAACGTCTAGATGTGCTTCTTCAATTGTCAGAGAAGCTTAGGAAATTTTACTGAGTCAGTGATAAAGCAGGAAGGAACCTGATAGAGATATCCTCCATAGGTTCTTAATTAGGAATCCATGGACCACCATAAGGTCCATGTATGGGTTTCAGGAATATTATAAACCCCCCAAATTATTTGCATATTTGTATGTGTATGTGTATTTGGGAAGGGCAGTCACTTCCAGATCTAGAACAGGTTAAGAATCACCAATCCACTCCGACTTTTTCATTTAAAATACTTTTGCTAATATGCTCATGTGCTACTACTACTGCTCCTGTATTGAATACTTACCAAGTATTCATGGAACAACCTTCCAAACTAGGTATTTTTATTATTATTATCAATGAAGCAATTGAGACTAAGTAGCTTGCCTTAACGTGCCTGGAGTGCTCAGCTAGTAAGATAGAGCAGGATTCCAATTTGCCACAGTCTAAAGAGTACTCTTTCCACTACACAATAAAAAGCCTCAACATGTTTTTCGTCTAAACTTTGTGTGATGTTGCCCATCACTGTGACCCCTTCCTAGGGTCACTGTATCTGCACGAAATTGTAGGTTACCACTCAGTCTCAGTTTGCTCACCATAAACTGGGTCAGTGATTTGCCTCCTTGTGCTACCCATGGCCATAGATCTCGGACACTAGAATAATGGTCTGAAAGGGAGAGGAGGAAGGAGCAAGGCGGACCTATGGAAGTGGTCTGACTGTGGCTCTGTGGAGAAATGCCTGAGCAGACTGCTGGTCCAGTCCCTCTTCCATACGAGGACGAAACCCCAGGAAGCGGAAGTGACATGCTTAAAACACTGATTAGATTGGAGCGTAAAGTAACAGAAGTTATGAAGACTAGGAGGTGGAACGCCCAGGTTCTAGTCCAAGTTCTGCCTTGTCGGGTAACTTCAGGAAAGTCTCCCTGCTTCTCTGTTCCTCAGTTCCCTCATCTGAAAAATAAGGAGATTGAATCATACAGTTTCAAATTCCCACTCCACCTCACTGCACCAGGAGTAACTAACTTGAACTTCACTTATTAATACGTTTTGAACATGCATTGAAGAAGTGCAAAGCATTAGAACTGTAAATCAGATCTCACGTAATTTTCAAGGTCACAGAGTCTGGGAGGATATTTTTATTTATAAATCATCTCTTATTTTAAAAGACACATAGAAAGTTAATAGAAGTCATTACTGGTGAAATCATCAGAAAAAAATAGCACAGTGTGATCAAGGGGAAGCAATTTAAGATGATGGATTATGAACTAGCTTGTCTCCTGTCAATTCAAAAAGCTCTCTGACTACTTGCTTTCCATTTTCAAACTCAAACAGCTCATCACGAAAATGATTGAGCCACACAAATTGATATAACTGCGTTAGGAATCCTGTACCCACCACCATCCCCTTCCTGGTCTCCCAGCTTTATCTAACATTTCTATGAAGAAAAGGAATGACCATTCATTGAGGCACTCACAATGTGCCAAGATTTATTTAAGGGATTTAACATACACCATCTCATTTAATAGTCTCAACAACTAGGGTGGTTATGTGACGTAGTCACTTGGAGGGGGTTGGTCCTTAATCCCTGTGTGCATGGCACAAGTTGTGCTCCTTGCCCTTCTCCATGCTTCCTAATTAGAACAAGATCATGATGGCTGGTACTCCTGCAGCCATCCTGAGTACAACAAGAGTCACACACACACACACACACACACACACACACACACACACACACACACACACACA
>NW_020837945.1:79575084-79765767 GCF_003676395.1 Aethalodelphis obliquidens | reverse complement strand
ACACACACACACACACACACACACACACACACACACACACACACACAAGCAGGATTTCTGAGCAGCATAAGAGGACCTAGAGTCACCATTGACATTTATGGGTGATGGACTCCGGATTTTTTAACGCTTGATAGAAAAATAGATCTCTATATTGTTTATGCCCCTTTAATTTGTTTTTCTCTTACTAGCAGTTGAATTGATTTCCTAACTGAAACCCATGAAATAGACCAGTGGTAAAATATTTCTTGAAGACATTTTACTATCTCCAAAATTTATAGCCATCAAGGTCTCTCCTTGAGGATCTGGTAGGAAGGAGAGGGGAGGACAGAAATATGCTTACAGTTCAGGAGTAAACAGGGAGTAAACTGGACACAGCTAAAAGTGTCAGGTCTGCAACTGAGGGAAAAAACTGTGTTGGGAGATCAGCCATCAGGACTCTACCTTGGCTTGGCCACTAAAAGATGGTGATCTTTTTTTAAATTTTATTTTATTGAAGTATAGTCGATTTACAATGTTGTGTTAATTTCTGTTGTACAGCAAAGTGATTCAGTTACACACAAACACACACATATATATATTCTTTATGTATGTGTGTGTGTGTATATATATATATATATATATATATATATATATATACATTCTTTTTCATATTATTTTCCATTATGGTTTATCACAGAATATTGAATATAGTTCCCTGTGCTATGCAGTAGGACCTCGTTGTTTATCCATTCAGTATATATATATACCAGGTTGCATCTGCTAATCCCAAACTCCCAGTCCATCCCTACCCCAGCCCCTCTCCCTCTTGGCAACCACAAGTCTGTTCTCTATGTCTGTGTGTCTGTTTCTGTTTCATAGATAAGTTCATCTGTGTCATATTTTAGATTCCACATATAAGTGATATCATACAGTATTTGTCTTTTGCTTTCTGACTTTCTTCACTTAGTATGGTAATCTCTAGATCCTAAAAGATGGTGATCTTGAACAAGTCACATCCTGGGCCTCAGTTTCTTCATCTGTACAATGGAAAGTTAGGTTAGAGATCCCCATGCTCCTAATGCAGAAGGTCAACTAGGCTATAAATCTCACAAAGCAAGAACCCCCCACATTCCCAGTGATTAGAAATGAGGTTTCTGTGAAGCCCCTCCCTGGGGTATTTCACATTCAAGTAGAGACTCTCTGAGACTCTTGGAACTCCCTCGTCCCTCCCCACACTCCCACCCTTTGCCGGGAGACATGTGCATGAAGAATGTGCACTATACTCAGGAGACACCTCCCCACATGCACAGAGTCCTCTATGTGCTCATGAGGTCCTCCCCACTCCCATCCCGTCTCCCACACACTTATACAGGAGTCCAGCCAAATCTAGCAGATGAGGCCATTCCATTCACACAGGACTATAAAAACCTCATTTTCTATATAATGAGTTCAAAGAACTGCACAAAACTATACTTTCTTTCTCAAGTGTTCCAAGAAATTTACAGCTTTTTCTCTTTCATATATAGAAATTTATTATCAGCAGGCACACTGAGATTTGTGAGCTCTGGAGTCTCTTTATAGAATGAGACAACTTACAAAAATACAAAGGTATAAAACGATTGTTGAACAGACTCTAGGAAAAGAACAAAAAAGCAAAACAAAAAGCCAGAGAACCTCAGATCAGCACAGTTAATGGATACTACATGACCTCACAGTATTGGCAGAAGAAACCACAAATTTGGTTCTAAACTTCCTAGTACTAAGGCAAAAATTCAGTCAGTTTCAGAGCCACTAACTTCCTAAAAGTCGCACAATCTGTAGCCAAGACAGCCAGGAAATTTAGGGGCAGAGTTGGGACCCTCAGACTCTTTCCCAGTGCTAAACAATCCCCAACAAACCCACTGACAATCCCTTATAGTCAGGGCAAACAGAAAGCTGAGGGACAAGGCTCTCCTAAAATATGTCAAAATCGAGTAGGTCAAGCCACCAGAGATTGAGGTTTTTTTCAGAACTTAGTGTTCAGCCAGTGAGTCCAACCACTGCAATAAGAAGGTTACATTAAGGATGAGGGCAGAGGGATGGCCAGTCAGAGATGCATCAGTGAAAAAACATCACAGAAAGGAGAACTGTGGTGCCCATCCAAGCAGTATCCTCGGGATAGAAAGCCTTTAGAGTCTAGATCTGGAACTCTTGTGGAATGGACAGCCTGCTGCTCTTACCATTTGATGTGTGTGATTCCTCTGACTATGACTCCATTCTCAACAAGCAAGCTTCTGATTAAGGTTCAGCTTCCTAGGGAGACCTTCCTCTGGGACAAGGCAGTTCTGTCATATGATTTATGAATTCTGGTCCCTGTGCCCATGGTCCTTCATTGGAAATCTATAATTTTTTACATCAACTTCATGAGCTTGGCTTAGGTCTTCCCTGGGAGGAGAATATATACTCTAGCACTCATAAAATTAGGTCTGAGCCTGCAGGACTGAGGGCCAGACTATGACCAATTCTCTAAGGGAATGAACACATCCTTTCAGAACTCTTGGAAGGTACCCAGCCAGTGGTTCCCCGGAGACCCCTTTCCCCAACCTTGTGTTAAAACAACCACAGGGTAAGCCCTAAGGAGATGTTGAGTTCCACACAAGAAAGCTCTTGGCTTTCTTGCCTCCCTTCTTCCCTAGCTTGTTTGGGTAACCTCCATGCACAACCTTGGATCTGGCCACCAGTGATACTTGTTCCTCCTCGGAAATTGTGCCTGCCCCAGATCCTGCACATTGACGTAAAAATCATTAAATCTTAAACAGCCAAATTGCTAGTACTTTACATTTACTGGACCCATTTCCCTATGGGCAAATTTGAAAATTATAGCTCTTCCTGGATGTTTTATACCAGATTTCAAATAGCCCAGCCCAGCATGAACCCACAGGGAACTGAAATGAGGACAGAGGCAGAAGGTGGAGAAGGATCTAATTCATCTTCTGATTAGTTGAGATGAAAACTGACTTGAGAGACACAAATGGAAAGACAATAACATGGTTCATTGGCCTGATGGCCTGTTGTTCATAAACAGATAATGGAACCCCTGAAATCATCTGTGGTCTATTTATGATGACCAAACAGGACTGGCAGAGCTGTTTTCATTTTGGACTTCAAACACATCCCTAGGTTAATGTAAAATACAAAAAAAAAAATCTTTTTTAAAATAATATGGAGAAGTCATGGTACATCCAGTAGGAAGTCAGAATTGAGAAGGAGACAAAACAACCTGAGTTACTGACCTTTTAGAGTTAAGTTTTGAAACAATCTCCCCAGAGGACCTTTGCTGAAACGTCCTTCCCAGCCTGTGATCAGGAAGTAAGCTCTAAAGTCATGTCTTAAAAAAAATTTTTTTTTATTGGGGTATGATTAACATACAAAAAGCTGTACATGTGTAATGCATACAACTTGATGAATTTGGGTAATTTTACACCCATGAAACCACCATCACAACCTATGCCATAAACATATCCATCACCTCTAAAAGTTTCCTATTACTCTATTTATTTATGTTTATTTTTTGTAATAAAAACACTTAACATAAGATCTACACTTAGCAAATTTTAAGTATACCATACAGTGTTGTAAACTATAGTTCTCTAGGTCATATTCGTCTGTATAACTGAAACTTTGTACCCTTTGACTAATACCTCTCCTTTTCCCAATCCCCCAGCCCCTATAAATCCCCCAGTCTCACCCTCTACTCTCTGCCTCTATGAGTTTGACAATTTTAGATTCCTCATATAAGTTGTAACATGTAGCATTTGTCCTTCTGTATATGGCTTACTTCACTTAGCATGATATCCTCTAGTTCATCCATGTTGTCACATATGGCAGGATTTCCTTCTTTTTTATGGCTGAATTCCATTATGTGTATGTACTACATTTTCTTTATCCATTCATTTATCAGTGGACATTTAGGTTGCTTCCCTGTCTTAGCTATTGTGAATAATGCTGCAATGAACATGAGAGAGAAGATATCTCTTCAAGATTCTGATCTTAATTCCTTTGCATGTACACCCAGAAGTGAAATTGCTGGATCATATGGTAGTTCTATCTTTAATATTTTGAGAAACCTCCATACTACTTTTAATAAGGGTTGTTTTAAGGGACTATAAAGAGAAGAAAAAACTAAGCCCAAAGTTGTCAGAAGAAAGGAAGTTATAAAGATTAAAGAAGAAATAAATGAAGTAAAAAAAATTTTTAATCAACAAAACTAAGAGTTGGTTTTTTGAAAGGAATAACAAAATTGACAAACCTTAGCTAGACTAAGAAAAAAGAGAAGACTCAAGTAATTAAATTCAGAAATGGAAGAGGAGATATTATAATCAGTGCCACAGAAATAAAATAAGGGACTATTATGAATAATTATATACCAACGAATTGGATAACTTAGAAGAAATGGATAAATTCCTAGAAACATACAATCTACCAAGACTCAATCCAGAAGAAATGGAAAGCCTGAACACATCAATAAAAAATAAGGACACTGAATCAGTAGTTAAAATACTCCCAAGAAAGAAAAGCCCAGGACCAGATTGCTCACAGGTAAAATCCTACCAAACATTTAAAGATTTAATACCAGTCCTTCTTAAACTCTTCCAAAAGCTAGAAGAATAGGGAACACTTCCAAACTCATTTTATGAGGTCTGCATCAACCTGATAACAAATCTAAACAAGACACCACAAGACAAGAAAATCAATATCTCCATTGAAAATTGATGCAAAAATCCTCAATAAAATACTAACAAACCAAATTCAATAGCATATTAAAAAAATCATGCACCATGACCAAGTGGGATTTATCCCTGAGATACAGGGATGAACCACATAAACAGAATGAAGGAAAAAATTACAAGATCTTCTCAATAGATGCAAAAAAAAAGAAAAAAAAAAGCATTTGACAAAATTCAACACTTTCACAATAAAATTTCTCAAAAGAATTATGTACAGAAAGAAGTTATCACAACAAAATAAAGACTGTATATGAAAAGCCGACAACTAATATTATATTCAATGGTAAAAAATTGAAAGCTTTTCCTCTAAGGTCTGGAAAATGGCAAGGATGCCCATCCTTGTCACTTCTATTCAACATAATACTGGAAGTCCTAGCCAGAGCAATTAGGTAAGAAAAAGAAATAAAATGCATCCAAATTAGAAAGAAATAAAATTAATCTCTGTTTGCAGATGACATGATCTTATTTGAGGCAGCATCCTGACACTTTTCCTTACTTTGAAGTCATTCACCCTGGTGTCTTACCTCCCCTAGTGAATGGTCAGTCTTTGAGGGAGGGGCTGGGTCTCATCCATCTATTTTTCTTGCAGTGATGGCTTCATACCATTCACTTTGCAGGTGCTCAGTACAGGTGGAGAAGGAAAATGTGGGTAAACTATAATGTAAAGTGGGTCCCTCATGGGTGTATGGTACTTTACAGTTTCCAAAATGGCTTCACAAATTTGATCTCATTGAAACCTCCAAAAGCTCTGGGAAGTTCATTGGGACTATTACCTTCAGCTTTAGATAAAAATGCCTTTATCGTCTACAGGTATCACTTTTACAGATCAGTTCTAAAATAGGGATTATAATAGTCCCTACCTCATAAAGCTGCTACAAATACTAAATGGAATAAAATAATTATGTATGTAAAGGTACTCCCACAGAGCCTGGCATTTAGGAGATGCTATACACATTTGCTGTCATTACTTTTTCTCATTCGTATCTTATTTATTCTGGAATCAGAAGACTAGAACCTAGATTTTCTGCTTCTGAATCCAGGGTTCCTTTCAGTACCTTCAGGCCTCTGGCCTACCATGAACCACTTCCTACTGGAGCCCTCCATGGACTCATCTGTGTCACAGGTGTTTGAAGTGGACCTTCTCCAAGAACACTTCCTGCCATAGACATCTATGGCCATTTTCATGAAGATAAATATTCTTCCTTTCCTGGGAAGCTTCTCTTTTTCCTCCAGGATTCACCTCTTCCCTTCCAGAAAAAAGAGAAGGTCTTTTGTTCCCAAGGACTTCAGCCCTCCTGAATTTTTCTAAATAGCCCTCTGCTCTCCACCTGGATGTGAAACAGGTAATGCCCCCTGTGCAATGGACAGAAATGCCATTGCATGCCCTCTATCAGAGAGGTACTTGGAAAAAGTGAATGAGGGGCAGATAGGCACACAGCAGTAGTGAGTCTTAATGCTAATGCCAGATCAGCTGGCCCAATTTCCAGGGGGAAGAGAGCTTAGTTGAAGGCGGGTCAGTGTGGCTCACATATTCCCAGCCCATCACCAGAACTGCCAGGTATGCTGGCTATGCTGTGAATCCTTCCTCAGATTATTAAAAGGTCAAAAACAAATTAAAAAGTTAAACCACTAAACAAAAAGCAACCATCACGTCCTAGGGATTTGAACACAGACACTAGTTGCTGGATTTATTCTAACAAAATAGAATCCTATCTCCGTTCTTGTAACCACTTGTCAAGGCATGGTTGCATTCCCAGTCCCACAGGAGTCCTCTCTGACCTCCTCCCAGCAGGAAAAACCTCTCTCTTCCGTGTGAATGAACTCCCACGTTTTCAGTCCTCTTCTGAGACATTTAATTCTTCTGCCTTGTTAAAAGTTGTCGTTCTATTCCTGACCTCAGACACCACTCCAACATACAGAATTAACTTTGCTCTCTTGGGTACCAAGGCAGCCCCTTCTACATGCTTCTCCTGGAGCATTTACCTCATTTCGTTGTGGTTATTTGCTTAGGTCAGTCACCCCCCTCCCCCCTCCCATCACCATTCCTGAGTTCCACTAGAACAGAGAAGGTCTTTTTTCCTCCTTTTATCCCCAATGCCTCATACAGTGTTAGTAATTGTGAACTGAATTCCATGGGATCAGATTGAGATTTAGTCATCGCAAAATGTGCCCGGCACGTAGGAACTTGCTTATTACTTGTTAATTGAATGGAAATTCTGAACTAGTGGCTATTTTCAAGGAAGCAAATCTTCATTGTTTTTCAAGTTTACATTACAAACTTTGATAGTAATGGGTATCAAGGAATACCACGTATGAGTGGGAAGAATGGTTCTGGGAAAAGTTTTGATTCATGATAATCATGTTTTATGAAAACCCATTAGCTTTGCAAATGACTAGTCTCTGAAGTTCATAAGTTATAGACTGGGAAGTGGTCTTAGAGCAATGCATCTAGTTCAACTCATATCTGATAGTTGAACATCCAACCTACGTGTGAGCACCTGTAGAGATAAGAAAACGCTAGTTCTTTTTTCTTTTTAACATCTTTATTGGAGTATAATTGCTGTACATTGTTGTGTTAGTTTCTGCTGTATAACAAAGTGAATCAGCTATATGTATACATATATCCCCGTATCCCCTCCCTCCTGCGTCTCCCTCCCACCCTCCCTATCCCACACCTCTAAGTGGTCACAAAGCACTGAGCTGATCTCCCTGTGCTATGGGGCTGCTTCCCACTAGCTATCTATTTTATATTTGGTAGTGAAAACACTAGTTCTTTAAGCAACAGATTCAACTTTTAGGCTGCTGTGCTGGAACGTGCCTCCTATATTAGTCAGTCATTATGAACAATGATGAGGAGGATTCTGTGGCCCAAAGGAACATGTTGTGTATAAGGGCAAATAAACAAAAGGAAAGTAAGGTACAAAAGCCTACATAGGGGCTTCCCTGGTGGCGCAGTGGTTGAGAGTCCGCCTGCCGATGCAGGGGACACGGGTTCGTGCCCCGGTCCGGGAAGATCCCACATGCCGCAGAGTGGCTGGGCCCGTGAGCCATGGCCGCTGAGCCTGCGCGTCCGGAGCATGTGCTCCGCAACGGGAGAGGCCACAGCAGTGAGAGGCCCGTGTACCACCAAAAAAAAAAAAAAAAAAAAAAAAGCCTACATAGGCATCATGAACATACCCGTGAAAAATATGCATGGCACGGGAAAAGGTGGAAGAAAATATATCAAAATTATAATTTATTCTCGCCCTTACCAAACAGCATTAAGGCTCTACTCTGTGCTAGGCACTGTTCTAGGTCCTATGGGTATTATATGAACAAGATAGATAAGCCCTCATGGCTAAGTCATGGTGATGAAATTGAGCTGAATTTTGTTTATTTTCTCTATATTCCACATTATCTGGACTAGGCTTATATTGATCATTGAAATCCTATAAGGCTTAAGAAGTGAAAGCACATGAAAAGAATCTTTTATTTCTCTTATCTTGGAGTTCTTAGAAAAGGTATCATATTAATAGTTCTTCTCATGAAGAAGATGCTGAGCTTCTATTGAGGAAGAGATTATCAATTGTGCTAAGGTGAGTGTGACATGTCTGCAAGGAACTTACCAGCTAGGCAATACTTTCCACGAATCTAAAAGAATAGAACAACCACACAATTCCCAAGTTGGAGAGGACCTTCCAATTTATTTATTCAGATTACCTCGATTAAGAGCAGAGTTAGACCAAGAAATCACAGGATAATGTTTTAATAAGACCTTATGGAGGGACACTTACAGTTGGGTTTCCAGCCAGCATCCCTACGTGTTCATTCAACATCAGATTGAAGTCCTCTGAAAACAAACCACTTCAGATATTTGAAATTCAGAAATTATTGCAAGAGAAAAGTTTTGTTCATCCAAAATTTCATGAATAGCCCATGGTGGGGAGTTCTACACTTCAAATGGCTATTCCTTCAGTGTTTGGTTGTCTTCTAAGGGAACTGGGCTGGAAGGTGCATGAGCACCTGCTCCAATCAATTATGTGAAATGGTCCCTATGCATTACCACAGATTTATGTCCTCCTGGCAATATGGCTGGGTGATAAGCAGCATCTCCTTCAGGAAATACCTAGAAGACAAAACTGCCAATCAAACCAGGGTTACTTTACCTAGGATCACAGCACAGAGTTTGAGGATGAAGTCTGATGATACAGACCAAAGCTGCCTCAGTTGAAACTCCCTGGAAGTCAGTAAAAATATTACCCAAATTCTAAATTCACCAATAATGGAGTGCAACCAAATACCCTTATTGGCCCATGCCGACAACTTCAAAATTGAATTTTTCTTGTGCTTGCTGGAGGGAATAACACCTCCCAAGGTAGCTAGCTGCTTTAGTAACCTTTGCAACGTATGTTCTCACAGCAGCTGGATGCAAAACCAGTAGTGTTCTTTGGCAGAGAGAACTTTGATATAAACAACATAAGTTGTCTAGGGAGAGGCATGTTTTGCCCCAGTCTGATGAGGTTAGTAACATTATCTTCATTTTCACAGGCTTATTTACTGGCAAGCAGAATCTGCCTCAGAATCTTGCTCTAAACATTACAAAATTCCTGCCCCTCCAGGTTCACTCCTCTTCTTTCTATTTCAGGACAAGACGTGGAGGTGGCTGCATGACGTCACAGAGCTTCTTAGCAAATATTTATCCTTGTCACACAGGGAGCCCCAAACCTCAAAGGCTCATTTGTTGAGATCTGCTTGAAGTGTGCTGTTTTTCAATAAGAAATATTTTAGGTTTGGGTTCTTTGAATTTTTTTTTTTATCCTTTGGCAATTTCCTGCCTCAATTTTTTTATTACAGAATGATCAATATAATAATTTACTCAGACTTGCATAGGAAAGCTCATCAGCTGCTTGGAAATTAAATAATTATTTTCTATTGATGGCATTTCCTTTGAAACGAAAGTTCCGGAAATGGATGTTCCTGGGAGGGTTCTAACTCATAAAAGTTGAGGAGAGTATTGATTACTCTTTTGCTATTTCTAATAACAGTATCACTAAGACTGAATGAGTCAACCATTAAAGTAATGAGGAATGTTGACTTAAAAAAAGGCACAACATGAGAGTTACAAGGTAAGTTTTATTTGGGGCAGAATAAGGACTGCAGCCCGGGAGACAGCGTTTCAGATAACTCTGAGAAACTGCTCCGAGGAGGTGAGGGGAGGGGCCAGGATATAGAGGAGTTTTGCAACAAAGGACAGGTAGTCGGGATGTCAAAAGATTATTGTTAATTAAAGAAAACCAGATACCTCAAGTTAAGGAATTTAGTGCTTTTCTATATATGGGAAGATGCAAGAGTCTGGGCTCACTGAAATCATTCCTTTGATACGCACCTCAGCTCTCTGGGGCCAATGTCTTGTGTTTTCACATCCTGAGTTTCCTCAGGGCTCACCGCAGGGAGTGGCTGCAGTCTGATGGCTGCTAGATGGCAGGTATTCTTTTCAGCCCTGAGTTTCCTCAGGGCTCACCTGCTCACGTTGGAGGGCTGCAATCCTTGATGACTGTGAGATCCTTTGTTTATTGATATGGGAGGAAATATTCCATTTATAAATATTCCATTTATCAGGAACAATCGTAAATGGTGCCCACTCTGTGAGGAAGGTCTGGAGAGAAGCAAGTCGCAAAAAATCAAATCTATTTCACAGAAGCCAGGATGGATGGTCTTTTTGCTAAGATTCTCTTAGAAATTGATCTGCCCTGTGAAAACAGCAGAACACCTGACACCTGAAATAAATCTATTATTAAGCCAAATTGTTTTGTTGGCTGTTCTTGTACCAAGTTTTTAGCCTCTTGCTTGTTTTCCTAGATTCAAAGGTAAAATAATCTCTTTCTTCCAACCCAGGAATCAGTGAATACCATGTAAGAGAGAAAATGTGCTGGTTCAATTCTTAGCCACGATGCAGGCTAGTTAGGACATGTAACCTAACCAGCCTCTGTGCCTCAATTTCCCCAGCTGTGAAATGGGATTCTCACTCCCGGCACCCTTATCCTATTGTGTTATTGTGAGGATCAAATAAAATAAAAAAATAAGAAAAAGTGACATGAACTAGAAGTGCTCTGCTCTCTTGTCACTGAAATTATATCTTGATTACATCTCTTTGTTTTGTAGGAGAGGAGAAATATTCTTCCCTCTACCCTCCTAGGCTCTAAGACTGCGGTCCTCGAATCAAAGTGATAAATATTAGCAAGAGAAAAAAAACATTTTGATTACGTATGCACCAGAGATCACAAAGAAAAACGTGGCTCCAGGAGGTGGCTGGCTA
The DNA here is from genome assembly GCF_003676395.1 of Aethalodelphis obliquidens. Lineage (NCBI taxonomy): Eukaryota > Metazoa > Chordata > Mammalia > Artiodactyla > Delphinidae > Aethalodelphis > Aethalodelphis obliquidens. The sequence goes on along the minus strand of NW_020837945.1, from coordinate 79,754,727 downwards.
GAAGATTGATGCTTATATACCATCTTAGTTTAAACAAAGGAAGAGGGGTTGGGGACTTCTGGAGGGAGGGAAGAAGCTATGGGAAGGTGAGAGGAGAAACTGTAGTAAATAAAGGTTGTCTTATTATACAGATAAGAGTCTTTCAGCTGATAAGAATTGTCTCTCAGTGTAGCTAGGGAGACATCTTTACAAATGGAAATTTCCTTTATAAATGTAAATTTCATTTACAAAAGGAGAAATTTATACTCTTTATTTTTAGGCTGGGAGAGGGGGAAGGGGGAGGTGAAGAGTTTTTTTCTGCATCTGCTGGCTCTCAATTGCCTTCAGCTCAAAATAATTCATTTGCCAAAGGGGCATATTTTGAGGTGGCGTATTCTGGTATCCTTCAGTTTCGTAATTTATCTGATACATGCCTGTCTCCCTACTGGACTGTGAGGCCAGGGCTTATCAGTTTCCGTGTCAAATTAACAGGGCATTCTTGTGAGTCTCTTTAAAAGACATAGGTCTACATGGCACCAAATGATGTACAAAGAGAAGAAAATCAGTTACTCAGTTTCACATCACGGAGAACAAACATACAAATATTTTATTGCATTTCACTTTTTGGACAGCATAAAATATTTGTCGTATAGTCACTAACTAACCTGGGAGGGATTTGTCAACCTTCACCATGGATCTACCTGAAAGCAAAGAGGAAACAGTGCACACACATGCACAGGCACACAGCCTGCCCCAGGGTATAATGTAAAAACGCAGCCCAGAAAGAGGTGTGTGTGGACGTGTGTGTATGAGCATATTGAAAGTTAAACAAACCAAGGGAAAAATGAGGCAGAGAGATCGATACAGTAAGAACCAGGAGAGGCTTTTTCTTTTTCTTTTTGTTGTTAAATCAATCAGGAAAACAGAAAGAAGGAAAAAAGGTGAGTACACACTAAGGAGAAATCCACAGTAGGATGAGCACCCACAAAGCATCCCCTCGTGTCCTATGTAGTCTGACGTGGCTGCCACGGTCCTGTGCGTTAGTCCCACAGCTTTCTGATGTGCCAAGGTGCAGAGAAGGAAGCCAGAGGAACGTAAGCCACAGGTACAGAATGCATGTCTAGGAGATGAAGCGCACCGGCTTTCAGAAGCAGCACAGCCTATCTCAGTATTGAAACATTTTCTCCGGCGGACCCTTGTAAAACGCATACTGCTGGGAGCAATGTCCTCACACTGCCAGTAAATAAAATGCTTTGACTGTACCACGCCAATGGCAGGAAAAATGATTCCATGAGTGGTGGAAAGCATGCTTTATACCAGGAGCTCTGTACCCCTGGGGTCTGACTGACTCTCCAAAGCTCTTACCAGCTGTGAGTCCTTGGACATATTGCATGATCTTTTTTTTTTTTTTTTTGAGTTTTCACATCTGAGAAAGAGGAATAATATTCCGGGGGAAAAACTTCAAAAACAAAGTACCTAGCAAATAGTAGGTTCTCAATATATGTAGGCTCACTTCTCCCTGTGTGAAGCCCAGCAAATCCCATGTAGCTCTGGTCCTAAATGAGAAGCTACTGTAGAGAATAACTTGCTCTGACCCAAACCCTGAGTGTAGAGTGGACAGATCTTATATGAATCAAGCCCTTAATCCAAAATTAGATTTCCTGCACACATCCTTCAGACCCAACATCTCTTTAATGAGCCCATTACATTAAGAGTTAATTTATAACAAGTAGCTTAGTAGCCCAGCTCTCTGCTCTATCCTCTTTTCATCTGCTCAGCAAGACCACAGGCATTAACTACAAGAATGTATTCTGCATTTTGAAAGGAAAAAAAAAAAACAACAAAACCAAAACCTGCCACCCCTGGATACTTATCCCTTCAAGGAAGCCCTAGACCTCAGCAACAACAAAGCGCTGGTGTGTGGGACCCCTTAGGGTTCATGAATTTCAGAAGCTTGTAAAAAATTATCTGTTTTGCTGGACCCTTGCTGGGATCAATCAGCCCCTCAGTGGTTGGTGCCAATTAAGAGCTAGTGTGATGCAAAGAGGATATTTTAAACACTGTTTGACATCAAGTACTTCTCCATTCTCTTCCCACCTCCCTCCCTCCGTCTCCTCTAACTCTTCCACCAACCACATTTTCAGTCGTTCCCTTCTCCCCCCACGACTCTGCTCTGAAAGTCATGGCAGGGATGAAAGTAATGGCGCCTGTCTTCTTTCTGAAGAAAGACATTGCTTACCAAGTGATCTCCCATCCTCTCACATGATCTCCAACAGCCCTGATTAGGACGACAGGCAGAGTTTATCACCGCCTCTGCCTCCTGTCTCCCTTTGTCTTTCCCTGGGTCTGAATGGATTGCCCTGAATGGATCTCCTGAGTCTTAATCCATTCTCCACAAAGTGGCCCAAGTTACCTTCTGAACATCAAGTTGAGTCTGTCATTCTGCTTAAAATAAATCCCTGGCTCCTTTGCATCACCCAGAGGATAAAGCCCTCCAAGGGCTGATCTCCATCTTCCTCATCAGCCTCACCTCTCACCACTCCTCCTCCTGTCCCACTCATTCTGACAATTCCCTGAGTACATTAAGCTACTTCTTCTTCCTGTTCTTCCCTGTCCTTAAACTGCCCACACCACCCTGACCATCCCAGTAGCTAACTCATATACATCCTTTAAGATTCAGCTGTAGCATCTCCCCCTCCAAGAAGCCTCAGCCAGCTGCCTCAAGACGACTTAGGTGTCCCCGTGCTGTATTCCCTGGTACTAATGCTTGCTTCTAGGATAACATTCCTCAGACTGCAGAATACTGGCCAGTTAGCTTGTCTGTCCAAGTTCCCATCTCCAACTAAGCTGGGAGTTCCTTGAGAGCAAGGGTAGGCTTTATGTATCTCTGCCTTCTTGTGTCTTGTGTAGTATCTCATACACAGAAAGCCATGAGTTCTCAACCCGGCCACTTGTCACAGTCGCCTGGGCGAGTTTGTTCACAATGCAGATGCTCCAGCCTTACTTTAGACCTATTAAATCGGCGTGTCTGTCAGGGGTGGAGCCTCAGTTTCTGTGTTTTGTTAAAGTGCCATTGATAGTGTGCAGAACTTGTTAAAATAATGTAGTAAGGGTAGGTGTTAATATATTTAATGAGGAGTGCATGAATGAATATATGAATGTCCCCATTTTAGAAATGAGCCTGAAGAGTTGAAAATTTGGCCCAAATTGTACACAGAAGGCTTTTGAGGAGATAGTAACACAAAGGGTTATGGGATAGAGCTTTTCCTGGACTAGAGTTATTCATTTACATGTTGATCACCTCAATTATTCTCTAAGCTGTAGTGGGCAAAGATAGGTCTTGTTTACTGTTGGAACCTGATAAAGTCTGAGCCAGTGTCTAACAGGTAATTTGTCCTCAATATCTGTTGAGGTAAAACAGTATGGAGTGAATCAAAGAGCACTGTATTTGGAGTTAGAAATCCTGAGTTCCAGGCCTAGCTATGACATTAACTATTACTTAGTCTAAGGCAGGAATTCCCTTAGGCCTTAGATTCCCCATCTATACAACCAAAGAGGTAGACCAGATGATCAAATGTTGCTTCCAGCTCTGACATTTTTAATCCAAAGAGTGCATAAGAGCTGCAGTCTGAATCTTGGCCTATTGCTGAATAAAAGGCCATTATTGTGATTAGGCAAGATGGTGGCTGAGGCCCAGAGGGAAAAGTGACTTGACTATACTTTATTTTTAATTCCTCATGAGTGTGGCCAGAATGGAGTACTGCCTTTTGTTCTGTGAAGGACAAGTAATTATTCAGCCGTAAGCACCCACAGGGCTTGCCTGAGATGCTCATCTTGGCAATCAGACTCCAGCAAAATTCTCCCTCTCTTGATCACAGGGAGCTCCAACATAAGGACTGAGCCCCTGGAGGAGCAGGGCAGGTTAGGAGATGTGGTGCGAAGGCACGTGCTCTCTGACACGCATAGCATAGCAAGAACCTCACACATGCCCGAAGAGTGATAGTGCAAATCACAGATCAATTATTTCAACGGATTCTCACAACCTTACAAAAGAACACAAGAAAACAAAAACACATGAACAAAAAAACAAGTATTACCAACTCTACCTTACAAGTTGGGAAAGAGCTTGAAGGATTTCTGTATATAAACATACAGTGATTAAATGATAGCAACCTGAAGTTTTCTGGTCCCAAACGTAATGTTCCTATCGCTGTATCATGTTGCTTCTTTTTCTTACCTTCTTTGTTGGATCCTAACAAAAATCCTGACCAGGAAAAAGGTCAAGTATTTCCATTTCTATTTCATAGAGCAGGAAATGGAAGCTCAAAGGGACTTTTCAGCCTCATAGTAAATAGCAGTGATTTCCAGTGCACTTTTGACTACATCACTACTGCTTTTTTTTAACTGTTTAATTGTATCTTGTTATGTAACCTTACTTCTACCCCATCAGAGAGGCAGAGCAGGCTGGTATTACAATCCCCAATTATATGATAAGGAAAAACTGAGGTCCAGAGAAGTAATATTGGAGGAATTTATTCAAGAGGAACTTATGAGTTTGGGTTGGCATAAGAATGACCTTTCCAACTCCCTCCCCCATCACAGGACCAGAGGATCTCTCAGAGGTATGGTACAGGGGTCTATGAAAGGAAGAAGAATTGGCTTGGATATCCATTAAGCTTTTTGCTGGTCCCAGGCATCCATGATTCTACACCTTACCCCAAGCCCAACAGCCAGGATGTGATCAGTCAGAATGTGAACACATGTCCTCCAACGCCTACTTTCTCCTGTACCTCTTTCACCCATCCCACGAACTTCGACTGACCTGCTTCTCCAAAGATTTTAGAATCCAATTGTCCTAGGTGTAGGTATAGCTATCATTTGAATATTAGTCAGAGGGCCAAAATCTCTCTATAGGCTTCCTGGGTAACATCGATGATCTGGCCATTCAGTGAATCACAAGTACTGAACATGGGGTAGGCTTCTTGAGCAGCATAAATGATAGAAAAAGTCCCTAACATGAGCCGTAGTCCTGACTTTTCCACCAAATCCCTGAGGGTTGTAGGCAAAGCCACTTTCCCTCTCATGGCAGTGATTATCCTCCCTTGTATAATGTAACTGTTGGGCCAGAGGTTCTTTCAAGCTCAGTAGCAAAAGGCTATAGGACAAGTTTATCTTTGCTACCAGCCACAGAAAAGCTGGAAGAAAAAGAGCTGGGAATAATCAGCTCATCCTGGGGCTCAGCAGAGAATGCCAGGCTTAACAATATTGGCTGACATCCTTTACCAGCCCTAAATTCATTTGAGGTTGTAAAGAACTAACAACAAGAACTAACATAGAAATAATAAGTAAGAACTAACATAGAAATAATAAAATCAGAAAATCCTTGTGGTCTCTTAAGTCCTAAACGATGATGTGTCTGAGCTCTGTCCCCCAGTCTCAGGTAGGCACTGTCTTATGTCAGTAGCTGAAGTATCTTTCCCTACCACAGCCCATCTCTGTTTCTCGTTTCTAACCCCATCCTCCCTCTCCCTATACAATCTCCCTGCTGGCACTCCTGCCATTTCTTGACTGACAACCAATTTTCCTACCTGTCATTATCAATTCCACTCATTAACTCTCCCACCTGCCTCAGCTGAGGCCTCCCGACGCTAAAAAGCATCTCTAAAAAACAATTTTCCCAAGCAGAATAATTGAAACCTCTTGCACGTCTAGAGAACCTTTTGTCTGAAGCTCTCAGATCCATTTCTAAATGTCAGTAGAAAACATACACTTTATACCATGGAGGCAGACTTTGCCATTCCACCACAACTAAATGTGAAAAATAAAAATGGTCCGTAACTAGTTTTTCCTTTTTTTCTTTGCAAAATGCAAAACTGATCTGACTTTTTAAAAAATTTTATTGTCTTGTTAGTTGCTCGTAGCTCTTTTAGACATGGTCTCCGAAATGGTTAATAACAGGAAAAATGATATACAGATAAAAACCATAGGGAGACCCCTTGTGTCTTTCTCCAAGCAGTTCCAGGAATTGCTGAGGTGCTGACTTGCTATGAACCTACAGAGAGGTTTGTGTAGCATTGAGGCAGGAACACACTTGGGGAAGAGTTCCATCTCTGCTATCAGACTAACTGGATTTAAGAGTTATAGCGACATAGATGGAGACAATCCTTTACTATTTATAAAGTATTTTCACACATTATCTCACTTTGCAGTTGCTCTTTCCTCCATTGGGAACACTTGACTTGCTCCTTACCTCTGTCAGGCTTTTGTTCAAATGTCACCTTTCCTAGTGACATAGGTGCCCTCACTCCACCTGGCACTCCCATGATATACTTTTCCTCCATGGCCCTCCTCACCAACTGACTTACTCTACATTTTATGTACAAAATGTAAGCTCCCTGGGGGTGGGGATCTTTGTTACTTTCACTGCTGTATTCCCAAACCCTAACACCGTGTCTGAAACAGACTAGTTGCTTAGTTAACACATGTTGAAAGACCCTAGGAATAAATGAGTGTATTTGATTCTCCCAACAGCCTTGGGGAACAGACGATGTTATCATCGATATTTTGCAGACGAGGTGATAGGAGGCTCAGAGAGGTCAACTGGCCAGGCCAAGTGGCTGAGGGGGCAGACCCGGCTCTCCTCACACTGCCTCGCTCTGTGCTCTCCAGAGACACATTTCAGAAACACAGTAATGAGTGAACCTTCCCATTCAGGAAGGAGTGCTAAGAGCCTTAGTGCTCAGCACTGTGCCCTCACCCCTGTATTAGGTTCCTCTTGGCATGTCACTTCACCTGCCCTCCAGGGAGGCCACGTTCCCAGGTACCCATGGTATTTGATGACTGCCTGCAGACCTAATCACCCCGTTAAGCTGAGAGCAAACAAAGGGAGGGATGAAATAATTGCCGAGTCAACAACCTGAACGGCAGGCCAGAATAAGGTCAACACAATAATTGCTCTGCTCCAAAAAAGAAAAACATGAGGAGTAAGTATTTCCACCAGGTCTTCTCTCTTTAATGGAAGCCTCCCTGCCTGGTTAGCTGCAGAGACCATCACTTGGGCTGGCAGCTTTCCCATCCCCACCTCCTGCCTTGTTGCCTCTTGACAGAAGTGAGCCATTACTCTTCACTAAAATTCATTGTCCACACACTCGACACTTGACAACACTCTGGAAATTGATCTGCTCAAATATTTTTGGAGCTAAGTTAAGGCAATTTGTCCTTACACTGCTCCACCCCAGCATCTCAAGAGACGGAATCATCGGTAAGAGGATGATTATGATTTCCCCAGAAGGGAGGGAAGTCTGATGGGAGGCAGGCAATCCAAAATCTTGGTAGTTTTGGTTATAAAACAATTTTAAAAAATGAAATACCATTTGTGCTGCTCTACTGCTTACAAAGAACACTCACATACATTATCTGTAGGATGTAAGCCTCACACTACCTATGAGGAAGTTGAAAAACACCTGGCTCTCCGTTTTAGAGAAGACAGAACTAAGAGGCACATGACTGGCCCAAGGTCACACCCCAGTAAGTGAAAGAGCAAATACTTGAATCCAGACTTAATGACTCTAAATGAAATGCTTTGTGCCACTGATACGGGGGGTGTGTGTGTGTGTGTGTGCACGCGTGCAGGTCAATGTGTGGGAAGAAAGAGATATTGACTCTTTTCCCCCCACTAATCCCACACCTTCCAAACTGTCTTTCCCTTGCACTCTTCACCTAGCTCCAAAGTTCCCAGCTAGTGCTCTCATACGTCAGGGAGCAAGCACTCTGGCTGTCCCCAGACTGGCTGTCTCCAGCGAGGCGTTCAGAGGTAAGACTTTTTAATTCCACAAGTATTTGACTTGCCTCAAGACCGTGGACTTTGGGGTCAGATTCCAGCAGCGATCGATTGCTCTGAACCTCAGGGTGCTTACCTGCCCCACAGGTGTGGACAGAATTATGTAAAAAGACAAGTACGGTAGCCATCACAGTGGATGTGATGGCTCACAGTAAATGCTCAGTTCACATGAGCAGTTATTATTGATTACCCTGTTCACTCCTGTGTCACATCCAGGCAGTGCGTGTTCAGGCTGAGTTATCTGGCCTAACGTCCTGTCACCTTCATCAGAGTAACTCTCTGGGCATGAAGATGCAGGGGAGCCAGGCCGTCCCCTCCTCTGAGAGTTTCCAGCTGCTGAACAATGGCAGTGACAATAATAGCAGTCAGTCCCATTTCCTGAATACTTATTTTTGCCTGGAATCATTCTAAGTGTTCTCAACGGATGGATGTCATTGATTCTATCAACAGTCCTCTCACAAAGAGCAACCATTATCCCCATTTCAGATGCAGTAATGCTGTTGATCGTGCCATCATTCCCCTTTGACAGGTGAGAAGACTGAGGCAATGAGAGATTCAGTAACTCCACCAAGGATACAGACTTAGGGAGCCCACCTGGCAGAGCACAGGCTCTTGACCACCACACTGTGCCACCTAAACAGTGAAAAGGTCCCTTTGGGAAGACCCATCATCTCTTGCAGCAGGGTCGACTCACTCCAGGTGCCCTCTCTCACCTGGCAACTCCACCCTGGTCTGTCTGTGAGACAAGCCCCACCTGGAATCAGAGAATGTTAACATGGGACGAGCCCAGAGAATTTGTCTCACTTAATAACTCACTCATTTTTCAGATGAAGCCAAAGGGGAGGCCAGCTACCTGAGCCTTGCAGCCAGACCCTGCCATGAGCCTCAAGACTGCAAGTCGATGTGGACCACGAATCTCTCAGGTTGCCCTTCATGCCCTGGCTGCCTGGCAACTCAGCTGTGCCCCTCAGTTACCTTCTCTGACACAGTGAACAGCTCCCCACCACGCCGCCAACACAGTCCTGGTACCAAGTGGCTCATCTTAATTTTCATTTAAATTGTTGGACTTGTTTAAATCGCATCTGTGCTTTTTAACATAGGCAACCACAAATCCTTTGGTGGAATATAAGAAATAAATAAATGCATAAATAAGTAGATAACTACCAATTTCACACTGTTTCCACTGATGTTTGCTTTTCTTCTTACAAATTCCAAAGAATCTAAGTGAAAGGGAGGGAGGCAAATCTAGTGGCGAGTATGGCCCGTAGATTCCTTTTTCAAGGGGAGGAAAGAATAATAAAAACCTTGGGGCTATTCCTTCTCAGTGCAGAATGAAAGGATGTCAAAATAGTACGGCCTGCCCAGTGTGGAAAAGAATAAGTGCTAAGCCATTAAGCTAGAATGGCAGTGCATTAAAAATGGGTCACCTCCTTTTCTTAAGTACTTAGAAACCCCAGGCACTGTCCCCCTCTGCTTTCCCCCACATTTGCCGTCTTTCTGGTGCTCTATCTTGACAAGCTAAGACGGTTGCATGAGCACTTTTCCTGGGACCTTAGCCCTAGCTGTTCTGTCTGCTGGCTGGCTTGCTCTGGTCACCCATAGCTCAGCTTACATTCTACCTGCTCGGAGGGAGGCCTTCCCTGACCACCCAGCCAACTCCCTGCTACCACACCAGCAAGTCACCTTGCATTATTTTCATCAAATACTTACTATCTTGTTTCTTCCAGAGTTGTTTATTTGTTAATTGTCTCTTCCTCACTAAAATACAAGCTCATAAGAGCAGAGACCTTGTGTATTATCTTTACCATTATTTTCCCAGGGCCTAGAACTGGGCCTAGCACACAACAGGTACACGGGAAATAATTGTCTAATGCAAATATGATCGATGAGTACCTCATATTCTAAATCAAGGGTCTAATGCACAGAAACTGAAGCCATCAATATTTAGTTGGCATTCAGTGGACGCTGGGCTCATTTTGTGAACTGGAGGTTGGGATGTGGCTACAGAGATGAATATGGTTAGTCCCCAACCTCAAGAAGTTTATATATACCCTGATTATGGACTTAAAGACATGTGCATCTGAAAGTATGACTGAAACAACGCAGCCAATGCTCAAGGACAAATAAGGGCTCAGAAAGCAGAGGTGTTGAAGGCTGAACACACAGAGAGGGGAGGAAGATACGAAGGAAGTTTCACAGAAGGCGCCGTATCTCTCAAATATCCAGAGAACGTGAGTGGCAGAGAGAGGGGACCACAGCATCACAACGTCCCCAGCCAGGGCCCCTCGACTACACTGCAGGCTTCCTAGAGCCTCTGTGACTCCAAGAGACTTGGAGTTGGAGAGCTTGACTCAGAAGCTGGCTCTTGGAGGAGAGCCCACATTAGTCAAGTGGTCTTTCTGTGAAGGGCGCTGTGCCAGTTTACACAGGCCACCTCAGTTATCCTCACTGCAACCCTGCCAAGGAGGTATTATAATTCTCATTTCAGATCTATGAAAATTGAGACGCTGGGATGGGAACTCTTTCACCCAAAGGGACACAGCCGACAGAGCCTGGTGTCCCGACCTCTATAGCCTCCTACATTCTTCCCGGTTCACACATCTGCTCCCTTTTGCAGGCTGGCAACTTGTTCAAGTTCACACAACAACTAGGAATTCATCTCTTTGTCTATCTGACTACAAAGTAGGTGTTCTTCTAAAACCTGGCAGAGATGAACGGGGGCAAAACCCACCATTGCTCCTTTTGTCCCAGTGCAGAAAATGAGCCCTTCAGAAGGTTCAAATGTTTAGGTAAAAGCAAGAAGAATGGTTGTTAAAATGCAAAATTGTACTTCCCTGGAATTCATTTGGTTCTCCCACCCTTACTCCTGATGAAATGATTCCCTGGTGACAAGCTATTTAAAAAATTTTCTCTCCACTTCTTTCTGCAGTTCGGAGTAATTGTATGTCATCATAAGCCTAGGAATAGTCAAGATTGCAAAATTCTTGCTGTGCTTTTGGCAAAATCATTACTCACCAGCCAATGTTTAGAAGTCAAAATGCTTCCCCTAAGTGCCATTAAACACAAATGTTTATCAGCGCTGTACTAGAATGTTAGGCTGACGAAGGTTGGGTGTTTGTGGGTGTGCATGTGTATACATAATGAGATTCAGATTTTCAAGGAGTACGAGATGGCTTACTTCTCAGAGGAATGTTCAAAATCTTAGAAGTATATCCCAGAGATAGCCAGGAAATTTTTGTTTCTTAGCTCTTTGCAGACATTGTGAAAAGTGCTGCTTGTAATAAAATAAATGACAAGACTAGTAGAAGAGATAAAAATGGGCAGTTCAGGATAGCAAATGCTGATGGATAAGTCATTGTTATAAACTCCTACTAGAATCTGAAGAAAATGTGGTTTCAATCTCTGTCTTCAATTTGCCCTACACGCTGCTGAGAGAGTTAACATCTCCTCAGGCAGGAGAGCATATGTCTTACTGAGGTCATCTTCCCTGGAAGCTGAGCCTGAGGCTGGGATTCTTGTGATTTTACTGGGGGAAGTGCTCTCTGGGTAAAGGGAGTGAGAAAAGCAGGATAAGGCAGGGGAAAAACTCAGATTATCCAATCCCACAAATCACCCAGAGTTAGTCCCCCCGAATCCAATCCTGAGGCAAGGGACCTAGCCCTCTGCACTCTGTGTCAACTAGTCAGGGCTAAGGTCTGTCCCTGGAAAGGTTCTCCTTCTTCTGCAATGTGACGCAGCTGTGACTATTATGACCAACACACAGCAGTGGGGATGCATGCATGGGTTGCAAAGGCATCTGGGTAGGGCACCAAAGCAGCCTCTGTAGTACTTGTTATGCTCCTTCTTATGAAGCTTTTCTTTCATTCTTCAGAATGAAAAGGTACAAACGTTTCAACATGGATTTGAAACCTTCTATGTTCTGGCTTCAACCTCAGAGCTCTGAAATAGATTTTCTAAAAATCTCAGTGTACTGTATTTGTCCAAATGTCTATGTGTATGTTGAACATACCATCCAGGGTAGTCGTGGGATCGCCCCTTACACACAGCCGACAGCTCCTCCCTGCTTTAGAAAGGAAGTGGATTTCCTAGACGGGCCTTCTATGGGTCCCAGCCTGGCCCTCCAGCCTTACCTCCTATCACCTCTTTTCACACAGTGAAAAGACAGTGCAGTAGACTGTTTTTGTTTGTTTGTTTCTTCATTTTTTAATTGATTGATTGATTGATTTTTTGGCTGCATTGGGTCTTTGTTGCTGTGAGTGGGCTTTCTCTAGTTGCAGCGAGGAGGGGCTATTCTTCATTGCGGTGCTCAGGCTTCTCATTGCGGTGGCTTCTCGTTGCTGAGCACAGGCTCTAGGCTCCCGGGCTTCAGTAGTTGTGGCACGTGGGCTCAGTAGTTGTGGTTCACGGGCTCTAGAGTGCAGCCTCAGTAGTTGTGGCGCACGGGCTTAGTTGTTCCGAGACATCTGGGATCTTCCCGGACCAGGGCTCGAACCCATGTCCCCTGCGTTGGCAGGTGGACTCTTAACCATTGTGCCACCAGGGAAGTCCCGACAGTGCAGTAGACTGTTAGTCGTTTCCCAAAGACGCTGTGTTCTTTCACCTCTCCCTGCCTTTGTGACACTTACAATCAATAAGGATAGGATATGCAGTTGTTGAGAGTCCGCCTGCTGGTGCAGGGGACGTGGGTTCGCGCCCCGGTCCGGGAAGATCCCACACGCCGCGGAGCGGCTGGGCCCGCGAGCCGTGGCTGCTGAGCCTGCGCGTCCGGAGCCTGTGCTCCGCAACGGGAGAGGCCACAACAGAGAGAGGCCCGCGCATCGCAAAAAAAAAAAAAAAAAAGGATAGGATAGTACAGAGAACAGAAACCCATTTCACCCCATTCCTCAATGTTACTGACATTATCGTCTGAAAGCACAGTTTTAATCTTCTAGGGCCCTTCTTAGGAACTTCCCATGGTCTCTGTCCTGAAGAACCAAGCCCTAAATCCTAAGCATGGAATGTCCTTTGCCTGCTTTTGTATTTGTTCTCCAGTTCTGCCATCCTGCCCCAGTGCATGTGCCACCTCTGCTGTGAGGACTTCCCTGACCCACCCAAGCCTTCGTATCCCTGCACAGCACTGTGCTGATGCCTTTTCTTAGCATTGACTTTGTTCTGCTGTGGGCAATGGTCTGTTGTGTAGGTGCCTACCTCCATCATCAGATTGCGAGTTTCCTAAAAACAATGTCCTCCACCTGACACCTTGCTGGGTACCAAGCCTGTGTCAGTGCAGGTGTGTTGAATGGAAGAAGAGAATGTTCCTCTAGAGAATGGGCCCCTGGGAGAGGCATCACACACATGGGGAGACTTCCACAGGGATCTCTTAGTATTTGAAAGGACGTTGAGACTGACATAATAACAGCCGCAGCAAAAATCAACACTAAGATTTGTTGAACACATTATATCAGAATCTGTGTTTAACATTCTGCATGAATTCACTGATCTAACCTTATTAGTCAGGTACCATTTTTATTGCCCTTTTGCAGATGAGAAGACCTTGTCTTGGAGATTATGTGACCTGTTCAATATCACACAGCTAGTAAGTGCTAAAGCCAGGGTGTCAGGGCCAGAATCATCAGTGCGGAGAAGATTGCTAACAGCCTCATACTTTGAGGCCATCCACCCAGGGGGCAGGCGGCATGATAAAAAACACAGTCACAGCACTTTTTGTGAGCCACAGTGAAAAACCCTCTGGCGGGTTCCTCTCCTTTCCTCAAAGGGAGATGACTGGAATGAGAAAAAAGAAAGCAGGTTCTTGAAGTATATTTTATGCTTACATATTTACATGTTTTGTTTTATTTTTTTGTCAGGAAGTCTCTGACGTGGAGTGATAAGAGTGCTTCTCTGGGTCTCTGTTTCCTCATGAGTAAGAAGGGCTTTTGCCCAACCTATTTATCTCAGAACTTCTCATGGGTTCCCCCGTCAGTTATAAGCTCCACAAAAGACTCTAACACGGCACCAGGTGCGTAATAGGCCTCAATAAATGTTCCTTGACTGCATGAATGGTAGTCCAGGCCGGTGGGGTAATGCAGCATTTCTTAAATTACGGTTCTGGGACTCCCTGCTCCAAGATCGGATCGTGTGGGGAGCTTGTTTAAATGCAGATTCCTGGGCTCAAAGGGACTTCTCTACTCATCCATATTTGAGAACCGCTGAGGTCATTGTTCTGCAAGGGTCTGCAAATTCTTTTCAAATTTAACAATTTAAGTTAACTTCAGGTGAAGTTCTAAAAAGAAGAAAAGAGAGGAAATCCTCCTGTTTCTCCCCACTTTCCCTAATTTAATCACCTCCTCACTCCTCTCTACCTCCTCTCCCTTTCTTCTCTGGTTATTTAGAGTTGCTGGCCCAGGGCAAGCCCTGGGAGAGCAGACAGAAATGAAATCCTGTCCTCTGCTCCCAAGGATCTCACCGTCCAACAGGAGAGAGGAAACAGTAATTTACATTTGAAGGTAATAGGCTCTAAATTAGAAGTAAGATAGGATGTCACCCCCACCCCCGGCCCCGAAACTTATGGGGTAAAGAAAGTGGTTGCTGCTTTGTGTTGGGCTTCTTGCCCTTAAGTGCCCTTAAGTACCATCCTGGAGATGTTGACAATCAAAGGAACTAAGGTGAAGAGCCTTGTTATACTTTTTTTAGCTTTATTGAGGTATAATTGACAAATAAAATTGTAAGATATTTAAAGTGCATATCGTGATGATTTGATATGCTTATACATTGTGAAAGAATTCCCACCATCTATTTATTTAACACATACATTTTGGTGAGAGCATTTAAGCTCTATTTTCTTAGCAAATTTCAATTATACAATACAATGCTATCAACTATAGTCACCATGTTTTACATTAGATCCTCAGACCTTATTCATATTATAACTGAAAGTTTGTACCCTTTTACCAACCTCTCCCTGTTTCCCCCACCCTACAGCCCCCGGCAACCACTTTTCTACTCTCTGTTTCTCTGAGTTTGACTTTTTTTTTTTTTTTTTTTTAGATTCCACATATAAGTGATACCAAGCAGTATTTGTCTTTCTCTGTTTGGCTTAAGTTTTCTTATATTTTTCATCTTAAAGGCTTGTTTACTATTTTCTTTCATCATTTCCTTCCAATCCGTACGTACTTTGTTGTTCTCACCTTAGAAATCGACTTCCCTTCTGTCCCAGAACCTGCTTTTCTGGGTCCATATTTCTTCCTTCCAGACTATTTCAGTTTTATGTATTTGTTTTTTTTTAATTTGTACCCAGCTTAGGCACATGATAGGCTAGTAAATAATGGGGCTTGACATCTTTAGATTGTAGTAAATAGTAATGATCAAGACTATCCCCTGAAAATTCATCTTCTACACGATGCTTTTCTTGCCTCTGTTCTCATTGTGGGTGGATTTTTTTTTTTAATTTATATGTGGGTGGATTTTTATCATCTTAATTTCAGGTTCACAGACAACATCTGATTTTTCTTCTGTAGACTAAATGCTGATTACTGGAACATTTACTGTTTAGAAAAGTTAGGCACGAAGGTTTTTTAGTTTAGCTCGTGTCGTGAGCTAAGCACATTTTATTTATTGTTCGATTCAATCTCACGACATACTTCCCAGGAGATATTATTATCCCCATTAACAGAAGAGGAACCTGAAGTTCAGCTCCACAGCCAGTTAATGTGAATGGTGCCCAGGCTTTTTTGGCTACAATGACCAAACACGTTTTCCCTCTAACACTCTGTCTCCCACAAATATACAGTCTGCTGAGGGAAGGTATGACACTTGTGCAATTAGCTCTTGTATCATTACAGTCTTCTCTCTTGACATTTTGTCTGCCTCTGTCTTTAATACTCATCCCCATAGCCCTGCGCAAGGGCCAACACAGGGCTATAAATATAGTAGCTTTGGGGAAAATAGAATGGCTGATTAAATAAATGAATAAAAAGAAGCCAATAACTGGAGTGCAAATTACCGGCTTTGAGAGCTCTGAGAGCATTGTTTTAATTGGGGAAGTGATCTGAGAAGGTTCAAGGAGGATGCAGCCTTTGGTGAGGGAGATTATCATAGGTAGCCAATGTTGCCAAGGGGGTTTCCAGGCAGAGAAGCATGAGAGAAAGGCAAAGAGGTAAAAATGAGACTGAGAGTATGTGAAGCTTAAGGCACACTGAAGACACTGATGGGAGATGCAGCAGGAGAAAGATTGAGCTCGGAAAGTGCAGGGCTTGACATTGGGACCCCACCTTGGAAACGGTGACGAATCACAGGTTGTGCTTGAGGGGATGAGCTAGGACCCAGATGGTACAGGAAGGACAGGCAGCAATGTCAGATCTCTACAAATGAATCTCAGAATTCATCCGGACACTGACATACAGCCCCAAATTCTAGCAGTCATTTCTTAGTTTCAGCTGAAAAAAATGTCAAGAGTTATACAATTCAAGGTACAATAAAATATTTTCCCAAATGTCATCACATTCCTCTCCCCGCAGTTGAACAAAGCCCTGTGACTTTTTGCTCACAGTCTGGAGAGCTCTGGAGGGCCTGTCAGGAAGGTGCTGTATAAACCTCTTCATCTCAGGGATATATTCTTGAGCACTTCTTTACAAGACAGAAACATCACCTGGTGGAACTTCATTGTTCCAACAGGCTTCAAGGAGCTGAAAGTCAATACAACCATCAGTACTCACTGCCTAGATCCCTGGCCAGGTGCCTGACAGTGTGTGAGCCTGCGATTGTCAGGACCCTCAGAGCACTCTGGGAACACCATCTGGGGCTGGAAGATGACAGGGCAGCAGAAGGGATCTGTCTCCAGGGAACATTCACAGTGTCACGCTTCCTGAGACCTCAGCCCTTCCCTTGAGCAGCAGGTACAGGCTACGCTAGACTTTTTAAACCCACTAGGACGTGGTCTGCCACTGTCCTTCCTGAGGACAGAAGGAACGCTCCAAGTTCCTCCTTACAAGTCAGAGATCCTCGTAAACGTGAGTTGGGTATGACTATGATTCCTACTTTACAGATGTGGAAAATGAGTTAGAGAAAGGCAAGAGGCTTGTCTATGAATCTCATAGTCATTAAGGTAAAGCTGAGATTCAAACCAAAGCCAAATCATTTGCACTGACTTTTTTTCTAGATAGTCCCTGGGTTTGAACCATACTGTGCCACACACCATCCCTCAAATGTGCACAACGTGTTTTTCACCTACTTGATGCCTGGCATCTTCCCCTGGCATCCCTCCCCTTACTCTACCTGTCTGGATCTCTCATCCTTTGAGGCCTAACCGCAGTGTGACTTCCTTCAGGAAACCGCTCTTGCTGACCTCAAAGGACTCGGCCTCTCCTGCTTCCTTGGTTCCTTGTGCCTGTTGACGAGGTGTTCTAAGTCAGCCTGGACACTCCACTAGGTGGCAAGCCCTCAGAGGACAGGGACAAGTCTTACCTGGACTTTACCTCCTAGAGCACACAGGAGCGCATCCTGCACTCACACTCCCTTACACCAGCGTACCAGGCACCAGTAGATTTCAAATCCCTCGCTCTCGCTGACATGCCTTGTAATCTTCCCAGCCAGAGCAAGGGCCAGCCCACCCCACTGTACAGATGAGGGCTCTAAAGCCCATAGGGAGAACATATTTGCTCACAGGTACCAGCCAGCGAGGTAAGTGCAGAGACAAGGCAGATGACAAAAATTCCCATTCCTGGCCCCATGATCTTTCTTCTCCACTACTTGGCCCCAACCTCTTCCATGCACACAGTGAGTATTGACATTTCTCAGAAGCCGCATAATACAGTGCAAAGAGTTAAGTAATATCAATAGCTAACATTTGCTGAGGCTGTACATGTGCCAGGCATTATTCTGAATGTTTCACAGGCAGATCATTTAGTCCAAGCAGCAAGCCTGTGAAGTGAGGTCCATTTTTATGATCACCCCCATTTTATACATGAATAAAACTCGTCACAGAGAGGTTCAGTAACTTGCCTGAGGTCACACAGAAAGTAGTGGAGCCAGGATTTAAATCCACAGAGTCTGACTCAGACCCGTGCATGTAGACACCCTGCTCTGCTGGCTCAGAAGGCAATAGGTCTGCTTGCTGATTCCTGTGTGTCCACAGCTGGGTGCCACACACCTCATCGGTGATTCATGGGGTGGTGGTGAAGATTCACGGGGTAAATGATGCGGGACATCCCTTGCAGGGCCCTGCACATAGTAGGCCCTCAGTAAATCATAGCTCTCAATGTTGCTGTGAAGCATCTCTCAATGACAGAGTCCACACTGGCAAAAGCTTTTCATGGTAATGAAAGAATTTGGCAAATGGAAACGCATAATTAGTTGTTTATTTTCAGTTCACCTCCACTGAGTTGAGATAAAACATTAAGTGCCTCACTCCAGTTATGAGAAAGAGATAGGCCAGAGTCAAGGTTTGACACTGGGCTCTAAAAGCTCTTAAATAATTACTGCATTCAGAGTAAACAAGGCCTTCGTGCTTCATTAGGCGATGTGTATTACGGCTCCATTAACATACTGTGGCGCTTTTCCATTTCCCATTTTTGGGAACACGCTGAGAGAGGAGCTGAAGTCATCAGTGTTAATTGATAGCTAACAGAAACAAACTTCCTAAAAGGCGAATGATTTTTAGGTCCTAATCTGATTACTTATTAAAGCTCCTAGAATCTATCTTGATGGGGTAACAGGAAAACCAGATAATGTTAATATTTATTCATGTGAAAACACAGCTCGGTTATAGCTTGCATGTACCTGTACCTTTTAGCATTTGTTCTCAATTCTCCCAAGGTAAGTAGAAAGTCCAGGAGCATTTAAAGGTAATTAAAAACAAAGTACTGTTTTCACTTTCACTCCCTAGAAAATCCAGGATATATCTTAGTTGAGATGATTTGGAGAGAAAGACTGTGCTTTTGCCCCTGGACTATTCTCTCTCAGCCTGCTCTGATGCTTCAACAACACAATACTCACTGCTTTGGTTCATAAGAAAAGTGCAAGCTTTAAATGATTAAGATGAGTGGTTATCTGAGTTAATGCCATTCGTTAACACCTTTAGAGTTATAGATGTATTTGCAAGCATGGCTGTAGATAGGGAGATAGATAGATAGACAGACACAGAAATAGACACAGTTGTAGATATAGGTGTATAAACATTTCAACAAACATATGTAGGCTATTCTGTGTAGTGACTAAGGGTTGGCCTCTGGAGCTAGATTTCCTGGTTCAGATTCTGGGATTAATTAGTAAGTAGATTACTTACTACTGGGAAACCTTGAACAATATAGCCAAGCCTTCTATGCTTCAGTTTCCTCATCTGTAAAGTAGAGATTAAAAAAATGACCTCATGTAGTTGTTGTGAGGTTAAATGATTGAATAAATGTAAAATGGTTTAAACATTTTCTGCATTTGCTTGTTTTCTCCGTGTGCCAGGCCTCTCTATGGGGAATATAGGGGTGACTCAGATTTGGGCCTTGTTCTCAGGAAATTCATCAACCATGTGCATTAAAACATTTGCACAAATAACTAATACAATTTATAAAGTAGTAAGAGTCTTAGAGAGAAACATAAGAAAAGCTGTAAAGTTTCAGAGGGAATGAGAACACTTTCCAGTGGGGAAAATGAGGGATGTTTTCCAGATTGGGAAGACATTCTATGTGGAGGGAAGGGTGTGAACCAGTGCCTAGAAGAAGGAAAGTGTAGAGGACTTCCACCAAGAGAAGTAATGCAAAGTGCTGGTCAATTAATTTTTAACATCAAGCAGGGAGACAGAAGTGAATGTGGGGGGATGAGAGTGGGTGAATGACAAAATTTGAATGGGCCTTCTTAAGTTCACAATGACGGGCGGTGCCAGGAAGCACTCCCCAAGACCAGAAAGGGTAGGGAAGCCATGGGCCACCACCAGAAGATAGAATATGTCATCAGTAGAAAGAACACACCAACCTGACAGCAAAAGGGAATGAGATCTCCTCCCCGCTCTCCTTTCACTAGTCCTGGTGAGACCTTTCACAATTCCCTGTCCTTCTCTCGACCTATTTGCCTCAACTATAAAATAAGAGATTGGGGGTAGATAATCCCCCCAAACCCTTCCAGCTTTGGCATTCTGGGTGTCTAAGACTTTGCCAAGAGCTGGGATATCTCCCTCTCTGAACCACCCACCCTGCCCACTGCCTATTCACACACCTTTCTAACCCCTTCTACTCCTTCATTTATACACAAGCAGATAGGATTCAAATAACAAAATGACAAGAAATAATCCCAAGGTGAAAATATTAGTAAAGGGTTAAAAGTATAAAAAGCAGAGAAGGAGATGGAGGTCGGAGGCCAGGCATTTCTGCAGACGGGATGGAAACAATTTAATGGCAAGGCCACCTTTTCAAGGCCTTCATGACTTGATAGTGAAGCTATTACATAGCTCAAACCACTCCTTTTTAATGAAGTGGTTCATTGGGACAAACACTTCAAGCTAAGAGGCAATGCTGCTACAGCTAGAGATGAAGTGTTTTGCAAAGCATTAACACAATCTCTCACTGTCTTTTATCCTCCCCACTCCATGTGGAGTTGAGTTATCTGAATTAGTGTTCAGCCAATACCATCTCGAGGCCTTCTGTTTCCCAAGTTTCTCAAGATTCTACTATGTCACTTCTATAGACACGATTAACTACTCATTAACTTTAATGGAAGCTGTGGGCATGAAGTCCATTTTGTTCTCCGGGACTTTTGCTTCTTGTTTGGTGACTTTAGGAGCTCAACTTGACTCATCTTTACAAATATACATTGGGTAATGACTACTAAGGAACAGTGGTTCCTGAACAAAATGAAACTTCCCCATCCAATTAATTGAATAAACCAATAGATGTTCAAGATTAGAAGAATCACAAAGGTCATTGAATCCTGCCATCATTTGAACCTCCTTTTAACATCCCTACCAAGTAAAATCTGGCCTCGGCTTGAGCAGATCCAAAGGCTGGGAGCCAACATCTTTCAAGTGCACATCATGTGACAAATATCCAAAACACGTCACCGTTCTGCTTACCCTCCTTTGGGTGCAGTCTTATTTGTATTCAGAGTTCCTATGTAGCCATGAACAATGAATTTTCTATGACCCACCTTAAGGTTGTCATCAACCTGCTAGGTCAAGTCCCGTGTCAGAGAGCCAGACCTCGGAAAGTACACCTACAACATGGTTAGAAACATTATAAAACTGAGGACTGTCCCTTAGTCTTTTGGTAAAATGTAAAATAGTAGTTGTGGTGGGCAGAATAGCAGCTCTCCCCAAATAAATGTATGTCCTAATTCCTGAACCTATGAATGTGTTACCTTATGGGGCAAAAGGGGCCTTGCAGATGTGACTGTGTTAAGGATCTTGTAGTGAGGAGATTATCCTGGATTATCCAGAGAGACCCAAAGACAAAGGTCCTTATAAGAAGGAGGCAGGAAGGTCAGAGCCAGAGAAGCACAAGGAGATGTGACAATGGACGTGAAAGTTGAAGTGACATAGGGCCATGAACCAAGGAACGTGACAAGTCTCTAAAAGCTGAAAAAAGTCAGGGAAGTCGATTCTCCCCTAGAGCTTCTAAAAGGAACATAGATAGATAGCCCTGTTGACACCATGAGACTGATTTCAGGCTTCTGACCTCCAGAACTTTAAGATAATAAATTTTAGCCAACATAATACTTTTAGCCAATGCATTGTGCTAATTTGTTACAGAAGCAATAGGAAGCCAAGACACTATCAATAGTAATAAAATAAATTTATGCCTGAATTGAATTGGATGAGTTCACCTAGGGATGGGGACTGACTCAAGCTACCCAAATTCACAAGAGTCCAAGAACCCAAACTGACACTAATTTTATTAATTATTAACATTATTTCATCCAGGGCACCCCATTTAGAGGATCAGGTTACCAGAGGATGGAACTGATTATCAGATGTTTGCTTAGTAGTAGAAAAATCAGAGCAGAGGAACATATACTATGTTTTCAGGTATTTTTCCTAGTATGGTTAAAACCTAATAAATTATCCCTGGCCTGTTACTGGATGCTCCTGCTGTTCATCTGAAGTATAGATTCTCTCACACTAGAAAGGGCTATAATCATTCGGCAATTTTCCCTCTCTGGTTTTCTTTTATTATTTGCCCAATCAGTCACAAAAACACCTTTCCTCTTGTATCATTCAGGGCCACACCTAAGCACATTTTCTTGATAGGAGCAATTAAGAGCATCAGAACTACCATACATCTTGTATTAATTACATCTGAAGTTGATATCATTGACATACCTTGGAGGGATTTAGAAAAAAAGAGCTATAGTTTCACTAACAACATTCAGAAGTCATCTCCAAGTGAGTTATTTCCTGGAAACATTCCACACTTGATGAATGTCGTACATTTCTGTTAAATTCCATTCCCGAGAACAGTATCTTCTGACATCCTCTTCAAATCCTTGAGCTATGCCTTACTTGGTTCCTGTGGACTCCTTGTCTCAGTACGATTTTGAGATGTAAAAGAAGTCTGTACGCATTCACTTTTTTCAGTGAGAAATCGAAGTGTCACTCAACTCATTACTCTCTTTAAGGTCTTATTCTAATTGGTCATCAAATTCTGTCATGTTTTTTTCTTCCAAAATGTCTCTGGATTTATTCCCTTACTGGGTCAGGCCTCCAACTCTCACACAATCCAGCAATAATATTGGGTCTCCCTGACACCAGGTCACCTTGAATTCAAACAGTGAATGCCGGGGTGGGCTTTGGAAGTGGCCTCTCTGTCTATTGACCTTTGCCTGGCCGCAGACCTAGGCACTCACTCCTCTGTCCATGACCCTTGAAGAGTTGACACTGATTTCCATACCAAGTCCAATGTATCCAACTAGCTTACAATCTGTTCTTTCTTTTCCACTATTTACTTAATAATTATGCCGACTGGATTGATCTCCTACAGATCCTATTCAACAAGACCTCCCAAAAGTTGGCCTGTACAGGGTCTCACTCCTAAACCCACCCAAGTCTAACAGGAGGAGATGCCCGGGGGTTATGACTGTTATCTAATGTGGAGGACCGCAGCTAGGTTCTAGGCCAGCTCTGCCACCACCTCCCTAAGCCTTCCTGTAAAGTAGGGGCAACAGTAACACTTATTTCACTGGGCTGGAAGGGTTAAATGAGAGAATGGGGGCCGTGGTCATCATTTAAAATTCAGTGCTCTCTTAACTATGTCATGTGCATTCTCAAATAGAAAAACAAACAAACGACAGCAAAACCTCTCAGAATTGTGAAATTTACCCAAGCAACTGAGGCAAAGGACCTCTCAGACTCAGGAAATATCCTTACTGATTACGCCAGAGTCAATGAGAAGATGTCCTATTCTGCCACCCATACGGTGCCAGAGTGAATAGGATCCAAGGGTGGGGGCTTATCCTGTGAGCTGAATGAGAACAAAGCAGGGCAGCCGGTGATTCCCACAAGTCACTTCAGTGATAATCTCTGCCCTGGGTCACCACATAGGGCAAAAGAAAGATCATCTTATACTAAAATCTGAGTAGTTGACTCTGTCACTAACTGAGTTTTGACCTCAGTTTCAAGATCTGTATGTAAAGGATAGGAGACAAGGCCCTCCATCCAATGCTTTCTTCTATCTCATCCTCTTCAGGTTTCCAGTGCTGCAAAGAACTATGAGAGAGAAAAAGGAAAGGAGCAAGGGAGGGAAGGGAGAAAGAGAGAGTTTGGCTTAGAGTTGAAAACTGTACAAAATCGAATTGAAGGATAAAGCTTATTTAATTAGGTAAGAATAGTAAAAATAGTAACTGACTTATGTGTAAAACAATCGTCCTGGTCATCTTAGAGCTGCTCTAAGTCAAGACCAACAACCATGACCTCTGTCTCCCATGACCAGCAACCTCATAGAATTCAGAAACCACGCACTCAGGGGTTGGCTCATGAAAGGGACTAGCTCTGGAAAACTACAAGCTCTAGGATGCTTTTCAAATGCCAAGACATCAAGCTCCAGGCAAGTTCCCTAGCTCGCTCCAACTTTGGGCCAGTCTGCCTACTTGAATTAAAAGGCTGTAAGCCAATGCTTCCCAGGATTCCTAGAGGCTGGAAAAAGGAGCCTTGTGCTCTCCTGACTCAGAAACACCTAAGGGAGGCCAAAGTCTCTTCTCCCAGAAACAGCCTGAAGTAGCCAGAGAGTTTTAGCCTAGTTTTGCCAGGACCATTCCCCACCAAGTCACAGGGAACACTCAGGTTGAAGACTTGCTTCCTGTCTGGATCGTGTTCTTCCCTGCAGTATCTACCTTCTTTCTTTGATGACAAGATGTGCCTGATGACACAAGAGTCCTTGAAACCCACCCTTTAAAGTCTAAGCTAGAATCTAGCCCTTAGTGCTCAGACCTGGAACCTTCCTAACCTCCAGAACTGAGGTCCTCCCAAGGGAAGACAGCTGATAGCCCATGTGAGCTTAGAGAATGCAAGCAATGGACAGGAAGAAGGGTAGGTTCGTGCACTTGTGGTCATCTGTCCCCACGCCTAGTCCTCCTCCAGTGAAGCCTAAGGATTTAAGAGACCTTGTGATCAACTCAGGACATTTATGTCCCACAAAAGTAGAGCTCAGTACAGTCCCTAACGTTCCTGCAAGGTGCTAATTTTTCAGGTTTTCTTTCCTGCTTTTCCCTCATACCCATCCAGAAAGAATGAAAAGGGTAGCCTGTCCCTCAGGCTTTTCTCTTTAACGTTGTTTTCGAGGCTAATGAAAAGCATCAGGATATTATTACAGCGAAGTTCATCCCAAATCAAACTGGTATGGATGTCAGGGAATATGGTGACCTGTATTTAAGCAAGGAGAAACCATGTGCTTGGTATAGGTTATGATAGAAACAAAAACCAAGAGAATCGAACCCATGCCTAACTCCCAGGGCTGAAAAGATAATTCTTTTTTTTCTGTCCATCCTTTGTCCTAAAAAAATGCCAAGTGTGGCAGGAGTGCCCTGTATTAGTTTCCTGGGCCTGCTGTACCAAATTACCACAAACTTGGAGTTTTAAAACAAGAAAGAGCAAGTTTGTGTATCACATTCTGGACCCTCTACTCCTGTGCCCAGGAGAATAAACACACATTTATTCTCTTACAGTTCTGGAGCTAAGAAGTCCAAAATCAGTTTCACTGGGTCGGGGTCAAGGTCTCAGAAAGGTAGTACTCTCTCCAGAGGCTCTAGGAGAGAATCTTTTTCCTGGTCTTTTCCAGCTTCTAGAGCTGCATTCCTTGGCTATATCTCCTTCCTCCATCTTCAAAGCCAGTGTCTTGCTTAGTACCTTACCTTCTTCTTCTGTCTCAAATCTTCCTCTGCCTCCCTCTTCTAAGGATTCTTGTGCTTACATTTAGGGTCCACCCAGACCATTCAGGATAATTTTTCCATCTCAAGATCATTAACTTAATCACATCTGCAAAGTCCCCTTTGCCATACAAGGTAACTTTCACAGATTCCAAGACGAGGATGTGGGTGTCTTTGGGAGGCATCATTCAACCTATCACAAGTGCCCTTGACTTCGTCAGATGTGGAAGTGGGTGGAGGATCCCAGGAAGCAAGAAAAAGTGATGAATCTGACACCTTCCAAAGTAAAATTAACCTGAGGGCTCAGCAGTGTGACTCAAGGTCAGGAAGTCAGCAGACACCCTCTATCATAGTGTCTCCAAAGGTTATTCCAGCAGGAGTGAGACTCGAATGGAGACCCAGAGTGTCCCGTTGGCAGACAGACACATTCCTCGGGCCATGGCCTCAGCGAGTGGTGGTACCCTGAAGGTCTGTGCACTAGGGCCTCTCACACTCATTTTCTAAGGGTTTATGACCTTCCTGTAAGACCCAGTCTTGGCTTTTAAGCCCCGTCCTAAACGTATTGACAGTTTCTGGTCTTTCCTGCTTCTACACCTACCCTGGAGAGAGTGGGAAAGAGCAAGCTTTGTGTATCACATGCTGGACCTTCTACTCCTGTGCCCAGTTTTGAGACATTGTCCCAGGAACAATCAAGGGCAGATACCAGAGTGATGGGGGGATTCCAGAGACCCCATGAGATCCTGAAACAGGTGGGCGCTGTCTCAGCACTGGAGCCCTGAAGATGACCTTCTGGAAAACATGTTTGGTGATCCTGTGCTTTCTAGGGTAACTTCAGACCCTGTCTGTACTGGAAGGGCCTGAATCTGGGATCCTGGAGCCTATAGCACACACAGAACCATTTGTCTGAGCTAGTGCACCTTCCAATAGAAAGCCTTAGTCACAAGACTCTCCTAGAGTCAGACAAAACAGAAACAAAAGAAGGCAAACCTCTAAGTCTTATCTCCCAGGCTAAGATGTCTTCCTCTCACATAACAGGTGCCATCCCAGTGTATCCCCACATTTGAGATCTATACCCTCTGCCTGCCCCCTGCCCAATACCCAGCTCCCTTCTAGGGTTCAGGAAGTCTTAGAGGTACCAGAGTCCACGGGTTGCCTATGTCCATTCTTCATCTATACAAAGTAAGAAGACCTGGTCAACAATGAGCCATGGTCCCCTTTCCACTCCTAAAGGCATTCTTTTAACTCCCTTTATCCTTCCCAGTTGAATCCCCTCACTCCTGACTTTCCAGTATTCTGGGTCCTGGACTTGCATTTAAATCAAGTCGTCTGACTATCTTATTGGGTCCAGCATTTTAATTGCTTTCCTCTTCTATTATTTGATGTCTTCTTTTTATTTAATGACTTCCAAGGGCTCCCATGGCACCCTTATTATATAAGTGCCAGGGCTAGGATACATGATGCCGGTGGCTTTACAGCCTGGAAGGAAAACATTGAAAGCAAATTTAATTTCATTCTCCTTTCCTTCCAGCATGCAAAGACTAAAGGAAAATGATGTGAAAGTTTTCTGTTTTTCTCTTTCTGCAACACGGGGAAAATTTACAAGAGGAAAAGCTTTTTGCTAATATCAGTTTATTATTATTTTTTAAAGGCATTCTGAATATGGAGTGAATCAGCATAGCCATTTCTTTGGTGTTCTTAATTTGAACAATCTCGTGTGATTGCCTTTAAACGCACCTCTGGGACTTCAGCTATTTTTAATTAGTGTGGCTTCATTATTTTTTTACTGTTATCACAGTAGTTGATTTGTTTTCAATCTTCGCACTCCACCAGTCCCTGCCTCCTCACCTAACTCTTCTGTCTCCCCCATCATATTCACACAGGGTGTTATAGAAGCTGGTAAATTTCCGAATTATGTGTGTCTATAAAGATAAAGCTCTGTGGTTCTTCCTCAGTGCCTCCCATCGCCCTCTCAGCCTCATGCTTGGAAACAGAATTGAAAGTTTATAAGGATATGTTCCCTCTGTAGTGAGGAAAAACCCAATAAGCCGTATCATAAAAAAGAATAATACGTCTGTGTCTTAGGACACGAGCAGGGGGAAGGGTAAGCTGGGAAAAAGTGAGAGAGTGGCATGGGCATATACACACTACCAAATGTAAAACAGCTAGCTAGTGGGAAGCAGCCGCATGGCACAGGGAGATCAGCTCAGTGCTTTGTGACCACCTAGAGGGGTGGGGTAGGGAGGGTGGGAGGGAGACTCAAGAGGGAGGAGATATGGGGATATATGTTTATGTAGAGCTGATTCACTTTGTTATAAAGCAGAAACTAGCACACCATTGTAAAGCAATTACACTCCAATAAAGATGTTTTTTAAAAAAGAATAAAATTCAAGGTGGGAGATTATACATTTTAATATCTCTCCAATTTTATAGGGGAGGAAACTGAGGCCCAGCCTGTCTAAAGTCACAGGCCCAGTTAAAGGTTGAGCTGGCCTCCAGGCTGGCGCTTCCACCGGGCCACCCACTGGGTCTGAGCTGGCTTCTGGAGGATGCAACACAGCAGCATATACGGGACCTGTTCTTCAGCTCCAACAGTTCTCCCACTCCCGTCCCTTCTCCCCAGGAGAGCTGGGTGGTGCTCCAGCATTTCTCTGTGATCGTGTTCTGGAGTTGAAAGAACCCAGGGCTGAAAGTCAAAACACCCCAGTTCTAGTCACCTTTGACACTAATCAGCCCTACATAATTGAATGAGAGATTTGTCTCCAAATTTCCATTTTCTCCCCATGAAATGGAAATAATATCTACCTGAGCTACAGCACAGGACAGTGATTAACAACTTTCCCATCTTTTGAAATTCTGCATCTTTGGCTTCCAGGACACCCTTCTTTTCTGGTCCATTCCTTTCAACCTCCTCTCTGAGGTCATTCTCTTCCACCACCTCCTACTGCGGGCTCCCCTCAGGGCTCCATCTTCCCTCCATTTCTCCACTGACTCTGTACACTACTCCTGGAAAATTTCACCCCTCAGCTTCAGTTACCATCCATAAATTATGATTCCCAAATCTCATCTCCAGCCCAGACCTCACTCCTGAGGGTAGAGTCTCTCTTCACCATGCCCCTTGGGTGGTCCTCAGTACCTTGACTCAACATACCGACCACATACCTGTTATGCTTCCCCTAGGCCTTCCCTTCCTCTGTTGTCTTGGTGAATGGCACCCCATGCTACTCTGTTGCTTACATGTAAAAATTGGGAACTAAATAACAGGGACCTACTTATAGCACAAGGAACTATATTCAATATCTTGCAATAACCTATAATGGAAAAGAATCTGAAAAAGAATATATATACATATATCTGAATCACTTTGCTGTACACCTGAAACACTGTAAATCAGTTATACTTAAATTTTCTTTTAAAGTGGGAACCATGGTAGTTTCCTCCTAAATCCCCTGTCATGTTGAATAGGCCACAATATTCAGTCATGTCTTTCTCCTGAATCTTTTTTTCCATTTCATCCCATTTTACCCATCCTCATTGTCTAGTTAAGTCTCTATTTGTCTCTTACCTAGACTATTTCAACTACCCCTAACTTATCTTCTCCTTTTTCAGTTTATCCCTTTCCAATTTATTTTCCACACCACCTCATAGTTCTCTACCCAAAACACAATTTTGATCATTTTACTCTCAGCATGTTTAAAAGTCCCTCATCATCTAAAAAACAAGAGTAAAACTCTTTCACAATGTCCTTCATGTGAATCCTCCAATCTCATCTAGCTCCTTTTTTCCATTAGGGTACACACACACAAGCACACACACACACCACCACTACCACCACTCCACCCTTTGACACTACCACAAATTTTAATTACTATTAAAGGCCTCAGATCTGCTTATAGCAGATAACTTTTGGATTATCTTTGCAGGCCTCCAGCTCTTTCTTTGAAGCTTTCATCCATAGTGGAGAGCTTTGGAAACCATGTTTGTACCACATGATCTTCCCACTCTTGTCATGTTGGTGGGGCTGGAGCAGATTCTGGACCCAAGCTGGGCCAAGTATCAAAAAGTTAAGGATTTAGACTGAGAGCTATAATTAGACACCTATGGTTCTGGGGATCCCTTTTCTGTTCTTGCTCAGCCCCATCATGTGGCTTGGCAATACCTTGCCCTTGGGATCTATGGGATGCCCACGGTTCCCAATCATACATTTCTATTCTTGTTTAAGCAAGTATGAAATTGGTTTCTTGTACTTGCCTCTAAATGAGCCTAAGTCACTCATCAACGTGTTTAGCATCTGCTTTTCCTCTGAATCTATCTTCCAACTCTGAATCTTACTGATTTCTAGTCATCCTCAAGACCAAGCATGGCCTCCTTTGCAGTTTTCCATACTCCCACTCCCACAGACACATTTATTTACTCCTGCCTATGAGCTGCAACTATATTTGCTATCATACTTAGTCGTAACTTTGTTTACAAGACAGATTTTCTCATAAGACCATGAGCTCCTTGACAGCAGGAATGATGCCATATTCATGTTTATAGCTCCATCACTAGAGGAGAGCTTCATACATAGGAGACACTCGGTACATTTATCTTGAGTGAGTGAATTGATACTTGTAAAAGTGCTCTGAAAACTATTAAGGGCTACACACTATTAGATGGAATTTTTTAAAGAAGCTATATTCTTCATGTATAAAATAAAGGTCTTATTCTCTAGATGATCCCCTCCCTCCTAATTTCTGATTAGTGGTTTGTCCTGAATGTAAATGTATTGTGGATACTATCAAGTTATAAACGTTCCATAAAAATTAAGACAAACACAAGAGGAAAAACAGATACTGAAATAGCTAGCAATTTAGGGAAATAAAAGTCTATATGCTAATGGATCAGCCTTTCAAATGGCTCTCTGTCTTTTACTTAAAGTCATTTTAAGGTTGAATTGTCAAAACAATCATCTTGAAAATCGACTTTAACATTTTGTTTTTGTTCTGGAGCTGCAGGGTATAGCAACACCTCTTTGTTTTGACCCCTGCAAATGCTTTTCAGTTTCTGAAAGACAATGAAAACTGCTCATACACCATCTTAAAAGAGAATTCATTCATCCCCAATCCATCTCAGGGAAAGACTTTTCTCCCTGCATCAACCATGAACAAGCAACAGCTGAAATTGTTCTTTGAGGTCCAAGGAAAAGTCTAGATCAGAGTAATACACCTTAAAGCTGATTCATTATTCTTCAAACACTCCCTGCATTTTCCCACCTCTGTATTTTTGCCTCTATCCCCTCAACTTGGAGTAACAGTCACATGCGTCGGCTCTCCACCGACTGTAAATGCTCAGCTCCTCCAGTTTCCCCGAATGGGGACGCCTTTTCTCTTGGCTGCACTCCTGTAGCAACTGCTTCACTCCTCACCTGTAGAACTTCCTACATTCAGCCACGAGCATGTCAACCTTCCCCTCTACATTGGGCTCCTCAAGGTCAAGGTCTGAGTCTCTGAATATCCATAGCACGTTTTTGTTGCCTCAGCACTCAACAGTATTTCTTGCCATTAAATAGATACAAAGAAAATGTTATTCACCAGTCCTTCTGGAAGACTATATGACACTGCACTAGGTTTAAAACTAAGCCCAGGGACTTCCCTGGTGACGCAGCGGTTAAGAATCCACCTGCCAATGCAGGGGACACGGGTTCAAGCCCTGGGCCAGGAAGATCCCATATGCCACAGAGCAACTAAGTCCCTGCGCCACAACTACTGAGCCTGCACTCTAGAGCCCGCGAGCCGCAACTACTGAAGCCTGCATGCCTATGAGCCCATGCTCCACAACAAAGAGTAGCCCCTGCTCGCCACAACTAGAGAAAGCCCATGAGCAGCAACAAAGACCCAATGCAGCCCCCCCCCCAAAAAAAAAAACTAAGCCCAGCTAGAATTAGGAAACCCAGCTACCCAGCTCTACTTGCTGTATCTTAGTTTAGCAGAAGTTGACAACACAACGTTCCTAACCCTACCTCCCCAAAGCACCAAACTGTCTTAAATTCTACAATTAACTTATGTCTGACTGATACCTACAAGTGTCTTTGTAGATGGTGTAGGGAGCACTAGCAAGAAAATGAGGAGAACTAAGTTTTAACCCTGAATGTAACACTGAATATGATACTTTTCCTCCCTAAACCTCACTCTTGTCATCTATAAAAAAATGAGTTCTCGGTATTTGAGAAAATGTCTTCCCATGGTTTGGTGACAGTAATGAAACCAAAAAGCTAGCACAAATTAGCTTTCATTTCAACTAATACGTAATCAATGTAGCCAAGGTACCATTAAGCAGAGTCCACCCAAAAAGAAAAATTGATGGATTTAATCCTAGAGTTAAAATCCTTCTTTCTTAGACCTTTATAGTGTTTGTTTGTTTTTTTTTTTTACTCTCAGAAAACAAAAAAAGACAGACTACACACTCAAGTGTGTGTAGAGATGGGTGAAAGAATTGGAATACACGTCATAAGCAAAATAATAGAAAGAATTGGGGATGGCTAGGAGGGGGAAGAGAGCATGTGGGTGCAGCCAGGGGCCAAAGCATGGGCGCTCTCTGCAAATATTTGGAGGGCTTTCTCTGAAGGAGTGATTAAACTTTGTCTAGCCCCAAAGTACCTCAGGAGGGAATGACTCCTCCATCACTAGAGGAGTTTAAACAGAGTCTGGATGACACCTGGGTAAGGATATGGTAGAGCAAGTCCAGGTATTGAATGATGGATTAGCACACAGCCTCAAGGACAGGCTCAAGTTCTGAGTAATAGGTTAGCACATAGTTGCGGAGCACAAGCTCCGGACACGCAGGCTCAGCGGCCATGGCTCACAGGCCCAGCCGCTCCGCGGCATGTGGGATCTTTCCGGACCGGGGCACGAACCCGCGTCCCCTGCATCGGCAGGCGGACTCGCAACCACTGCGCCACCAGGGAAGCCCCAGGGAAGCCCCCAAGAAGTGCTTTGATTCTCTCTCTTAGGTCCAACCACATGTTGCTCAGGTCTGGATCAGAAGGGTATTGGTGAAACCCTGGTGGGTGGGGGGTTGGACAGAACTGTTACAATAATGAAATTCACCAGATATAAATTTACCAGATTCCTAAAGAGGCCTATGGCAGGTTAAACAGCTTCGGGCAGTAATGGTCTGTGGCTCTGTCCCAGTGAACAATTGATTTTTTTTTGTGGTTTGATCCACCCAGGCAGACAAAGCCTTTGCTACTTAACCCCCAGTTCAGTCTTGATTCAGCTCCTTCCAGACGGTGATTGAAATAGCACATTTCAGTTTTTTAAACTAGTGTCTGATTGGTTCAGCTCTTTGTCTTCCTTGGAATCACATGATGGGAATTTACACTAACTGGAATAAAGGGTGTTTAGAAATACCTGCTGAGATTCAGAGTATTCTCTTTATAGACAATCTCAGTGAGGCCAAATCTTGATGGGATCAATAAGAACAGAGAGGCAAGAAGTAGATGGACTTAATTATACATATGTAATAGATTTTCAAGTGTAGCAAGTTATAATGCAAAAGTTGCCTGGAAGCATGGAATGAATTCTTGTGGCTGAATGACAGGGTCTATGAGACTAGCAGAATTATTTTGACTTTAACTTTTTTCTTTGGTAAAGGCAGATCATCCAGTCTCGTAGTGCTGAGAAATATCTAAAGACACCAACAGCTTCTCTCCTGGACACATTTGAAAAAACCAAATGTTTATCAATACAGGAAAGCATAAATAATTCTGATATATTTGTACGATGAAATATAATGCAGAAATTAAAATGACAGAAAAATATAAAAGGAGAGATTTCAAAAGTTATAACTAAGCTATGATGTATAAAGACTATTAAAGCACAAAGCAATACGAAATATTGTTTGTGATCATGTATGTATATAGTAAAATTATAAAACCATGGGCAGGAAGAATACACACTGAATTCATAAGAGTGCTTGCCTCTAAAAGTAGAGAGAGGAATAAGAATATACCTGGGGATGAGATAAAAAGAGACTTCCACTTTATTTGTGAATTTAAAAATTTTGGAATGAAATATAAAAAATTTAAAAATTAAATATCATATTCACCATGGTGACTTGCCTATTTACACCCAAGCCTCATATTTTTCCTTCTTGTCTTAAAATAGTGAGTCTCAAAATAGAGTGTGCATCAGAATCTCTTGGAGGACTTGATAAAACACAGATTTCTGGACCCGCTCCCCAAATTTCTGATTCAGTAGATCTGAGGTTGGGCCCAAGAAGTTGCTTTTCCAACAAGTTACCAGGTGATTCTAATGTTATTGGTCCAGGGCCACAATTTGAGAACAAGTGTATTATAATACAGTTACCTACTAGTGAACATTCATTCAGATTTTGAACTGCCTAAGCATAGAGACTTTAACTTATTAATCTATGTAGCTTCCACCTAACAGATAAACCATCAATAAATATTTGTGAATTGAAAGAAAAAAAATCTGTGCATGCACACACACACACACACACACACACACATATTCAGCAGTATGAGAGCCACTCAACAGCAAGCAAAATAAATGTTGCATTAATGATCATAATTTGACACTTTTAGAAAAGCAAATAAAATGTTATCCAGGAAGACAGACTTTCCTCAGGGAAGGCCTCAGTGTATGGCAATAGTGTCTCACCTCCAGCAGGATGTAAGTCTCAAGTCAGGGGCTTGAGGAGTACATAGGGAAGCCCAAAGTCAAGACACTAGACAAAAAACAAGGGCACCTTTTTTTTTACATTTTACACTTTTACATCATCACATAATACCTATTTATTCACCTCCTACCAATGCTCTGTGAAATGATCCAGAGACACTCTTTTCACCAAGACTTGTGGATGGGAAGCCTGGCAAAGAACTCTGTGAAGCTCATACAGCCTCTTCTCTGTAGGCCAGGAACGACAGTGAGAATTGTTGCCATAAAAACAGACTCCCTGAATTCAGTGGGTACCGTGGGATCCTGGGATGTCAGAGGCCAAACGGTGGGGCTTCATTACCAGAAATGAGGAGGCTGTGCTTACCATAACAAGCAGCAGAGGGAAAGCAGAAATCAAAGGGTTTGACCTACAGAGACCTTTGGCATTGTCTAATTGATCGCGATGTCCCTAAAACTGAAATGGATGGGCAGCTTGACTTGATTCTTCAGAAGAGCTGGTCTTAATTTTGAGCTCTGCCACATAAGCTATTTGTGACTTTGGGCAAGTTACTTTCATGTCTTGAATATCAGTTTCTACATTTGTAAAAAATAGAGGTATAAATTCCTGTCCTAATGCCTAATTTATAAATTATAAAACGTGTGACAATTCCATGAGATAACAGTTGTAGAGGACGTTAATAAATTGGAAAGTATTAAATGAATGTAAGCAATTCTCCTGTTCTTTATTATCAACAGTGTTTGTAAAGAAGCTAGAATAGGCCTGTCAAATAATGGGATTTCAAAAAGGTATAAAATCTAGTGCATCTAATCTTTTTCCTCTCAAAACTTTCATCTTAATTGGGAAGTTATGACAAGCATAAATATATAATAGCTAGAGATATATAAACAAAGACATACCCATAGTCTCATACATGCATGCATATGTACACACACACACACACACACACACACACACACACACACACACACTACTAATAATACAAGGTACCACTAAATGTGTGTATAAGAAAGTTTCTGGTTAAAATAAAGGAAAACCAAACTACTCTTAAAAAATACAGAGAATTAGAGAATACATATGAAGTGTACAGAGGTAAACATCGTGTTGTTGCTGTTGTTTGTGATAAGCTTAATATCATATTTCAATGAGGCCACCAAAGACCCAGTTTTCTTACATCTCATCACTCTGCCTTCTACAGCACAAGCCTTCAGACTACACTGGCAGTCTCAATACAGTCGACAAAGATTTTCACGCTTCCTCATCCACAATCAGCGAGATAGAAATGTCCCAGATGAGCCCATAAGAGTCTTAAGTTTCACTGTGATTGGTCATGTGCCCAAGCCATGAACAAATCCTTATGAACAGGGTTGATATATTCCGAGTGGCTTAATCCATTCTGGTATCCATCCTGGACTGCAGGTGGAGTCATTCCCATTCCAACCACACGGTGGAGCATGCACAGTGGGGTGGATCACAAAAAGTAATTCAGGATGCTGCTCTCAAAGAGAGGAGTGAATATTAGAGAAGAGCTGGGAGGAAGAAGAGGAAAAAGAAGGAGAAAGGCAGCAGCAACAACGTCAGAAATCTGTCCACTGCAGTGATCCACAAATAAGTGTTTTCATAAATCACCTGAGAAAAAGAGTGTGAGAGCTAGGAGTTTCCAGATTTCTTGAAGGCCATAGAACTTGAGGGCTCTTAGTCATGAATACATCATGCTAACCCATGTATAATAACAAATAAAAAAGAGGACGAAGAAGATGATAAGTCTGGTAAAATCATTGCCTTTCATCCCTGTGTTTGGGGAGTGAGTGGGAGAATATAGACGGGAAAATGAAGAAGAAAGAGCTATGTCCTAGTTAAATTTGTAATCTTGACTTTCATGATGTGCCTTTGGTAGTCAAATAAATCATTACCCAGGGACAGCAATTCTAGGGTAGCTTAATGTTTCTTTCATAAGATGTGCCATTTGACCCTAATGTAGCATTGGAACGGAAAATGTACTTTTATATATTTTTTTATACAGGAAAGATAGAATTAAATAGCCATTAATTGGGAACAC
The DNA here is from genome assembly GCF_003676395.1 of Aethalodelphis obliquidens. NCBI lineage: Eukaryota > Metazoa > Chordata > Mammalia > Artiodactyla > Delphinidae > Aethalodelphis > Aethalodelphis obliquidens. The sequence goes on along the minus strand of NW_020837945.1, from coordinate 79,718,857 downwards.
ATTATCTTTCTTAACTATTTGAACCCTACTTTAAAAGCCTGAATTTCTTTGAAATATTATTTATTTTAATGAGCTGTTTAATCTCTAGATAACAATTTCACCGTCTTAATGGACCATATTCCAGAGACATGTGAAGCTAATAGGAATGAGGTGGCCACTTACACGACCTGGAATATTTATCTGAGACCTTGACGGGTGTATCAACTTCAGTGGTATAAAAGCCTACTTTGCAAAAGTTCATCTCATTTGTAAGTTTCAGTGAAAATTCTCAGGTCTTCAAATCCCAGCCTCAGGGCAGCTTTTCAAAGGATATACCTACAAGGCCAGAGGCAGGAATATATGACCACTACCCAGGCATAAGGGAGGCAGATGTCATGACCTGTAGACTAAATGCGGACTGATAGATTTGTAACTACTTCATGCGAAAAATGCCCACAGCCCAGGTTGTACTAAAACCTGTGTGTATGAGATTGAGTGGGAAAAGATGTGCTTAAAGGTTATTAATTTTATTTATTTGTTTGTCTGTTTGTTTATTCATTCCTTTAGCAAAACTAAAACTATGATATGAAACGTGTGGAAAGACATTAAAAAGAGTTCCTTGGAAATAATGCTCCTAATGTAGTAACAGGATGAAACCCCAATCCCAGAGCCTAAATCCATTTCTCCTCTGACAGCAAGAGTAGTAATACCCCCTTGTATTATGTATAGAAGAGCAAAATTAAGATGATCCGAAGCTGATCTGCTCTTAATTTGCCCAGCAAGTTGTTTTCCTTTGTTTTGTTTTTTGTTTGTTTGTTTGTTTGTTTTTGCGATACGTGGGCCTCTCACTGTTGTGGCCTCTCCCGTTGCGGAGCAACAGGCTCCGGACACGCAGGCTCAGCCGCCATGGCTCACGGGCCCAGCCGCTCCGCGGCATGTGGGATCTTCCCGGCCTGGGACACGAACCCGTGTCCCCTGCATCGGCAGGCGGACTCTCAACCACTGTGCCACCAGGGAAGCCCTGAGTTTCCCTTTAATTCACCCTTTCCCCCTAAAATACAGTGGGAAGAGCACTGGATTGGAAATCAGACAACCTGGTTCCAGCTCCACCACTCACCAGCTGGTAACATCTTGGGTGAGTTATTTAGTCTCTCTCACCCTCAGCCTCTTCATATACAAAAGAGGAATATAAACACTTTTCAAGCTAACCTAGACTAAGTTGTAAAAGTGTATATTATATCATTATATACCTATAATTTATTCATCCCATCAAGGGTAAAATCACTTACACTTTCAAACCATAATTTAAAAACTAATAAGGAGAATAATTTAGAGAAAAAAGCAAGGGAGCTACCGGCACCTCTTTTTATCCCTAACACTCTAGACAAACCTCCATTTTAGCATTTGCTCATTTTAAAGGAATATGTCTTACTTCCTAGACTGGGTCCTCTGAAAGCAAAGACCCTACCATACAAATTTTGTTTCCAGTGTCCAGCAAGTCCTCAGCACTGAGGCACATTCTAGATAATAAGAAAGTGAACACCTGAAATTAAGGCACTCATTCTCACTTACTGAAGAAGCAGAGGTGGTCGTTGACATGTTTCCTCCCGGGGCCTGTGGGTGTGGATCGTGACTTCTCTGAGGACCACCCCCACAGGCACAGTCCTGTCTCCTTGGTGTGAGTCCATCCACTTGCTAGGGAACCCCTCCGTCTCCACTCCAGGACAGACTAATTCCTTGCTTCTTGGTCTAATTTAGTCAAAAACTCTCTCCCTTGAATTTCTTTTCCTCTTCATCAGTATCTCTACCATTTCTTCCTAATGTCTTTTCTATTACCACAGGAAGCTATTTTGTATCAATTGTCTTATTCTCCCTCAGATGCAGACCAGTTGTTTGGTGGAAGGTGAAGAAGTTCCAGGGGAAAAATTGGCATTCACTTCAGACTAATGAAACACACCCATTATCCAGAAGGTCAGATTCCTTGAGGGGGCGGTGTAGTAAGATCATCAAAAGAACCCTGAGGTAGAAGAGGGGGAACTTGGGCTTTGTCCAGACTCTACATCAACTTACTGACTATCTTGGGCAGGTAACCTCTCCACATGTCAGCTTCCAGTAAAATGAGTGGTGAGGATGAGATGATCTCGGAGCCCTCTTTCACGTCTAATATTCATAATTAAAGGTGTATTTTGTGTCATCATAAAACAGAATTGTTTGTATGTTGAGAATAGTTTGAGCCAAGGCCAAAAAGCTGGTCTTGCATTCGGGCCAAGAGTGAATCTGTATGATCTTAAAATAAACAAATGTGGTTAAAGTATTAGTGAATCTGATTCTCTACAACTGTGAGTCCACAGTTGGTGGACAGTTAAACAGGCCCCACTGAGGAACTTTGTAAAATGGTTAAAGAAAACTGGATTGATTGCAGCTTCCAAATGAGTGGGTCTGCTAATCACATGCTTCAATGGTTATTAAAATTATAACCATGTGCTATGTCTTTCTTGTATCACACCAGCATCGCATAGAATAGCCACTATTGCCATATTCCTGTGCTATTCTTAAGAAAAAAAAATGTTGTTGCCTAGTAATAGAGATTTGCTTCGCTTGAGACTGCAAGCACATGGATCATTCACTCATTCTTCAGTGAACACTGAGAACCTGCTGTGTGCATTGCTTGAGGTACTGATTGCACCTTATATGTGAATCTGACATATATTTATTCATTGGAAGTTCATACACAAATACTCACCCTCTTACATATACTCATACAACTAGAATAAATGGCAGGAAGTGATAGGTAAACCTCTTGGAAGAGATATAGATTAATAGAGAAGGGAGATATCCCAACTGAGGGCTCAGAGCAAGAATTTTATGGAGGAAGAAGCTTATAAAACAAATCTTGAAGGCTGGCTTAGATTTGGACCTGTGGAAATGACAAGAAAGAGCAAAAGCAAAGGAAGAGAGTCTAGAAAGCACAGCACATGTGAGAGAAAAAATAACGCCAGTTATGACATCTAACTTACCAACTGTTTACCATGTACTAAGACCTCCAAACACATGATCTTGGTGAATCCTTGTAATTCTAAGGGACTGGCTTTATTAGTATGCCTATTTTCAGATGGGGAAACCAAGGCCCAGAAAAGAAGAGTACCTTGCCCAAGCGATCCCATTAAAAGAAAGAGCAGGTAGTTCAGGACTACTGAAGCCTGTGGTTGTATTAAAGAGGAAGGAAAATATAATCTGAAAAGTTCGTTGTGGCTAGGTGGTAAACAGGCTAGAATACTAGACTCTTGCAGTGACTCAAACTTAAGAAAAACAAATAGCGAAACCAATAGCGTATAATATCACTTATATGCGGAATCTAGAAAAATGGTACAGATGAACTTATTTGCAAAGCAGAAACACAGATGTAGAGAACAAATGTATGGATACCAAGGGGGGAAGGGGGTGGGATGAATTGGGAGATTGGGATTGACATATATACACTACTATGTATGAAATAGATAACTAATAAGAACCTGCTGTATAAAAAAAATAAAATAAAGTAAAATTCAAAAATAAATAAATAAAAACAAAAAGAGGAACACAAATGAACTAAATGGGAAGTAAAAAGTGAAACCTTCTATATATATCTTTTAAATAACTCTGCTCCATATCTTAATTAAAATGACCAAAATCAGTCCTCCTCTAACACTTTTGTCAATGGTGAAGCACAAAACTGCAGTCACATCTGGAAGGAATATGGGGACCCTTGCCAGTATGGCCTTCTACTTTGAAGGTGGCAAAAATGAGGCTGAAATGTAACTAACTGTGATTAAATGTTCCATTCAACTTAATCTTTAAATGAAGAATATATATATATATGTGTGTGTGTGTGTGTATATATATATATATATATATATATATAGGCACATGACTATATAATTCTTGCCAATTATTACCATACTACTGTTGGGAACTGACAACTAAAGATGATACTAAAATCTTAAAATCCCCTGGCACTCATACAATCTATGCACTCCTCAGAAAACTATTAAGTTGTGTTCTCTCCTGTGCTTTAATCATAATAATGTGATTCTATTGCTCCATTGAGTTGGTTGGTAACCAGAAGTACAAAAGGCCTTTAACAGAGACAGATCCCCTAAGTGGACACATTAATTCCCTCCTAAATGCCTTGTAAATAAAAGATGTACCAGTACCTCAAAGAATGTTCTGTTTTCACAGAGATTAGTAAAGTGGCTTAGATTTTCTCTTGTTTGATCAGCTGTTCAGGAATTAACTTCCACTAAGCATGTTCATATTAAAAACATGTATTATCTAACATAAATATCTTCAGTAAAATAAGAAATTCCTCTTAGATGTTTATATGCTCCCATCAGAAAGTTCATACTATGGGGATTTACACTGAGTTTCTGTGTTTATATTTGGTTTCTTTTTTTTTTGGAGAGGGGACTTTTTTAAAATTTATTTATTTATTTATTTCTAATTTCATTTTTTTAATTTATTTATTTTTGGCTGTGCTGGGTCTTTTCTGTGCGTGGGCTTTCTCTAGTTGCGGCGAGCGGTGCGCTCGCCTCTCTTCATCGCGGTGCGCTGGCCTCTCACTGTCGCGGCCTCTCCCGTGGCGGAGCACAAGCTCCAGATGCGCAGGCTCAGTAGTTGTGGCTCACGGGCCTAGTCGCTCCGTGGCATGTGGGATCTTCCCAGACCAGGGCTCGAACCCGTGTCCCCTGCATTGGCAGGCAGATTCTCAACCACTGCGCCACCAGGGAAGCCCTATATTTGGTTTCTTATTCTAGCAGTTATTCGGAAATACAGTTGATAGTTAAAATGCACATCCTCAAAGGGACACCTTTTTAAGGTCTCTGTGAATTAAATTAGCAATGTTTTTATCTCTGTCTTGAGCAGTACCACTTAGTATGTTATTACAGTACTACTAATAATAGCCAGCAGGTACAATTTTTATTATTGTTTGCATTTTTATTTGACTCTCACTTTGATAAAATCAAAAGAAGTCTTGAGTTATCTCCTTCTGTTATTCTGCAATTATGATATTGTACTCTGATACCTTCAATAGTGTTGCATTCACTGAGGTGACCCAACACACATGTTTCTTGCAACCCATAGCTCTCATGTTGGAATCTTATAATTAAGTTGGTATTTCCCCCTGAGGAAAAAAATTTAGGAGCTTACTTTTTTTTTTTTTTTTTTGCCGTACGCGGGCCTCTCACTGTTGTGGTCTCTCCCGTTGCGGAGCACAGGCTCCGGACGTGCAGGCTCAGCGGCCATGGCTCACGGGCCCAGCTGCTCCACGGCATGCGGGATCCTCCTGGACTGGGGCACAAACACATGTCCCCTGCATCGGCAGGTGGACTCTCAACCACTGCGCCACCAGGGAAGCCCAGGAGCTTACTTTTAAAACAGAAGCAGTTATTTAACCTTGTTCAGTTACAGAGAGGATTGTCAAAGAAGATATTAAAGCAATGTTCTTCTCTAGATAAATGTTCACAAACTATAAACACATCTTAAAAGCTCAGAACTTTATTTTAGCTATTTAAGCCAGCTTCTTTCCTCCAACTTCTAAGTGATTTTTCCCTTCTATTTTTTATATATCATTTATTTTACGTATCAGCCTGGTGGTTAGTTGGACATTTCAGCCTGCCTACCCATTAATACTAATACTCATTTCAACATATAATTTTAAGTGTATTTAAAATGTAATTGATGTTTGTGGCAGCCCCTTCCAATAACTACTGCTGGATTAAAACTAGAATTCATAGAGTTAATTGAGATTATTTATGTTTATAATAACCCAAACTATCTGGGTTACCATTTAAAACATAACTTTTATTACCACAGGGAATTTTAAACAGTATGTCTGTGAGATTTGGAGTGCCTATCTCAAAGAACTTGACTGAAATCACAAATGAAGTTAATCATATAGTATTGAACACAAAGGTTGAACTCAATAAGAAACCAAAATCCTTTTTTTCATAATTTCACCATAATTTTATTTTGTATTTACAGTCTTCAATTCCTAATGCAAGGGTCTTACTGAGGATTGGGGGGATTAGGGAGGAGAGACGGGGTTTGGAGGAGAGGAATCACAGGTCTTATACGGACAACAATAATCAATAAAGTTAACAGGATGTGAAAGTCTTCCAGAAGAAATTCTTGCAGCCGGCTTTGCGTTCTCGGGGCGCCATGGCCGGGTTCGAGTTAGCGGATCTCTGCAGCTCCAGCCTCATTTCATCCTGTTCAGCAGCCTGGGACAGATCTTCAGGCTCCAGGGCATCATTCTCTGTCTGGTTGGGTTCAGAGAGCAGCTCTGCCAAGAAGTACTTGGCCAATTCCTGCACGGGGTGGAAGGAAGAGCGAAAGAGAGAGAGAGAGAGAGAGAGGATAAGAATGAGGACGGTGGAGAAGAAGACATGGAAAAGCCGGCTTGAAAAACAGATTTAACCACACCCAAACCCCAATGTTCACAGCTGTGCAATTTTTTTTCACACTTAAAATTGGTTAAGGATATAAAAACAAGGGCTGTTGTTATAATCACCAAGTACACAAAGAAGCTTTAAAAACTCAAATGTTTCTGCAAGTTTTCTGCTTCTGTAGGTTTAAAATACACACATAGAAAGAAATAGATCGTTAGTTTTTCAACAGGAGCCAACAGTTTGTTTAACTCAATTTCCATATCATGAGCTACAAACTAGAATTGTTCTTACCATTTTTACTAAGTCAGCTGTGGAGAACGAGACCTTTCACAATCGTAAACATATTGTGTTCTGGCTGTAAAGTGCCAGTTAGCCCCCAACCCCGCTGCATGGGAGGGAGGTGGTGCTCAGGACAGTAGCAGCTTCGGAGGTCCGTGCTTTCAGCACCTGGGTCAGCACATCCCGCGGTCAGCACCGGGGATCGATGCCATCATCCCTTCGAGCTCAGTTACCAAGGTCTTGGAATTTTCTTGAATGCTAAAGAACTCACCTGAACAGTGACCTACTGCGCTGATCAGGGGAAACAAAGAGGTAATAAGGGATTCTGGACTTTGAAAGTTTTCCTGGGAGCTTTGGTAGCTAAAGGACCCAGAAAAGCACCGGCACTCTTTGAGAGCACCTCTTAAATTCACCCAAGGGATCAGAGGCAAGGCTAGGGAAGGTTGAGAGGTTCTGGAGAGGGGAAAGAAGACGTCGAGGGAGTTTCCTTACCTGCTTCCCAGCGGCAGCAGCCAGGGATTTCTGCAGAAACTGACGGAGTCGGGGATCTGAGGGCGCGCCGGTGACACCGCCCAGAGCCAGAACTATGGAGAGCGCGGCCAGCGCGCACTGGAGACGGCAGGACAGCATCTCGGCGGCGCCGGAGAAGCCGAGCTAGAGTGCGATTGGTCAAACTCTAGGAGCTGATCGCAGGCAGCAGCAACGGCTCTGAACCTCGCGACTCCTAAAGCGGCTTGTATGCTCTCCTCCGTCTCCCCCTTTTTAAACTCTCTCTCTGACGTCAGACTAGGAGGCGCCCCCAGATCTCACCAGCGCTTTTACGCACCATTACCCTCGTGAAATCAATCACAGAAGTGAGAGGAGGGTACACAATCAAAAGTGGCTTATTTAAAAAAATTAAATCCTGCACAGGCACAGGCACACACGATTCCACACGTCACACCATCTACACAATCTTTTTATAGTCACTCAGTGCTACACACATACACATTCTATAATTTCACTCACACATGTGCACACTTAATTACACACACTCAAACACTCAGCCCCTGGAGAAGCAAATGCACTATCACACTCAGCCGCATACACATAAATGTACCCAGACAATTCTATCCATCATCATGCTCAAACATTTTAGGAGAACCAAATGCAAAAGTGTGAGTGTGACAAGTGGAGATGGTTACAAGCATTCTTTGTGACAGTGAATGTCATAAGCATTCCTCTAAGAACAGATTTGAAAATGGAGTGTGGATTTTAGAAAGACCAAGTCACCTTTCTCCATTAACTCTGTAAAGAGTCTTGTAGATTAAGATGTAATGGGACTCTAAAAGAACTCCACTTTTCCTTATAATGGAAGAGTACCTTAAACTCACCCTCCATCCCTCTTTCTCAGCGGCAGAGATACTTGCAGCCTGCTTGCCATTCGACTGTGACAAAAAATGCTAAAGGAAAAAAAAGTCAGATTGACTTCATTTTGGTGCTAGAAACTTGGAACTAGAAAGAAATCTCAGAAAACATCTACTAAACTTCAGAGTTTGAGTCACTGAGCCTAGAAATGGGCAGTGAAATTCTCTGGCTCACACAGTACACAGCTGGAGCAAGGACCAGACCTCCACATTCCAAACTAGGATTCTTTTCACTCAACTCTGAGTTTTCTAATGGATTCCTGGCTAGTTGTAGCCATTTTAGGTCAGGGACTCCCAGTGTGGACATACAGAAGTTCAGGAATCCCTTGAATGTAAGTGACCGTTATTGTAAGCCTCTGTGTGAAGAAAGCGTCAAGAGTGCTCCCCTACTCCCCACACAAATAAAAAGGAAGTTTGAGACATGCTGTTGTGGAATTCTGGTTGTGGTCTAGTTAGATGTTTGCTGTCCTGATCAGAGTTCTGGTAGCTTTTCCTTTTCTTTTTTTTCCCCCAGAATAATTCCTTATCAAGGAATGGCCAGCTAATGTCCTGGCACGGACCAGATGATCCCTGCAGGCTCTTCAAGGGCTGGCATTTTATAAGCTTCAAGTTCATAAGAGCTGAAAAAAATTCCTGTATCTTCAGAAACCAAGTGAAGCAGAGAACTTGACTAATCCTGTCACCAGCCAGGCATCACATATGTATTCTCAATACTTAGACGAAGACCACAGTGTTGAGAGGCAGGAGGGGTTGGGAGGTGTCCTGAATGGCTTGAATAATTGTCACCTTTTCTTTTTGTGTCTGTAAGCTAGAGCAACAAGAGAAGGCACAGCAAGGAGTGCTAAAGCTTCTGGGGCTTGGTGAGTCCAGACAAGGCTTAGAACAAGTAAGACATTAAAAAGTCACTCACATGTGTTGGAATAGTCTGGGAGAGCAATGGATCTCAGACTGCAGAACACAATGCATGTTATTTTCTCTATATATCCTGGAACCCTCCTAGGCCTCTAGCTGTGGGTTCAGAGTCTAGTTATGTCAACCCAACTGTCCCAAGGCACCCTCAAATGATCTCACATCTCTTCCACTCAAGGCTTGCCCTTGGCAGCCCCATTGAGTAGAGAAGAATTTTCCTAAAACAGGAGCGAGCCAAAGAACAAATAGTAGCCCCTCCGTCTTGCTCTATGCTCTATTCTACTTCTCTCCCCAGATGCCTGCTCCTCTCCTTCCACATCTTTATCCTCATTTTTCCTCTTTCTCCTTTCCCAAACCTTTCTTTGAATTTCTCTCTCCAAATCTTCCTTATTCAATCCCCTATTTACTTTCTTTCCCCACTCCCTATCCTCAATCCTCTCTGTTGTACTTCCCTCTCCCCAGTCATTTTCTGACTTTGATCTGGTTCTATCTGGCTTCCTTCTGCCTTCTCTGCACATCTCCCTCCCTTCCCATTCTGCCTACCCAATATCTATCCCAGTCTCTGCCTCTAGTCTCTTCCTCTCTTAAGCCCCTCCTTCCATTACTCCCTCTTTCCTTCTCAGCTATTTCTCATAAAAAATACTCATGGTGCTCACTTCAGCAGCACATATACTAAAATTGGAACGACACAGAGAAGATTAGCATGGCCCCCGAGCAAGGATGACACAGAAAGTCTTGAAGCGTTCCATATTTTTCAGGAACAAAGAAAATGCAACATACAATGCAATATCAGAACTTACAAGGAAAACATTTCAGTTCAGTCAGTCTATTTCAGTCTAATTTATATACAGTAAAATGCAAAGGTCTTAAGTGTACAGTTCAGTGAGTCTTGACACCCCTATAAACCTATGAAGCCAACGTGCGAATGAAGATATAGAATATTTCATCACCTTCAAAGTTTCTGAGTGCCCCGTTTCAGTCCATTTCTCCTCAAGAGGCAAGTACTCTTCTGATGTCTCTCATGATAAGTTAGTTGTGACTGTTTCTGAACTTTATGTAAATGGAATGATTTGGTATTTAAAAACAAATACTCATGATCTTTAGCTGTTTAAGTACCTACCTGGGAATAGTAAGTCTGGGTGGCTTCCCTCGTACCTTTGCTGAAGTGCTGAAGCTGTGGATGAGATGACTTCTGGGCTTTTTGTTCTGTTTAGTTTTATAATCCTCAAATTGCTAGGAGTCTAGGAGCCACTTAAGAAAGAAAGAAGAACAAAAGGGGACACGGATTCTTCCTTAAGCCCCCTCCCCATGGCCAAGTTTTGCATAAAGTTTGATTTAGCGCAAAGACACTTGAAACTTCCCCAACCTGAGCTTTGCAGCCGACCCCCAGGGTCTTGCTTCCAAGTCCCAAAGGCTGGAGGGGGGCAGGGGGGTGCTGTCTGTGGTTGTACTGGGGACCCTATTTCCCAGACCTTGGTCACTAAGAATGATAGACTCCGTCCTTGTGCAGCCTTCTGTGGTTCACAAAGTATTTTCTCATCCAGTACGACAGGGCGTGCTAGCCCCATCTCACAGAGGAGGAAATTGAGTCCCTGAGAGCACAGCTGCCTCTGCCTTGCACAAGGCCACGCAGGCAGGAAGTGGCAAGGTTGAGGGAGGCTACTGATCAGTTTAGCAACTTTCCTCCTCCCCTGACTCAGGGATGCCGGAGACACCTCCTGGCTGAGCAGTCTACAGCCAGGACGCAAGGGCCTCGAGGGGGCATCTAGGCCCCTTTCATGTGCTGCTCTCCAACGGGGATATGATTTCCCACCTCCCTGTGAAATGTACATTTGGGGGTGACTACCTGCCAATATGAGGAGCAAAAACTCATTTTTGTAAGAGACAATAAAATCTATGAGTAATCAGGTGTTCGATATTAAGCAGTGCAGGGAAGCAGAAAGTAACCGTATTTGGAGTCCAGAGACCTGGGTTCTAGTTCTGATTCTGCCACAGTCCAGCTGGGGGCTTCCTCTTTGGGCCTTAGTTTCTTCATCTGCAAAATAGAAGGCTTGATAGGCAACCTTTGTGGTTCTTTCCAGCCCTGATCATCAACAAGCTTGACTTTGAGAAGACAAAGGGGCAAAGTAGAGCACACTGTGATGTTAAAATGCTGTTTCTCAAATTGAGAACTTTATATTGGAAAAGAACCTGGCTTTTATGTAATATGAGGGAGGAAGCCGGATGCAACGGGTATTTCGCAGGCCTATTAGAAGGAAAATTTGCTCTTGCATCTTGCTTCTGGTGCTGACCTGCCCTCCCACCTGGACCTCAGTCTCTCCATCTGTAAAATTGATTTACTCAAATTCTTTCTACAAATAATTACTGAGAATCTGCACTGCTTGAGAGGTTCATAATATAGTAGTGAACTAGATAGACAAAGTCCTAGTGAGAAAGACAAACAATAAACACAACAATTAATTAATTATGTTCAAGTTGCTAAGAATTAACACAAGGTATAAAGCATGATGACTAGGGGAAAACCCTCCTGAGGAGGAACCGTTTGAGCAGAGACCTGAATGAGGTGAGAGAGCTAGACATGCAAATATCTGAATAAAGATATTTCCTTGTCAGGTGGAAAGACAATCTTTTCAAAGGCCCTGAGGTAGAAGCATGCTTGGTACATTCAAACATCAGAAACAAGGCAAGGGAACTCGAACAGAGCGGGTGGATCAGAGAGGGCTGGGAGATGAGACCAGCAAGGCAGACAGGGGCCAGATCACGTAGAGCCTTGAAGACCATGGTAAGAAGACCACTGGAGGATTTTGAGCAAGGGATTGACCTGATTTGATTTTTTTAAATCAATGCCTTCTGCTAAAGTGGAGAGTTAACTATAAGAGAGCAGCAGAGTCAGGAAGATAACTTAGGAGTCTAAGAACCATTTAAGAGAAAAGAAGAGCCAGGATGGAAGGGACACATTCTCCCTTAAATACCCAAGCTGGTTGGCTTGGCATAAAGGCATCTCATACCTCCAACCCGAGACTACTGTAGCCAACTCCCAAGACCTGTTTCCATGGATGGGAACGTGGTTTGTGCTTGTTTGGGGGACCTTATTCCCCAGACTGGTTCAGGCAAGAGAAGATGGTATTTGGGCAAGAGTGACAGCTATGAAGGAGCTGAGGACTGGTTAGGTTTGAAGTTTATTTTGAAGTACAGTTGACAAGACATGCTAATGGTTTGCTTGGATCTCAAGTTAAGGAAATGAGAAGAACAATTGGTAACAAGTGATCTAGACATTCCCTAAAATGCTTTCAAGTTCCACAAATTTCTGAGAGGGCAGGAAGTGGATTTCTGACAAAAACTTCTCTTGGACATTTTGTAAGTGAAAAACCATTTTACTTCCAAGCCAGAATAAAGTGAGAATTATAGGCGGTGGGGAAAAGCAACATGGTATAGTATAAAGAGCTCTGGCCTGGATGTCTGAGGCCCCAGACTTAAGTCCTCAGTTTTCTCTTGCTTAAGATGGGCCTGATAATCCTTGCTTTCGCTATAATATGATTTAAGAACCAGGTCAGACAGTGTAAGTGTAAGTGAAAGTGCTTGGTTATCCATAAAACATGATGAAAAGATAAAGTTCTGTTTTTGTTGTTGCTGCCCAGAGGGAGGCCGTCAGCCAGCACCTGGGGTGATATTCAATGAGCCAGCTTCTGGAAGCTAGAGTGTCCTCAGTGATGCTCTGACCCAACTAGTCAGACTGCCCTTCCTCTGAGGACACTGTAGGGTATGATCTGAAGATCCAGGAAGATCTCTCACAGAAATGCAGCAGACTGGTGCTGAAATTCAACCCTTAGAATTAGTCTATGACTATTAGACTATTAGAAAATAGTCTTTTCTCTACATTTTCTTGGAGACGTAGCACATTAAAACTTGAAAGTTATTAACACTTTAGTGTGAATATATATGCTGAATTGTCTTCTTGCTTATAGTCGCCTAAAGGACAGTTTTGACCTAAGTAAAGTTGGGAGATCCCTTGGAGAAGAGGCAGATTTATTGGATGTGCTGCTGGGGCTGGGGGCAGGCTATAGGGAGCACGCAGACTCCTCCTGCCCAAGGGCAAGGGTGCTTAGGTGACGATACCCTAAGGACCTTTCCTTCTAGAGCAACCCTACCACCCTGGAGCATGAGAATGAGAGCTTGCAATTCTCTAAGGGCTTCTGCTGAGCTGGATTTCAGCTGGAAGAGTGTCAGCTCATGCCCCTGGAGTTGCTGATGGTAGAGAAGCCAGACTTTCCCGCCAAATTGGCTTTCACCAACTTCCACAAAGCCTGGCCTAAAGCGATCGCTTTAGACAATGAAGGGTGAAGGGGTCACTGAATGAAGCCCAGGGGTGAACTTCTTCCATGGGTGGGTGAGTGATGACAGCTCAGGCCTGGTCTCCTGCAGTAGTCTCATCTCTGGTCTCTATCCCATCACTTCCAGCTCAGAAGCTCTCAATGACTCCCCAGTGCCAGCTAGTTCAAATGCAAACACATCAGCCTGGCGGTCATGGTTCCTCAGACCCTAACTGTCCTGTTCAGTCTTGCTCTGTGTCACTCCTAACCTCTCCACCTTCCCATTCCCCCCCCCCCACCTGTTCTTCCCTGTACACACTCTGCAGTTTCCCGCATCCACTCTTGTGTACATGCTGCTCCCTTCACCTGGAATACCTTGGACCCATCTCTGACTGTTAACATCATACAGCTTACTTTAAATCAAGAGCTTCTCATTTAGAATTCCTATGGTCCCCTCCTGTGCCCAAGGGTGTGTCTTTTGTGCCTCTAGTAGAGACCATTCTAGATCACTTCACGTTTCTGTTCCTTGAGAGTCTGTATGTCTCATCTATGAGCCTAGAGTTTCACTGAGAGCAGAGATCTTGTTTCTGTCATATTTGTATCTTCCTCAGAGACCATAAGAATGTGAAGCATAGAGTAGTTGCTGAAAAATGTTGATTTAGTGGAAGATAAATTCTTCTTCTTATATGTGAGGACTCTGTGGATTCTGTAGGTAGAATGAACCTCAGGTGAACCTCAGGTAACTGAGGACTGTATCACTTGACCCCCAACCCTAGGTAGCGGATACTTTCAGGAGCACATACCCATTGATCCCTTAGTAATCTCTGAGCTTCAGCAAAGGAAAAATCCCTAAACACTGTTCTGTGTAATTGTTCCTATCTGCTAAAAACTAACTGAAGCTGTCATATGAATATGCTAATATAGTCATTGGAAAGATAAGGGACTTCACTGGAAGGCCTAGGGAGGACACATCCACCAACCAATGAGGAACAGGTATGTCCCTGGCACACAATAGAAGAGAGTACCACTGCTGACTCACCTCTGCGTAGTTTCATGTTTGATCATGTGTTAACATCAACCAAACAAGGGAATGGAGGCCTCAGGTTACATAGTTAGTGCAGAGCTGGGCTGATGTCAGATCCCTGTCTGCCACTCCAACATTTTCTCTCTTACCAGAGACAAGCAAGGAGACTTTGCCCCTAATTAACCTCTCATATTCCTTTCTCTTTGTGGGTCCATTGGACTCTCCAGAAGCATCCCACTTGCTGATCTATGGCTTCTGCTCAGAGCTCCCCATGAAATGAAATCGAGCTGTGCTCTGCCCGACTGTGCCACCCAGCGAACGTCTCCCAGTTCTCTTTACCTATTTTCCTCCTAAAAACAAGGTGTTAAGTCTCAGGTCTCGCACGAGCCTTCCCAGTGCAATTGGCAGGGGAAGAGCTGTCTTGACCAATGGGGATTGAGAAATGAGGCCAGAGACTTACGGCCCTGTTCCCGGAATAGTACACAACAGATGGCGAAGTTCCTCTTCGACGTGCTCCTGAGACCCGCCCCCCCCACTTTGAAACGGCATGATAGGGGCTATATAAACACAGAAGTGCCCCATGGAGTGAAAATATCCCTTTTACAGCTCCAATTTCCCACACTCAAACTATAATCTTAACCTAGACTGGTGGATCTTAACTCTAGCTTCACACCAGGATTGCCTGGGAAACATTTTAAAAGCACAGATGCCTGGGACCCAACTGCAAAGATTCTGACTTACAGGTCTATATATTTTAAGAACTGAATTATAGTCTGCTACTAGAATGGGCTCCACCTTTGTAGAAAATGATGGAGTCACAAACTACCGCCCACCACTGTTCTTCTCTCATCTCACTCTGCTCAGTTCCTTCTCCCTTTTACCGTTCTCTCCTTTCCCACCTTTGACTTGGGGACCCCCAAGCACAATGGACTTGGCTTGGCCCCGTCAGGGCCAAAGCACCTGCTTCATTGGCTTTCCTAATACAACACCAGTTGTTGAGGGCAGAGGCAGCACTGCGGCCAGAAGTGGACCCAACCACACAGACCAGGACCTTCAAAAGCATCTAGTGCCTCCCCTGGGTTTACACGTTGGAAAATTGAATTCAAGAGAAAGGAAGAGTCTCTCTCAAAACCACATAACTAGTATTAGAGTCAGATCCTCTGATTCTCTTAGTTTTATGTTATTTCTGTGAAGTTTCTTGAATCCCTTCCACCCAAGTGGTTGAAATCATGTTGTAAGATTGGCAGTTCCTGCCCTGTTATCTAATGTATCTCCCCATCAGCCTGGAGCAAAACCTTATTCCCTGACAAGAGTATTATCCTAGAGAGAAAGCTTTGGGGATTAATGTGTTGGGCCTTCATGCTTTGTGTCTCCATCCTTTTCTGGTTGTGCATTTCCTAATCCCATGAAACAACTGGACCTGCTCCTCAAGGCCACGGCTAAGCGTGGCTGCTTCAGTTTACCCAGAGGAAGCTGTTGTTAAACTGAGCTCGCCTGCCCTCTGCTGGCTCAAAAGGTAGAAGACAACTTCATCTAAAATTTTAGGGCGGGATTGTATTCATTCCTTCATTTATTTCCTTCACCAACGTCTTTAAATCACCCACTATGCAGAGAGAACTGTGCTTGGTGCTAGGGTTGTAAAGAAGTACTCAGACAGAAACCTCTTCCTTCACACATTTGATTATGGAGCACTTTGTGCCAGACACTGTGCTGGGGATTCAGAGATGACCAAAACTCAATCCTTGGTTTTGAAAAAAGTCGCAATCTAGGAAATTATACAGATTACTATCTGAGCCATAGAATCAAACAATTAGCACTAGAAGGAACCTCAGACACTTTATAACCTGTGTTATAAAGGCTTCCCAGGCTTCCCCAATTAGGTCCTGGGCTCCCTGCACACAGGCCACAGGGACTGCAGAGGCAGGGGGACCCAGTGTGTGGCAGGAATTCTATTTCATTGAACAGGTTTCTGCAACAAAGTTTCATAGAAACAAAGAGCTTGAAGGGGAAGCAAAGTTGGAAAAACGCATTTCTAATACAAACCATTCTCATAGTTAACCTGAATACCCTCTAACCTCATGAACCTGTGCTCATAATCAATGTCACATTTATAGCTGGTCTCAGAGTCACTGACCTAATCACCTTTTGGAACCCACATGGCAGTGAAATCTCACTCCCTTTGCAAGGTGCTTCCAAGAAGGTCTCACATGTGAGGGCTCCCTTGCCCCCAGGTCATCGCCAGTGTTGAGAACCTTTGAATGTGACCTTATTTTGCAGATATAATCAGTTCAGGATGTCAAGATGAGGTCATCCTGGATTATCTGCATGGGCCCCAAATCCAAAGACAAGTATACTTATTATTAAAAAATAATTATTTAAAGATCACCTAATATGCATCTAAATCTATATCAGTTATTTACTTATAACTATCTTGTTCTAGTGAATATTCAAACTAGTTTACAGGAGTAGATTTTTTAAATGCAAATTAGCAACTAGTAACTTGAGGTTCAAGATGGTGAACTCAGTCTGTGCACCCACCTATTTTGCAAACTTTCCAAACTCTGCAGGTTCCACACTGGCATAATCAAATGCAAAGTAGGGAGAGAATAGGGTTTTACTACAGGCTGATGGGGAGATACATGAAAACAGTCTAAAGAATCAGAGTAAATGCCTCTCTCTCCCCTATGGACAAAGTTACTACAAGAAACAATAAAACAAACAAACAAGCAAAACCTTAGAAACTCTCCAGCTTATATTCTCTACAAGACTTGTGAAGTTATTGCATCAATTTTTTTATATATTACATTAGGCAATGTAAAAGGAAAGAAACATTAGGCTGATAATGGATTTTTTTTCTACCTCAATAAATTCCAGAAGACATTGAAATAATGCCTACCAAGTTTTGAGAGAAAAAAAAGATTGTTATGATAAAAAGTAATACTTGGCCAATCTATTTAGGGGGGATAAGACAAAAAAAGGCCATTCTCAGATAGGCAGACCAGTCACATACTCTCTCTCTCTCTGAAAATATTACTCACAAAAGTAAGAAAGGAAGAGAATAAATCAAAATAAAGAACCCAAAAGTGGAGTTGGCTTGTATAAAGATGGTGAGGAGAAGTAAACCTATATGATTTAAGAGTTGATTATTCAATTACTATTATGAAACATAACGCATTTGTCTAATATAATTCTTGAAAGAGAATGTATGAGCTATCAAGTATTTTATTAATTTATTTATAAAATACTAGATTATCCTAACAAAACTAGAAATCCAAGTTGACAGGAAAGAGGGTATGTGAAATTCTTCCCCATCTACCAAAAGAATTAATAACTTGTGAAACTTTCTTGAGATAGATATAAGAATGTGAACGAAAATGTATTTTCTAAAGATGCAGAGATAACCAGTATTAGAATAGACATTTGTTGTATAACTTTCTATGGGAAAACGATTTTTAAAAGTCTAACAATACTGCGAAATAAGTTTTTAAAGAACTAAGGAGCATTAAAACAGAAATAATTTTTATATGTGATGCTCTCCTCCCTAATTTCTAAATAAACTGCAAATATATTTTATTTCATTTTTATCCTAAGATTTAGAAACACCCATTTTAAATTTAAACACACGTGTCACTGAACAAAGTTGGATTTTTTGACTCATTGCAAAGAGGGAGGATGCCCTTGGGAACCATGAAGCAGCTCAGTAAGAGGGTTTAGAGCAGGCACACTCTAGCACTGGGGCACGTGTCAGGTGAGGGAAGGCTGTAAGTGACTTTGCTCTGGATTGGATGCTGTCAGAAAGTGGAGAATATTTTATGATTGGAAATCTTAATGATTCTTATCTAGAAGGTGAGAAGACAGAGAGGAAGCAAGCTGAAGCCGTGACTGGTAAGGTAGCAGCCCCTCATAGTGGCCGCAACAGGGGGTTGTAAGTCGTTTCTGTGGTTTGGACCTTGTTTGTGCTCTTATCTATATTCAGATGTGACTACGGAGTGGTCTTATGCTTGCCTTGATCTAGTATCATCCCAGAGTGGTCTGGTCTGAGGTTGCTGCTCAGTGGAGTACCAGTTCAACAGGAGAGCACCATGGCATAGCTGGGAGTGCCGGGCCGGCTCTCAAGGCTGCTTTTCTCTTTCTCATCTTTCATATAAACACTTTGATATATGAACATACATACAGGGGCTTCCCTGGTGGCGCAGTGGTTGAGAGTCCGCCTGCCGATGCAGGGGACGCGGGTTCGTACCCCAGTCCGGGAAGATCCCACATGCCGCGGAGCGGCTGGGCCCGTGAGCCATGGCCGCTGAGCCTGCGCGTCCAGAGCCTGTGCTCCACAACGGGAGAGGCCACAACGGTGAGAGGCCCGCGTACCGCAAAAGATCAAAACAAAACAAAAGAACACACACACACATGAGCATACATAATCAAAAGTTTTATATATTTTATTTTATTAGGGACATTTACTCTTGTCTAAAGAACTACAATATGTATATAATGAATGTGGATAAATACATATTTAAATCATAAGAAAATAATTCACTTTTATTATAGAAACAAACAAAAAGGAATAAAAAAGCAAAACGGAAAATCGGCGGTACTCTGTTCTCAACTGAATTCAGCATACATGAACAATTAGGACCAGAAATAAATTGTCTACTTTCACTAATTATTCAATTAGTTAATTGACTTGATTTTCAGCATTAAATAAACAAATCTTTCTGTGTTGTTTGACCACAGTTATTAGTTTGGGGACTTGCAGCCCCAATTCTCCTTACCCACAGCACGCCTGAAGAGCTCATTCATTGCTCTACCTAAAGACGAGAACTGAGACTGTTCTAGCTCCTTGAGTGTGAAAGAAAGATGGATGGAGGATGATCAGAAAGAGGGGGAGACTGAATGCTTCCTTTAATACGTACATAGTGCCTAGTATAACATATGTAGGCATTCAAATGTTTGTAGAAGACACAAGGGTAGGATTGCTGTTCAGCACTACCTTGTTTTGTTTTGCTTTTTTGCTTTTAAAGACAAGTTCTAAAAATGATAATAAAATGTCTCTCACGCTCCCTCCTCACTCTTTACTTTACCTAACTCCAGCCCACCTTGCTTTTCTGCCCTCTTTCGCCGGTGCTGCCAGACTCCTCTTGGGCTCCATCCTGCTCTCTTCTGGTATCTGGTTGCTGACTCTTCCTGAGCATGAAATAAGCTATGTCTCTGGGTCTTCCTTTTACTTCTCTCAGCCTGGGATGCCCTTGGCTCCCTATCAGCCCCATCCTTGACCCCCTGACCATTTCTACAAAACATACCCCTGCATGACTGGTCTAAGAAACCATCTCTGACCCTTCATCCCCAGGTATGACAAAGTTGTTCCCTTTCCTAGCATTGACTAGCATACACTGTGAGCCCTCCAAGTCAGGGACTATGACTAATTATCTCTGTAATCCTAGAACTTAGGACAGACCAGGAATAAAATAGATCAGAGTAGATAGATGTTGACTTTTGGATGAAAATGGAAGGATAACAGCTGTATAACCATAGGATATCCTCCATGCAGTTTTTCCTGAATTGGTAATAGGTTTATATTGACTCACTCCACTGTATTGCTGGACTGGTGCCCAGATACCCTGAGTCTCAGCACAAATTCCTTTCCATGCGTCACTGTCCACTTCATCAGGTACTCTGCTAGCAGCTGCCACCCAGCAATCGGCACAAGCCATATACGCTTACTCAGCGGTATAAAATCAGCACAAAGACACGCACAAGGGTTATAGGGCACCGCCTCCTTGTAATACCTATAGCTCAGATGCAGTTACAGGAGATACACAGAAACGAAAGAATAAGAATAGTAAGACAGGGCCTCTCTTGACAGCTCACATAGGCCTCATGAGAGACGAGGAACAAATATTCACTCCGCATCACAGCGACAAACGTCCATGCCCACAGGGTTAATCTCACACCAAGTATGGGCAAAAGTTCTCTCCTCAACCTCTTGTCAGCCATCCTGGCAGACGGTTTTTGCACATCTTTCAGACATTTCTGTTTCCAGGTTTCTAGAAGTCCAGTTTCCCCCCCTGTCTTCAGATGCTGGCCTGAACTCCAGCTGTCATCCAGATGTTAGTGGGGGCCTCTGCCCTCTGGCAAAGTGTTTCTTGAGTCCTTCTCAAGAAATGGTATGTATTGTTAGTATCTGGAAATGAGGTGCGCCTGGCTAATGAGACTAAATTTTATCCACTAGCAGGAAAGAGCACAAGCAGGGGAGAAAGCCGATCATATCCGATTATTAGAAAATCACCCCAGGATAGTGGTAGTGTGGAGAGTGTGCTGTAGCAGGGGAGGCTAAAGGCATGACAATAATGAAGGAGGCTGCAGAGGCAAGGGACACAAATGATGAGTTTGGGCAGCAGTAAATGGGAAGGAAAGAAAGAAGATCAACCTCAGAGGTATTTGGGAAGAGCATTCAACAGGGCATGGTGACCGATTCGTGCGGGATAGGGTAGGGTGGTGAGAGAGGTCAGGAGACACCTCCCAGATTTCTGAAGTAAGAGCAGCAAACAGGAGGGCAAAATGATGAGATCAGCTTTGGTCATGCTGAGGGATCTCCCAGCGGACAGGTCAATTGGTCTGTGGGTCTGGAGTTCAGTAGAAATACTTAGAGGAGCTATAAGGACTGGGAGTTCATATGCAGTAGAAACCCAAGTCATGGCGGGTGTATGTAACAGAGAGCAAACCAGCAAGGGGAGAGAATCTCAGGGAACACCAGCACGTAAGGGATGCTGAGAGAATGAATATCATCACAGTAGAGAGGAAACAGAAGTGGGATACCGAAGAGGGCGTGCTCCCTCCTTGACCCGGAACCTTCAAGGAGGGAGTGCAAAAGGCAGCAGCGAGACCAGGTGAGATAGAGATGATTTGGCAATGGGGGGGCGGGGTGACAGTTTTAGGGACATGGAAATGAGACTTCCACGAACTAAGGAGTAAATAAGAAGTAGAGATAAATATAATCTACTCTTTGAGAAACTGGGCTTTGAAGGAATTAAAAAATACCGGGAAATAGTCAAAAGGGAAGTGAAGGCAGTGAGGGAGTCGTTGGAGTTAAATATGAAGAAGACACAGGTATATTTATATACTGAAAAGAAGTGGCTGTTGAAGGAGATGTTCATCTTCCGGAATTTTTCTCAGATCCCATCTCATTTCACCTACTCTATCCCCCCCCCCCCCCCTCTATTTTCAGTGGCTCTTCACCCCTCAACCCCCAGGCCCACCGCAGAGGCCTCACCTTTGCTGACCCACCTGAGGCCTGACCCTCCCCCTGACACAATCTGAGCAGTCTACCCCTAGCCTTATATCCCACCATTTCAGTAAGAGGTGCTGCTGCTACTGCTTCATCAAGCTGGGAGCAGTTGGAGACCTCTGGAAACCTCCTGATACCTGGCCTGCTGACATTCCTCTTGCCAGGAGCCACCATATGTCTGCAGTTGAACAACACCCTGTGAGGCACACGCTCTACACAGGCCCAGCTGAGTATCCTCTGTAGCTGGTGGAGGTGAACATAACCCCACACGCCCACTGGTTCACAAACACACCAGGCTGATGCTCTTCCTGCGCCTCTACTGCACCCAGTCGAAGAAAGGTAGATTCTTCCAGATTGCCTAGCTCTCAGTCCCTAGAGGAATCCGGATGAGTCACCAGAAGCTCCCTGCCAAAGCCAGAGGAGAGTAAAGCCAGCCTGCACATAAGCGGACAGGTGGGACACAGTGTCCAAAGCAGTCCGTCTCTGGAAACACATCCAGGCAAACACACCACCAGACAAACGCACCACCTTGAACTTCATCTTCAGTTTTCAGGTCTCACTTGGGGCAGAAACTCTAAAGATGAGCTATAGAAAGGTGTGAATGTCAGAGAACAATTAGGGGTGTGAATGGGACAGTTTCTTTTCCTATTCCAGATAATAATAAGCACAGGGTCATCTGATGTCAGTCCATGAATCAAATTGCCCAAGTCACAGCTATGCCCGAGGGAACAGGCACAGCAAATACGTTCCCCCTCATGGGGCAGTCTCATGGACTGGGCAAGGGGGAGGGGCTGGGAGACAGGCGCTGTCTCCACTGCTCATGCTTCCGCTTGATCATCGTGCCCCCTGAATGGAGAAACACAGACCCTCTGTCACCTGGAGGATCCATCTGCCTCATTTGCCCTTTCCCTCAGCATCCCCAGGATCTAGGACAGCTATAGAATCTTCTACAAGGTATTTTCATATAGGAGGGCAATATCACGCCTGATACTGCATCATGTGTAAGTAGTGGTACCACAGCTCACACATTTCTGCAGAGCACAGGAATATATTCTCCAGACCCCAAACCAAGACACACATACAAACACACACAGCCATCCTCTTGTGGTGAGTTTCTACAGCTCCTCCTTCCCAGGAAATAAATTTAGGCAACACTGGGACTCATAGATTCTAATCAACTGACAGAGCACAGAGGTTACATATTTATTTGTGTATCTATACCCCACCCCACCTGTCCCTGCCCCCAGGAGGCTTCAGGCTGTGCCTTTAAACCTGTACCCACCTCTTATTTTATGAGACAAAATACATTGAAGTGGGAATTTCAAGTTCTAGACCAGTGTTATTCAATAGAAATTTCTGTGAATATGTTCTATATCTGCACAGTACAATATGGTTACCAGTAGCCACTACTAGATATATGGCTTGATATATGATACCTGATATATGGCTGGTACCATTGAGGAACAGAATTTTTCATTTTATTTTAATTACTTTAAATTTAGCCACACATGGCTCATGGCTAACATATTGGACAGTGCAGCTCTAAATAATTCCAGACAAACAGATTTTAACACCAGAGTAAAAAAATGAAGGTTTTCAGAATGGTGGGAGCTGGCTCTCAAGGAGAGGGACGGGTCAGGACGCACTGAGTATTGATTGAAGCTGCTTTGGGTGGGCCACTGCCCGTCCCAAGAGGAACCATGGTAGGATGCTCAGAAGCAGCTGAAGATGAGCTTGAGAATCAGGCAGGGACAAGACGGGTCCTAATGGGGTCCTAATGGGGTCGTAGTGGGGTATGGGATATGGAAATGAAGCAAAAGGAGGTGTAGAGATGGAGGTGGAGGAGGTGCAGGGAAGAGATACCTCCCTGTGAGATAACTATTAACACCAGGCCTGGAGAGTTCTAACTCCACCTTAGTCCCTTCTCCCCGTGCCCCCACCACTGTAAATTTTAATGGAAGGATCATTAAATATCTCCTAGAGCAACTCACATTCTGCAGAGTAATAAACTGAGGTCCAAAGAGGTGACTGGGCTGTCCAGCGTTATATATTGAATCTGTAGCAGAATCAGGACCACAACCGCATCGCCACTCACACCCCCACGCACCCTCCTCCCACCCTCAACCAGCTCCACTACAGGAAGGTCGGGCTTCGGAAGGAGAACTGCAGGTAGACAATGAGCAGGTACAGTGAGGCCCAGAAGAGGCCCCAGCGAAGGGAGAAGAAGTTGTAGCCCGATGCCTCCTGGGCCCGTGGCTTGGAGGCACCGGAGAAGGTCACGTCCTCCTCCAGCAGCTTCGCTGGGCTTCCAGTGCACGATGCCCTCCTGGCAGGCCTCGCAGAACTCTCCGCGGTGCCGCCGGTTGTCTTGGCGGCTGGCCATGTGGATGCGGTACTGGCCGCCGCTCTCCCCGTAGCGCTGCTCGCGCAGGCTGGTGATGAGGTTGTCCACCAGGCTCTCGATGTTCTCCTCCAGCATGCTCGACTCGTCCGGCCGCGCCGTGCCGCACTCGTAGCACAGCTGCTTGAAGACGCGCATGCGCACCGAGCGCGCCCTCTGCGCGCGGTCCAGGTACATGTGGAAGAGGATGACCACGTGGGGCGACTGCCAGGTGTGCCAGCACCAGGAGCAGTGGAACCTGCGGCGGAGGGAGGCAGGGATGGAGAAGGTGGGCCTCCCTCCCAGCCACAGCCGGCCTGGAGGAGCCTGGAAAGGAGGAGCCCTGTGTGCCTATACCTGGAAGTTGAGGCGGAGTGTTTACCACCCCGGGGGTACATTAGTGCCTGAGCCAGCGTCTCAGCCTCCTCCTGGTGAGCTGCCCTCGGCCTGGAGCAGCATCCTCAGGAGCCAGATGCTGGAGCCATCTGGCTTCCAGCAGTGCTCTCCGCCTGCCTCCTGCGGGCCCTCCCGTGGCCCTGGTCCCCCCAAGCCTAATGAACTCAGGACATGGGTCTGGACGCTGCGGACTCACTCCCCCCAATCTGGGCCTTATTTCTCATCTGTGAAATGCAGGATAATTGTGTCCAATAAGCATCCTTCTGCTCAGACCTCCCATGACTCTGATAAGGGGGATGACCACACGTCTCACTCAAGCATCCTGTCTGTTCTGGGGCAAAGAGATGCCTCTAGCTGTCCCAAGCACAGATCACCAAGAATCCACCGGATGGCCAGGTGGATGGGTGGTGCACCAGCAGGGGGAGGACTACAGAGTTTGGTCCCTGCACCTTCACAAAGAACACTCTCCTGTCCCTTGACAAATCATCCCTAGATCCCACTGCAGGCCCACAGAAGAGACTGGAAAGGTGTATCCTGGTCTGCATCCCCCTCCACACACATACACACATGTACACTTACGTACACACAGGCCACTTTGTCTACCCTGGGCCCCTTCGAGTCCCAGCCTCAGGAAACATGGAGGGAAGCGGCCTGGGACGCATACGGCCTAGGCTTCATCTCAGCCCCTACCCAGTGCTGGCACCCCTTCAGTGGCAGAGAACTCATGACGTCCAGTGGCAGTTCCTTCCGACCCTGAGATAAAGCTCTTCCAGGCCCCTGTTACCAAGGCTTTACAGGCTGTCCAGAGTCCACTGGGTTGAGTCTGCCCTCACCGCTAACCCTCTATGGGATCCCTGTTGACGGCCCTGAAGGACCTCTGATGAGGAACTCAGTTCATTCCAACAGACACCACCCAGCACCTACCGTATGCCAAGCACCACGCAGCGCAGCGGGGTGGAGATGAAGCCAAGCCTGGCCCTGAGCCCTGGGGCCCACAGACAGCGTAAGCGCAGCACAGTACCCAGTGCAGCCCAAGGCAGGATTGGCAGGCCAGAGCATCCTGACTGGTCCTGAGCCAGAAGGGGCATGTCCCCCTCCATCCTGCCTCCCTGTGCTAGGCCAGAGCTGCAGGGCACCAGGGTTACAATGCTTACAGGTAGGGTGAGCCTCTGCACAGAATATGCACAAGGGTGACGCCTCTCCAGCCCTGCCTGAGGCCAGCTGGGAGCCACAGATCACCAGCCAGGAATAGGACCAGCTGATCCCTGAGGTGAGAGGAGCCACGAGCCTATGGAGCTCAGCCCCAAACCCCTGGACCCCTGCACCTGAGTTTCCAACCCTTTGCACCCCTCCCACCAGCCAGCCCGGAGCTTCACATCTTCAGTCCCCTCCTTCTGCACCTCTTTAAATCAAGCCAATCCAGAGATGTTTCCCCTCCCTCAAGCCACACCTCAGATCTTAAATCTCAAAGCATCAGACCTAGTAGGAGGGGACCTTAGGATATCTAGTCAAACTTTTATTTCATTGAGAGAAAGAGAGCCGTCTGCACACACAGCTAGTCAGAGACAGAGCCGAGACCCAGCCTGTAACAGGTGCCCAAAAGATGTCTCTTGAATAGATTTGAATTGAAATGAACCAACCAACCTCTGCCTCTCTGACTGTTGTCCCAAAGGCAAGTTCACTCTAATATTTGCAGCTCTTGGGGCAGGAGTACAGGTGTAAGCTCCTCACCCACGGCCTGCCTCCTTCTGTTCCCACCGCCAGCCCAAGGAGCTTAGCATGCAAGCATGTGTGAACAGCCCAGTCTGTGTGTCCACACCCCCAGGACACAGCCCCCTGTTGCCCTCCCCAGGGGCCTAGGGCTACTGTCTGTCCTTGATTCAATGGACCCAGGGAAGAGGCCCATACAGTGTGTGCCTTTTTTTTTTTTTTTTTTGCGGTACGCGGGCCTCTCACTGTTGTGGCCTCTCCCATTGCGGAGCACAGGCTCTGTACGCGCAGGCTCAGTGGCCACGGCTCACGGGCCCAGCCGCTCCGCGGCATGTGGGATCTTCCCAGACCGGGGCACGAACCCGCGTCCCCTGCATCGGCAGGCGGACTCTCAACCACTGCGCCACCAGGGAAGCCCCTATTTTTAAAAATCTGATTTCCTCATTGTACGCCTCATCTCTTACCTGAAACCTCCTGACACTGAATTAAGACAGCTCAGGCCCACAAATGGGAAATTAGTCGGCCAAGGAAATTACTGGCCTCAGGACCGGGCTGCTTACTCCTTGATCACTCCCTCTCAGCAGTCAGCTTCCAGCCAGGAGAGATGGGGGTTCCTGTGAGTTCCTGGGAACAGAACCAACTGAGGAGCTTATGGCCCAGTCAGGAGTGAATCTCTGGGAGACATTGTGTCATTGTTCCCACAACAAATGACAATGAAAAAAACCCAAAAAGGTAGAGGATGGAATTGTCAGGGTTTACCTGCTTGCTTTTAGTCAAATGATGCCACCCCCTTAGGCCTAGAATCAGACTTAATTTGAGTGGGAGCCGTCTCAGCAGAGACCAGTATGTCATCTTTCTGTACCACCGCCCTGTTTTCTCTCAAGAAGAAACGCTTGCTATACAATCAGTGAGCACAATTACAGCCTCACTTTTCTACACATGGGTTGCTCCAGGAATCCCAGTGTAAGAGCTCACTAATGTATACATGTGTGTAGCTGTGGCCACATCACACACTGGCAGTTTCACTATGCATTGCTGCCATATTTTTTAATCCAGATAATACTTCAAAACATAAAGGAATTTGTATTCCTTTATAAAATTAAACACTGTGTGCCTGTATTCTGCAAACAAAATTGGCAAAGGGGTGGGGGATGAAAGAACCATTCCCCCTCTCCAATTTGGAAAGTGGGTCAATAAATACCTTTGTAAAATAATCATTATTTTTATGTTACTTCTTAGAATAATAAGGAATGTCAATGGGGAACCTAAAAATAAAAGTAATGAAGAGTGAGGGAGGTGAACAGATATCCCTGGGGGCTTTTGAAAACTCTATGTACCCTTACCCCAGAGATTTCAATACATGGTCTTGAGGGGGATATACCCCCTCCACCCATTCTGGTTCTGGAAAGACACCCTCATTGACAGCCATTGTTACTGATGGGAATATGTTGTCCCACAGGCATCTTGGTGCCAAAAAAGAGAAAGAAAAATGAAGGTTGGGTAAAACTGAGATAGTGGTTCAGGATATTTCTTTACTTAGAAACAAATCCAGGGGAAATGCAAGCTGAGTCCTGTCTTCTCTTTCTCCACAATTCAAGGAACCAAGGAAGGTGCTACAGGGCAAAGCAAAGGTCCCAGGGGGAATCTTCCCAGTAGCGGTTAGGATGGCCTCTCATCCCCAAGATGCAGTGCTCAGGCAGCATGGTCCAAGCTCCACTCTGGGCGAGAGGTGACCTCTGAGTGTCGGGGCATTCACATGGTCAGACCAGCCCACAGCTCTCAAACAGTGTGTGTAGCGAAACACCCTCTGGGGAAGATTTCACGCCTCTCTGTTATCAGTTGGCAGCAGACAGGACAAGAGCAGGCAGGCAAGATTCTATTCCTGCTGGTTTTCAAAAGTCCAAATTCTATGGGCCATGCTTCCTAGGCAGCCCAAAGTCTGTATTAAGGGTGGCCATACCTACTGTCACTTTTTTTCAGGGCCTTTTAACGTTAGGCAGAGATTCGGTGAAGAATTGTCACACTATCTGTGGGAAGAACATAAATAAAAAGAGGGAGGTGGGAGCAGGGGGCGCTCTACACAAGGAAAAAAAAAAGAGGATGGGGTTTGAATAAGTGAGTTAGTGGTTCAGGAGGGAAGACTATAGAATTCTCTGCTGAAAAGAGACAGTCGGACTCAGAAGATCTGGAGATACTTTCAGCAGGTGCAGCCAGTGCTGACTTCTGTCCAATAAGTAGAGGGCCTCCGTCAGAGTCCCCTAACTATACTGAGAACCTGTCAGTTTCTGATGAGCTGAGGCTCAACACACACAAAGAACCATGACTCCGCCCTGGGACAGTCATGGCAGAGCAAAAAGGAAGCTTGGGAAAGCTTATGCTGGCTCTTAAAACTCCCATTCTGAAATGACATTTTTCACTTCTCCTCACATTCCATTGGCCAAATCAAGTCATGTAGCCAAGGCTGCAGTTGGGCAGGGAAATATATTTTGCCAAAGGAGGGAGGGGGGCACCTTAGGGAGTGGTACCAAGCACTTTGGACTCAGTAAAATAAAAATAAAAATAAAATTCATCACAGCATCCACCTGAATGATGGGCACCCTCCTGGAACAATGGAGCTAAACAGATTTTATGGTGCAGTGTAGTGAGAAATCCTGAATTCTAATCTCTAACTTCTCTTAGACCTTCTCTGTGACCTCAGTGAAAGGGACACCTGTAGAGGATGGAGACCACATGTCCTGAGTTCTCCAGAAGGATCTGCATTTCAAGGCCACTGCGATGTTTCCCAGGAGAATACGTACTTAGCAGACCATGGGGAACTGCGGTCAGTATAAGTTGTTGAACCGTACTCCAGACCCTTGAGAATCCAGCCCCAAAGTCCTAGAAAAAGGGCTTTACTAAATTCCCTTGCATAGTTGGACAGAAAGACATATTTGTAAAAATGGTAATTAACAAATTAAAAGCATGCACTTCAGCACCACAGATTCTAACCACCACCAAGACTGTTCCAGAGGCAATCATACCTGACGTTGGCAGCGAGGATGCTACTCTGTCTAGTTCCAGTTCTTGGAGGACAGGATTATAAAGACCAACCTTTCTGCTGACCACAACTAAAAAATGCTGCTTAAAATATTGTTTATAAAAGCATTAATTATATAACAAGATCCTTTTGCACCATTAGGGCAAAATGTACATGAAGGCAGGAACCCAGAAAGACGAGCAGAGCGCTAAAGCTGCTTTTACTCTGAAGACACTTGTCAAATCAGATGAAATAGAGCCGCTGTATTTATCCCTTCAGAGGACCCAGGACAACAGGAGACACAGTCTAGGGTCCACCTAAGGCAGGGAGCATAATAAGAGACCCTCTGCCCAGAGGGCTGGAACCAGGAAGGGCAACACCTCCAGTGTAGCAATGAATGGGAAGCATCAGCCCCAGCCACTCCCAGAAGACTGCAAGGATAATTGCCTTGACCATGAGGAGGAAAACGTATTGTTTAGCTTCAGAATTGGATAAACACTTATAATGATATGGGGATAATTACTAAGCGAATAGGAACAGAATATATCTAAACTTTCATCCTAATAGAGAGAAAATAATATAATTATTAGAAAACATATAATCCAAAAGAAAACAAGAAAGAAGAGAGGGAGAATCAAAATACAGTGAGACATGAATTCCCTGGCAGTCCCAGTGGTTAGGACTCTGCACTTCCACTGCAGGGGACACAGGTTCAACCCCTGGTTGGGGAACTAACATCCCGCATGCCACACAGCGTGGCCCAAAAAAATGTAGGAGAAGAAAAAGAAGAAGGATCTTTAAACAAAATACAGTGAGGCATAGATAACAAAAAATCAGATAATGGCAAATAGATTAGCAAATACATTAAGTATAAAAAAACTGAATGTCCAGTTATAAGGCAAAGATTGTCTGACTGAATTAAAAAACAACATCCAATGACAATCCCAACAGAATATTGTTAGACACTCACCTGACAGGCAAAAATGAAAATGCGTGATCAAGCTAAGGACTGGTGATGTTAACAAGTAACATGAACTGCAATGTGCGGTTGGTGGAAATTTACATAACCCTTTTGGGGAAGTTGTCACTGCCTTGCAAGGCTGAACATTCAAGAACCCTATGATCTGGCCATTATACTCCTGAGTGCATATCCTAGAGAAACGCTTTCACATTTTCACTAGATTACACCTATGATAATGTTCATACATCATGTTTGGAAGGATGCAAATCACATTCCAATGCATTTCATTCCACTTCTCTCTACCCTATTCCATTCCTCTACATTCAATTCTATTCCTCCCCAGTCCGTTTTATTCTTTTCCATTTCCCTTTACAAATGTCCATCAACCAAAGGATGGACACACACACACTGGAACATTATGGAGCAATAAAAATAAGTTACTTCTACTCACATCAACATGATAAAATTTCATCTTACTCCTTTTTCTCCACTTCTATCATGTTGATGTGAGTAGAAGTAATTAATCTGTGATTTAGTGAATTGATATATTAAATGTGTATATGTTAAAATATTTAAATATATGAATAGAAGTATTTATAGTGATTAAAGTAACTATAAGTTTTCTCCGTGGGAAGGGAGAGGGGTGCTTGTGTTAGGGGATTATTACATATTGTGAATGAAAGAGTTTTCAGGGGGCTGGCAAAGTCTTTCTGACCTAGGTGTTTGTTATGTAAGTTTTCAGTGTACAGTTATTCCTTAAATTTTATGTGTACGTCTTAAGTATTCTTCTGTATATAGGATATATTTCACAATTTACAACAAAGTGGATACTGTCCTCTGTCTGGGAGACATCCCCTTTCCCGTTGCTCAGATGGCCCCAAAGTACCAGCATCTAGCAATGACCCTTCTGAATATTTTCGTTAAGGTGGTCATAGATTTTAAAACTGAAAGAGGACTAGAAAAACCATCATCCCCCTACTCTGAGAAAAGCTTGGGCAGGTGAGCAAAGGAAATTCAAATAAGGAAATAATGAGACAGTGCCTGGCAAATAGCAAGCTCTTAGTGAATATTCCAGGTTCTTCTTCCACAGCACCTGCCATACTATCATTGCATTTCCTCCACAAGTCCAATTATTCTTTGTTTTCTCCAATGACTAACAAAACCTTACATAGTAGGTGCTCAGTAAAATGTGTTTAATGAATGAATAGTGGTGAGACTCAACTGTATATAACCTTTAAAATTTAGATTGAATGTAAATTTTACTAACACAGGAACCATAAAAATATGTCTCTACAGATCCCACAGCATATGGAATTGCATATTATAGAAGTACAATAGGTGTTGTGAATTCCATTCACTTCACAGCAACAAAGATTCTTCTAACATCCATGACGTGCTAGGATGGAAACGAAGTGCCACGGGGGACACATAATTACGTGATCTGCCCACATGGGCAGGAAACAGCCCTCAAATGGTGGGATTGAAGGGGCGCTCTAACACCTGTAGCTTCTTGGAATTAGGTTTACGATGCACAGGTCTGGAAGATTATTCTTCCAGGCACTGTAAGCTTAACACAATGCCAGTTATCAGAAAGGGGGAAAGGCCTGAACCTACCGAAAACTACCCTCAAAGAGGATATCTAATTTTTAAATAGAATTTTTATTTCACTCAGACGTATCAGACTTGTCAGCCACTATGTATATAATGGATATAAAATTTCTAGTATTATTATTAAGAACTTTTCTGATGCAGCACTCAGAACTCTGGTTTTAAATTTGGGGCAAACTGCCATTGACCTCAGTGTTATAGGCCAAAGAGAATGCAAGACAGGTGTTCTTTTTCTTAAAGATCTTTACTTCAAATAAATTTTTTTAAATTAATTAATTAATTTATTTTTGGCTGTGTTGGGTCTTCGTTGCTGCGTGCGGGCTTTCTCTAGTTGCGGTGAGCGGGACCTACTCTTCGTTGTGGTGCGTGGGCTTCTTATTGCAGTGGTTTCTCTTGCTGTGGAGCACGGGCTCTAGGCTCCCAGGCTTCAGTTGTTGTGGCTCGCAGGCTCTAGAGCACAGGCTGAGTAGTTGTGGCGCACGGGCTTAGTTGCTCCGAGGCATGTGGGATCTTCCCAGACTAGGGATCAAACCCGGGTTCTCTGCATTGGCAGGCGGATCCTTAACCACTGCGCTATCAGGGAAGTCCAAGACGTGGTTCTTAAAACACCGTTTTTTACATGTATCCAACTCAGCCTCAAGTTCACTAAATTCTTTCTCATCTTTTCTTAATATTAAAGTCTTTACATTTGTCTTTCCTCCTTTGCAACACTACAAGTTTTTCCTCTGAGCACACAGTATATTTGGATAAATATGTGCACCACACATATTTAAAAGAGACTTCCAGAAGGGGTGATGCAAACCCTTGAAGAATGAGCAACTGACAGCTAAACAAAGAAGGGGGATAAATGTATTCAAAGTAGAGGAAACCATTGGCAAAGACTTCAAGGATGAAATAATCTAGAATCGTTCTTGAAACTCCAATGAGAGATATGTGGGACCTGGATTATAAAAGATTTTTCAATGTCATGCAAAGCATTAAGACTTTGTCTTAAAGGGAACGTGGAATCACGGGAATCATTTTAAGCCTGAACTACCTGATCAGATTTGCACACCAATAGTGGGCCAGTAAAGGGCATTGATCTCTCCCCCTTTCCCCAGGAATGGCTGGTGCTTCGAAGTGCTGCTCCCATGACACTGTAGCCCTGGGCTCTGATCTGTCTAACTTCTTGCAAATCCACACCCCTCTGCAGGAGGGATGTGGAGAACTTTCACTCTGTCATACAAAAAAAACTCTAGAGAGTTTTGCCCTGCCAGTTCAGACCTACTGGATTCAGTGTCATGAGAAAATAGAGAAATAAATAGTTTACAGTGTTTATGCTGGAAAGCAATTAATACTCAGAATTTGAACATTAAACGTTTTAAGCAGTTTATATTGTCAATAAAGCTTCTATGGATTGTTTTCCAACAATGGAGATCCAGGTGAATAAGAAATAGATACACTGATGCTTATAAGTTTGCATTAGTACATCAGTATTTGTCAAATGAACACAGACACCCCCAAGACATACATAGCCATCAAGTTGCCTAATATCTCCTACCTAGTTTTTTTTTTTTTTTGAGACAATCTTTGTTTTATTTTATTTTTTATAGTTTTTTATTTTATTTTTAATATTTTAATTTTATTGTAAATTTAATAATATACAATGTGTTAATTTCAGGTGTATAGCAAAGTGAATCTGTTATACATATACACATATATATATCTCCACTCTTTTTAAGATTCTTTTCCCGTATAGGCCATTACAGAGCACTGAGTAGAGTTCCCTGTGCTATACAATAGGTCCTTATTAGTTATCCATTTTGTATATAGTGGTGTGTATGTGTCAATCCCAATCTTCCAATTTATCCCTTCCCCTGCCCTTACCCCTTGGTAACCTTAAGTTTATCTTCTACATCTGTAACTCTATTTCTGTTTTGTAGATAAGTTCATTTGTAGACATATTTTAGATTCCACATATAAGCGATATCATATGACATTTGTCTTTCTCTGACTTATTTCACTTAGTATGACAATCTCTAGGACCATCCATATTGCTGCAAATGGCATCATTTTATTCTTCTTTATGGATGAATAATATGCCATTGTATATAGGTACCACATCTTCTTTATCCATTTCTCTGCCAATGGACATCTAGGCTGCTTCCATGTCCTGGCTATTGTAAATAGTGTTTCAGTGAACATTGGGATGCATGTATCTTTTCAAATTATGGTTTGCTCCAGATATATGCCCAGGAATGGGATTGCTGGATCATATGGTAGCTCTATTT
This sequence comes from Aethalodelphis obliquidens, assembly GCF_003676395.1. Lineage (NCBI taxonomy): Eukaryota > Metazoa > Chordata > Mammalia > Artiodactyla > Delphinidae > Aethalodelphis > Aethalodelphis obliquidens. The sequence goes on along the minus strand of NW_020837945.1, from coordinate 79,684,899 downwards.
TTAGTTTTTTAAGGAACCTCAGTACCATTCTCCATAGTGGCTGTACCAGTTTACATTCCCACCAACAGTGTAGGAGGGTTCCCTTTTCTCCACACCCTCTCTAGCATTTACTGTTTGTAGATTTTTTGATGATGGCCATTCTGACCAGTGTGAGGTGATACCTTGTTGTAGTTTTGATTTGCATTTCTCTAATAATTAATGATGTTGAGCATCTTTTCATGTGCTTTTTAACCATCTGTATGTCTTCTTTAGAGAAATGTCTAATTAGATCTTCTGTCCATTTTTTGATTGGGTTGTTTGTTTTTTTGAAATTGAGCTGCATGTGCTGTTTGTATATCTGAGAGATTAATCCCTTGTCAGCTGCTTCATTTACAAATATTTTCTCCCATTCTGAGGGTTGTCTTTTCATTTTGTTTATGGTTTCCTTTGCTGTGCAAAAGCTTTTAAGTCTAATTGGTCCCATTTTTTTTTCTTTTAACATCTTTATTGGAGTATAATTGCTTTACAATGGTGTGTTAGTTTCTGCTTTATAACAAAGTGAATCAGTTATACATATACATATGTTCCCATATCTCTTCCCTCTTATCCCATTTGTTTATTTTTGTTTTTATTTTCATTTTCTAGGAGGTGGATCGAAAAAGCTCTTGCTGCGATTTATGCCAGAGTGTTCTGCCTATGTTTTCCTCTAAGAGTTTGATAGTGTCCAGGCTTACCTTTAGGTCCTTAATCCATTTTGAGTTTATTTTTGTGTACAGTGTTAGGATCTGTGGTTTCAGGACTTAATGAAGCTCTGGTTCTTCATATCTCTTGGTGGAAAGAATTCAGCGAGAGACAAAGTGATAGGTAAGAAGTGGATTTGTTTAAAGAGAAACGCACTCCACAGACAGAGTGTGGGATATCTCAGAAGGCGAGAGGCCTCTCCTACCTAGTTTTTAAAACATGATATAGGAGGACAGGAAAATCTTAATGTGAATTTATGCCAGTAAGCATGGGACAGGGAGAGTTTGAAAATAACTTACACTGGAGAGTAAATTCTGTGATGATAAGGTAGACGCTGCAGGTGCAAAAGGCATTACAATTACTTAATTTGCGTTGCTCCCTGCACAATTAAGCAAAGTCCAAGAGGGTGAGGGGACTCGAAGGTCCAGTCCAGAATGGTTTCAATGTCCAAGGGGGCCTGTTGATGGAAACCAGTCAGAGTACAACACCAAACTCATGGGTAGCTGCCGTTTCCACGTGGGAATCCAGGTCATTCTTCTGAGAGATTTTATATGATGCAAGAGACAGCAGAAGCCACAAACCAGTTCTTGAGACATCAGGAACCGGCCAAGGAAACAACAGATTATTTCTTCACCTTAAAATCTAGTTGGGAGGAAAATCCTGATGAATCTCAATTATAATAAAAGTTAATAGTGACAGAGTGCTTACTTTACATTATGAGGTTTTCCTAGTACTTTACATGTTAATTTATTTAAGCACACAAGAACCCTATGAGGTCAGTACTATAATTATTATCCCTATTTCACATATGAGGAAACTGAGGCATCGAAAAGCTAAGTAATTTACTGGCAGTCACATAGTTAATAAGTGACAGTTCCAAGATTTGGACCCAAACAGTCTGGCTCACCAACTACGTGCATTTTATCCACTAAGCTTTTCCCTAGGCCCAGTTTTAAAAGTAATAAATTCGGGCTTCCCTGGTGACACAGTGGTTGAGAGTCCGCCTGCCGATGCAGGGCACACGGGTTCGTGCCCCAGTCCGGGAAGATCCCACATGCCGCGGAGCGGCTGGGCCCATGAGCCACAGCCCCTGAGCCTGCGCGTCCGGAGCCTGTGCTCTGCAACGGGAGAAGCCACAACAGTGAGAGGCCCGCGTACCACAAAAAAAAAAAAAAAAGAAAGTAATAAACTCATTATAAAATGTTGAGCAATACAACAATATATTAAAGAATAAACAAAAGTTCAACATTCTCTTCACCTCACCTCTCCCTGCCCTTCATTTTTTTGTCCAGTTATTATTGGTAAAAATTTAGAATTTTTGATAACAGAATGTGTTTGATTAAAAACAGAATCATAACATTTTTAAGTGTTGTACAGCACTGATATGTTTCCAGTTCAGTACATAATGACTCATGAGATACGGGGCCTTGTTCGTGAGCCTGTGTTCAACCCATCTGACGCCAGCATCAGCACCTCAGCTGCAGCATCTCCTTGGGCCTTGCACGTGCTGCTGCACATGCAGTACCTTGTGACGTCATTACAATACTGCCTCTGTGTGAAAAACGACTATCAAAAGAAGGAGGAAACTTTATTAAAAGGTGAAAAACTGGTTAATTTGTGATGTGAGGTCATGCTTTGGCAACCCACGATTCTCCCTGACTGTGATTCCAGTAAAAGCCAGAAAGCTTTTGTAAACATTTCTCAGTTTTCAACTTGGGGATTCTTGGAAGTTCAGGTAAAAGTAGTCTCTGTCTGCTTTTAGCATAAAGGTCTCTATGGAGAGCCAGAGACCTGCGTACTTATCTCAAATTTGTAGTAACCTAGGATCAATCACTTTCACTCCTCAGCATTGATTTTCTATTTCCAAATGTCAAAAGTCCTCACCACCCCAGCCCTGTTCGCTGCTGAGATTTTGGTGTCTAGAGGCACCATGAAAAGCAAAGTGGTCTCACCAAGCCTAATACAGATGTCCATCCCCTAACTCTACTGTTTCTACGTACCTTTGTCCCTGTTTCGGTGTGCTTTTGCTTCTAGAGACCCATAGCTTCCTCCAGCTTTGTCTTACAGATTTAAGGGAATCTAGGTATTATCCATAGTGAGATATATTTTTTAATCCATGAGTAAACAGTTATGGACTCCTATTAGTGCAGAGTGAGGCTCTGAGGCTATTGGGATGAACAAAACACAGTCCCTGCCCTTCTGGATTCCATCTGGGGCAGCACAGTGTTGCCTTTGTGGCCATGAAACAATCGCACTTTCACTGCCGTGACATTCTATCCGTGAACCTTTAGCTCTCTTGTTAGAATAAACTCCTGCTCTCTCCTTCTTTGACCGGTGAATTGTTTTAAGGGTTTTTTTTTTTTAATTTACAGACAAATGGAATTTTTCCAGTTCTCTCTTTTTTATATTATTATTGATTTTTAGCTTAATTGCATTGTTTTGAGAGAATGTCTATATGATACCAAATCTTTGACACATTCTGAGGCTACTGTTGTCCTTTCTTTTTTTTTTGCGGTACGCGGGCCTCTCACCGCCGCAGCCCCTCCCGCTGGACGCGCAGGCCCAGCGGCCATGGCTCACGGGCCCAGCCGCTACGCGGCATGTGGTATCTTCCCGGACCGGGGCATGAACCCGTGTCCCCTGCCTGCATCGGCAGGCAGATTCTCAACCACTGCGCCACCAGGGAAGCCCTCCTTTCTTTATTATACTTTTATGTATTTAGTTTTTAACAATTTGTATTAAATATATTTAGAGAGTCAGTATAATATTAAAATTAAAACCTCAGACTCCAGCACCAGATCTGGATTTTAATCCCAGCTCTGCCAGTTAATGGTTGCGTAAAATTGGGTGATTATCTGTCTTCATGTTTATAAAGTAGGGATAGTAATAGAGACCACTCCAATTGGTTATTGAGAGGATCAATGAGCTCATACCTGTACAGAGCTAGACGCAATTCTTGGCACATAGTGAATGCTCAATAAATGTTATTTATTATTATTATTTCACTATATTATATTGCTATTAGTTTATTCCATTTATAGAACATTCTCAAAATGACAAAATTATACAGATGGAGACTGTATAATTTTGCCAGGGGTTAGGGATGAAGGGAGGAAGAGGATAACTATGAAGGGGTAGCATGAGGGATTTTTGTGGTGATGGAACAGTTGTGTATCTTGGTTGTGGTGGCCATAAATCTATACAGGAGATAGAATTGCATGGGGCTATACACACATACACATACACACACACACGCACACACGAGTACATGTAAAACTGGTGAAATCTGAGTAAGATCTGTGGGTTATACCAATTGCATCACCTTCCTGGCTTTGATATTGTGCTATAGTTGAGTAATATGTTACCACTGGGGGAAGCTGGGAGAAGGGTACATGAACTTCTATGTACTACTTTTGTGACTTCCTGTGAATCTACAATTACTTAAAAGTAAAAAGTTTCTTTAAAAAAGATCCTAGAGGGCTTCCCTGGTGGTGCAGCGGTTGAGAGTCCGCCTGCTGATGCAGGGGACACAGGTTCGTGTCCCGGTCCGGGAAGATTCCATATGCCGCGGAGCAGCTAGGCCTGTGAGCCATGGCTGCTGAGCCTGAGCGTCCGGAGCCTGTGTTCCGCAAAGGCAGAGGCCACAACGGTGAGGCCCGCGTACCGGAAAAAAAAAAAAAAAAAAAAAAAAAAGATCCTAGAACATTGTGACTATTCAATAAATGTTATTTATTATTATTATTTTGTCATAGCTGTTTTTCAAGTTTTTCTGCATTCAAACATGTATTAATTTCAAAATTAAATACACAGCAATAAATGTTATTTTTAAAAGACTGTGCTTCAGCAAAGTTACAAATTGTTAACCATATAGAAACTCTGAGCCCCTTGTGAACTGTTAAGTAGGTTAGAGTTGAAATGTTTGTTAGCCCCTCTTGAACTGTGAAAATATTAGGAGGCATGAGGAGGGAAGCCCCAGAGCTTGGGTGTGTGAATGTTGGTCTACTGGCTGCAGGAAACACTGAGAACAACAGATGAGAAAGGGCCGGCCTACAGCACTTAGAACTCCGTGGTCTGGATGCCTGAATTCTATTCCCAGGACACCCCCAGTGAGAGCAATCACCCACCTCTGTCTCCCAGCTCCATAGGCTGGAAAAGCCAGAGTCATGGTTTCCAGAAGGGGCCTGGGAGACTGACTGAAAAGACAGTCTTTTCATTTAGAGCCAGAAATTGAGGGCCAGGGAGAAGCTTCCTGACCAAGGCCAATGACCTTGAGTCAGCCAGAGCAGTTTGCCCTGGATCTCACTGAGTCAGCCCAGGTCAGCAGGGATTGGCTGATGTCCTCCACCCATAACTTCCCAGGGTCACTGAGGATGACCAGGGGAGCACATCTTAGGCCCCCCCCACCAGGCCCTTGGCATTGAAAGTGAGCGAAAAGGCAGCCAGTCCACACCTGGTACCAGGCACCCAGAGTCCAGGACAACGCTCTGACATAGTGGGTGAGCTCCGGGCCATGCCTAGCAGCTTCTCTGTTAACATTAAGTTTGTGATTTTAACACAAAGAGAATTCCAGTTCTGAGATCCTGAACTCTCTTCTCAGCCTGTGTTGTGCAGTCGGAAAAGCTATGCACTAGGGTGCATGAAGATAGCACAATGATGCGGAATTAATCTTTAACCCATCCGCCGGCACACAAAGGTATTGCCTGCGTGAGCTGAGCCCCCAAACGCAGTCAGAAGGCAAAGGTTCCCTTTCCAGGCCACCGCTGACTCGTCACATGTTCTTTCTGATCCTCAGATTCTTCATCTGCCAAATGGGATTCTTTCTTTCTTAACTGGCAAGATGACAGAGGATTAAGAGAGCTCTTGGAAATGAAAGCTCCTGGCGATCTCTAAACTTAATTGTTCTTATTCGTGTCATCTCCTTAGCCCCTGCCTCCTGCCAGGTTCTACTAGGGATGGGTCTCTTTTGCCTGAGAATTGGTAAATGACCCTCTCCTTTCCAAGGAGAACTGCAAACACAAAATTCAAAGGAATTCCTTTCTGAGTGGAAATTTACACACTCAAGTGGGTCTAGGAAGGAGAGACTTGGGGGCCAGAGGACCTCAAATCACATCCCACAGACCCCCAGCCAATTCTGTTGGATGGCTTTGCTGAGGTGAAGGAGAGCTATAGGAAGGAAACAGGCACAAAGGCATAAGAGGCCGATTAGAAGAAAGAGCCCTGACCCCATTTACACCTTCCGACTTTCCGGGAACCAGGGGCACCTGCGGCCTTAATGACTTGGTCTACCCTGCCACCTTGTGGTTGTTTGCTAGACTGCACTAATAGAACTGCCTCAAACAATCTGGGTGCCAGAAGAGCCATAAACGCAGCTGGAACCCTTAATCACACACTCACTCTCTCAGTCCACCATTCAGCAAACCTGTACAGATGCTCACAGTGTCCCAGGCTGAGGAAATTCATGCATGGATGGCCTTTAAAGAGTTCCCAGGGTCGGGGAGAGTAGAAGGAGAAAAATGACATGCTAAGCAGAAGGCGTGGTGTATACAAACACACTGAAGCCTGGTATGTTTGTGAAATGATGCATTTATCTATGAGCCTGAAAGATAGGGAGCACCAGGTAGGAATAGAGGGAGATGAGGTGTAGTCCCACTCTCAGCAAATGATGTGTGTGAACCCCCAAGAAAAACAAAATGGACATAAGCTGCCCCTGGAATAAGTTCAGGGGTACAGGAGCTGTCCAACCTATACAAAATGACCCCAGGCTCATGGGGTCATGCCCTTCTCTCTTGAGATTCATAGCAGACCCGTACTCCTGACTCTTCCCATGATCAAAACCAGTTTCTAAATGGGATAGGACCTTAGAAAAATGGCAAGCTTGAAAGGGACCTTAGAGTCATTTAGACCAACTCTCCCTCCAAGTCAACATCACTGCAACTCGTCATGCAGCTTCTGCTTAATCACCTCAGGGATGAGCCCAGGAGCCTGCCCAGAGCCCATTCCGTCCTTAGACAACTATGCGAAAATCCTTCATTCTATGCCGCTGAATTCCTCCTTTTTATAATTCTTGGCCCAAGTTTCACTCTCCAAGGGTCACACTGAATAAGTGATTTGATATAGGAAGATATATGAAGCAGGCAATCATTTAGGGGCTGTGCTCAGGTCTGGAAATAGAAAATCATGGCAGTGATTTTAGTGGAAAGAACACTCACTTGGGTATTGGGAGAGCCGTGTCCAAGTCCTTCTAGAATCTTTGCTTAATGTCACTTGGCTTCCTTTTATATATGATGAAGGGGGCTGGATTAGAGTGGAGATTCTCCCCTCTGGCTGCATGAGTGTCGCTGGGGAGTGGGCAGCACTACGATTACACGTTGCCTATGGCAGAGAGCCGGATTAGGTCACCACCAGGGTCAGTGCGAACACTCAAGGATGTTTCAAAATACCATTAACTATAATAGCCTCCTGTGCCTGTTAAGGGGCTTTTATCAAACCTGTAATGGTCTGTATACACATTCTTGGTGATCCCTACTCCATAGAGACCATGGATCTAGATTTTCCTCCCTTCTCCATAACGGAAGTGTGGCTGCTCACTGAGCATAGTTAGTTGGTCCCCTAGCTCTTCTGAGGTGAGACCTCCCCACCACCACCTCGCATTGATAAGAGAGACACAGCTGGTTAGAGGGAAAACAGAAGAGGCTCTGCCCAACCTCAGCCAGGTGACTTGGTCTCTCATCTTAAAGAGGTCAAGTTAGCCCCCTGCCACCAGTGGTTTTTTTTTTTTTTTTTTGTGGTACGCGGGCCTCTCACTGCCGTGGCCTCCCCCGTTGCGGAGCACAGGCTCCGGACGCGCAGGCTCAGCGGCCATGGCTCACGGGCCCAGCCGCTCTGCGGCATGTGGGATCTTCCCGGACCGGGGCACGAACCCATGTCCCCTGCATCGGCAGGCGGACTCTCAACCACTGCGCCACCAGGGAAGCCCACCAGTGGTTTTCTGTGATGTGACTGAGACCACGGTATAAAGTCCAGTGCCCGGAGTCAAGAAGTCCCTCCAAATCTCAGTTCCCTTCACCTTAGACAGCCGGGAGAAGGCCCAAAGAAGAGGTGGGGGTGGTGCCACTCCTGAGAGCATCTCACCAACCCCCATCCCACAGACAATTCTTGTCATGGGCTGAAATACGTCCCTCCCCCTGCGATTCTTATGTTGAGATCCTAACCCCCAGGACCTCAGAATGTGACCTGATCTGGAAATAGGGTTGTGCAGATATAATTAGTTAACATGAGGTTATTGGGGTGGGGCCTACTCCCATTTGATTGGTATCCATATAAAAAGGGGAAATGTGGCCACAGAGACACACACGTAGGGAGAACACTGGGTAAAGATGAAGACAGAGACCAAGGTGACACTCTGCAAGCCAAGGAGTCCCAAGGATGACCAGGAAACCACCGGAAGCTGAAGGAGAGGACTGGAATAAGATGCTGCCTCACAGCCCTCAAAAGAAACCAACCCTGCCGACACCTTGATCTCAGACTCCTAACCTCCAGGACGGTGGGACACCCTCCTGTTGTCCTGGCCACTCAGCTTGCGGTACTTTGCTAAGGCAGCCCTCGCACGCTTATCCACCTCCAGAGGGGGCTCCTATTGGTGACATTGAGGAGGTGAGCTCTTTTCAGACAGAAGGAGGCACTGCGGTCCCACAGAAAGGAGGGAGATGCTTGCCAGCCATGGGAGTGCTTCCGCCCAGCCCCCAACTCCGCAGGCCAGCTCCCCCTGTGCTGCCCTGAAAGAGCAGTTTGCCATCCGAGGTCGAATCCTCAGGACCATCATCTTTTAGCCACAATGGTATGTCTCTTTGTGTCTCTTTGTGATTTCACTTCCATATTTGTCCATGTTTCGTCTTCCCAGAGTGACTGCACACTCCTTGGAGGCTAGGGCCGTGTTACAAACCACCTGGGAGTCAGGACTTCTTTGATGAAAATTCTGGGTGTGACCTTAGGCATGTCGCCTTTCCCATGGCGTCTGCACCTGTAGACTAGGATCATAATCACAAAGGCCCCTGCAGTCATGCTATTCTGTGATTCTGATTCTAAGCATGCTTGATATTTAACCTACCTGCCTGTTCAAAGTACAAAAGGGAGGAGAGACCCAGGAAACTCACCTCTTAAATGTACTGAGAAGCCAGTCCCTTGGGGTTACATGGGTCAGAGTCATTTAATAAAAGGGCAAGACCCCAGGGGCTTAGGGGTAAGATAGTTTTCCATGGGCTCCAAGCCCCACCGAGTGCCCTTCCTAGACTCCAAGACCCTCCTGCTTCAGTGCCTGCCTCTCTAGAAGCCACTTCCTTAGTGATGCTGAGGCTTTCTCCTCCTTCAATGAAGGTGCGTGGCCCTGGGTACTACGTCCCGTGCACCCACCCAGGGCTGGGCTGCTGCGTGCCTTTTAGAAGCCTCCTGCCACTGCTTTGAAGGCTAGGAGGAACACGGTCTTTCCATGTGGTTGCAGTATGTTGGATGGACCACTCTTTGTGTCTTCCCTGGGAGGGATCACAGCATGCCTCAGCCTGAACCCAATCTAAGAGTGTTGAAGGGCCTTCCTGATGGCTAGTATCCTCAACTGGATACCTGTGTAAATTGTGCTCTTTCAGTTCCAGGAAACAGGGACTCACACAGACCAGACCAAGCACGGTGGGTGATATAGGAGTAGAGGTAGAGACCTTACTATGAAGTGGTTATAAAAGGGATGGAATCTTCTAGAAATCTGAAACCAGAATCCCCCAATTAATGGCAAGCTTCCTAAGACCTGGTACTGGAAGGACATTCTAGTTGCAAGCCTTCTCCAGGGACCTCACTGTGGTACCATTAATGAAACCCAGCTTCTCTCCAGAGGGTCAGCTTCTCTCTGCATCATTTTCCTTCTCTTCCTTATTCCATCTCTCTTAGTGTTTTGCAAAGCATGTCTCCGGTAGAATGTGAGACAATTTCTAGAAGGCATATGAGTGAACATTTTTATTTTGAATACTAACTCTATTTTTATTTATATGGGGGGAACCATATCTTAAAAGTGAGTCGATTTAAAGAAAAATAGTGCATAAATATTCAAGGTATGATGTTACAGCAAAATCATGAAGGTGGATCACAAAGGACTGAAATTAGAGAAACACTGGACTGGCTGGTCTCCTTCATATTTCACTACAAATCCCCAGGACACAGGATCTTATGGCCCAACTCATCAGCGCCCCCTCTCAGGCAGCACTTGACCTGCTGTGATAGGCTGCAGGCCTGCCTGTGGGATCCAGTGTCCATCCTTAGACAAATCAGGGGTCAGGGAGGTATGGTATGAAACGTGGCTGCCCGTGGTCTGACTCTTCCTCCAGGGCTGGGGACAAGACAGTTTCTTTTGGAAAATTCTGTGTACAGGTGTGGTTTGATGTGTTATTATGGGCCCCTGGTTCCATTGTAACTCCTGTGGCACTGCTGCTGTTCCGGAGTTTCTGAGGTTTCCATCCTTCTGTCACCTCTACTCTGAGGAGTGGCTGTGAGATTGAATGTGATCGTTGATACCAAGGTGTTTTGAACATCATAAGCACCTCACAAATGCAAGATGTTATTACCACATTTAATAAATATACTACTATGAGTGACAGACAGAGGAATGGGAACCCAGATTCCAAAGGAAATAGCTCATTTTCCTCAAGAAAAGGAAATGATTGAAGTTCTACCAACAAGCAGTTGTGTGAACTCAGATTAGTTGGCCACTTCTTAGCTGTGTGACCTTGGACAAGTCCCTGCCTCAGTTTTCTTGTTTCTAAAATGGGAGCATTTGTGACTGTGCTTCCTTCCCTCAGGGTGGGGCCAGGGGCAGGAGACTGCCCTCCACTCTCTGCCCCAGGGCACCCTAGTTTCTTTATCTCAGTCCCTTCGTGGGTTGAGGACAGATTTGAACTAGGTAATCCTTACCATCCCCCATCCCTTCCAGCTCCTAAATTGATTCTAACCAACCCCCCTCTCCAGGTCCACCCTCCAACCACCACTCTGGTCGTTAGAAACCTTTCCTCTAGAAACCCCACAACATAGAGAAAAACATCACCCTGTTTTGTAAGTTATGCATTTGTGAAAAGTTGCGTTCATGTCACGCTTTTGTAGTAAAAATTTTATATTCCCTTTGCCCTAGCTTATCTGCTTAGAGATGTTTGCCTTTTACTTCTTATTGATTGTCAATTGGCTGCAGTTACTCTTTGATCTTCCCTTTTGTTTGAACTTGAATGCCACCCACACTGTCTGCCCCAGCCCCTCTATTAAACAGTAATGATACGTAAACAATCTCAGAGGCCCTTGGGGAGCAAACCGGCCCCGGGGCCAGCCTCCCTCGGGCCTGTGAATCCTCATTCCTGAAGCTGTCTGTTTTGTAAGTTCTTCTGCCAAGTTTCTGTGGGAGCAGAGGGATCATTTTCTCCCTTTTCAAAGAGCAGGGTGAGCTGAGGCCTCGAGCTGGCAAGTCCTTTAAAGTCATTTTCAAAGGAAACCTGAGTTGCAAGGCCATGTGGCTGGCAGAGGGCGGTGTGACTTTCTGAGGCTCTCTCTGGGGCTTTGGGTGGTCAGCTCCCGCAGCCTTCCCAGCACGTGCTCGGAGCCTGCTGCAGAGACACTGCCAAGGGACACCACTGTCCAGCCAGAGGCCCCAGGGCACAGCAAAGGCTCTGCTTCACGTCCCCACCCCACCGCCACTGCCACCCAGGAACGGAGGAGGGGAGTGAGGACTTTCTCCTCTGCGCCGGTGGCCAGGACCACACTTGTCCTCACCATTCTTACTTCTCATCCATCAAACTTGGTTCTTGAGGTTTTCTGAGGTAAAATAAAACGGGGTGTCAAAGTAAGCCAGGGTGAACTGATGTCTGAATTATGGAATCATAAACAATCTAGTGAATCCAATCCCCTCAGGGGTGGTTGGGAAGGGGACCCAGAGAGGGAATGGTTGTCCCAAGTCCCAGGAGGAGGCGGCTGACTTCCAGCACAGAGTTCTTGGGACACTTCTGCAGGGCTGGAGACTGGCTTGGCTCGTATCAATGCATGAAGTTTCTGGGTCTATAGATGTCTGTCCATCACACAGCAGACAGCAAAAAGTCTCCAAAGACACCAAGGCTGAGGAATGCGTGAGTTGAGGCAGATGCCTCCATACTGTCCTTGGACCCCAGCAGAGAGAAACTGTTTATGAAGCCAGGAGGGGATGAGCCTTCTCACTTCACAGAAAGGGCAGAATCTCCAAGGCCCAGGGGAGGAAAGGACACATACATTGGTGTCAGAAGGGCTATAACTGAGGTCATTTATCTGAAGCTCAGCCTAGAGTGCTGAGTGAGAAATAACATGAATGAAGCTGGTTAAAACAACAACCACAAAAAACAAACAGAAAGAGGAGGGAACTGGCCAGAGATAGAGGCGAGAGGTCCATCCAAAACCCCCCACCTGAGCGCTTCATGACCAGAATCTGCAGTCTCTGGTCCAGCCTGTTGCCAGGGGCCACAGGTGTAGGTCCCTGCCCGGCCGGCAGGAGCAAGCCCCAGCCTCTGCCTTTCTGAGCCCCCGTGGCCAGTGGCGGCTGCGCTCCGCGAGCACCTCCCACCAGGTGAAGAGCTGGGGAAACAGACTCATCCAAGTCTCAATTCCTGCACAAGGAAAAAAATCCCAGAACAAACCGACTTGACTTTTCAACATTTTATTCTTGTATTTGTACAGCTATATTTTACAACTCAGTAATGCAGTTTAGACACAGCCAAACCCTGTCTCCGGAGTAGTTATAACACAAGCATGACGCAGAATGGGATGAGACAAACATTCCCAAAGAGAGCTTAGTTAGTGATAACTCCAAGTCCCTGTGTCTGCCTACACTTCCAAAAGGGATGGTGCGGTCGTTGCCCGCTGAAAACTTCCATGAAAAAAAGGCACCGTAGGACACGTACGGGTATATACAAACCGAAAACTAGAACAAAACTACACAGTTTTCCTTCCGCAGCTTTTTTTGTTCTTTTTTTTTTAATACACACTTTGTAAATTGTAAACCTTCACTTGCAAAAAATACAAATACACTGAGGCATTTTAGACAAAATATTTTCTTACTTATACAGATGCAATACTTAAAATATTCTCTTAAGTGCTCTTTCTCATAAAGATTCTCAGATCCGTGTCTGCCTGCAGATACAAAATCGAGCCTTTAACGCGGTTTTATATTTTTAATATATCTTTTTTAGGTTTATATATATTTATTTTATATATATATATATATTTATATATTTACAACTCTGCCATATATTCCTTCACCTTTGGTTAAAAAAATTAAAGCCCTCTCTTTGATAACATACCGAAGTCTCTTCTTTTAAAAGAATGCACATTTACATACAAAAGAAACATCTGATCCCACAAAACATATACATTCCTCATTTTGCAGACTGAGTCAAGTCAGAACTTTTGCATACTCCCCCAGCTTCGATATATAAAATGATTTTGCTTTTTGCTGACATGGTTCGCCTTACACATAGGAGAAGAAGCAGTATTATTTTCTTAATGTTTTACGGCAGTGGGGGAGGGGAGCGGCCGTGGCTCCCCCTCCCCCCGCCCCTCCCCCACCCCCCCACTCCCCCAGCTATGATTTGCACTAGTGGATGAAAGAGGCACTACATCATGGGATGAACATGGTAAAGTGTTACAGTATCCTTTGGGTAGATTCTGAGAAGGGGCTCGAATGGAAAGCATCAACACTCCATGCTTCAGCAGGCTTTGGGGAGCTCCGGGGGCAGGTCAGTGGCGGACACACGGTATTGCACCTTGGTGTTGGTAATGGCACCGTGCTTCTGGCGCAAGTGAAGACGCAGCTGGCTTTTGTGACGGAAATGCAGGTTACATTTCTCACACTGGAAGAGAACCAGAGGCAAACCGTTAGTCATCAACTCAAGAAACATGTCATTACTCAAGGACCTTGAGAAGGAGAGATTCTCCCTTCAAGGGATGGGGCAGCTCTTCCCTCTGGAAGGCCAGTTTGAGAACCCACATGAATTCTGGCTTCTGCTAAGGGACAAGTAAGCTGTGTACAAATGTCCCTTCCTTGCTTTCCAAAGTGTTGGTCATGCTTTTACCCCACTTGAGATGAATTTCCCTGCTTCAGCTCCACAAGTTCAAGTCTAAACCAAAAATGCAGTTCCGATGCAGACTCCCCAAATTTTTAAGGCTTTCCTGAATCCCTCCAGGATGAAAATAATCCCTCTTTCCTTTGACTTCTGTAAGATTTCTAGCCTTGCCATGTAATGCCAGATAGCCTTGCCAACCCATGCATTAGCATCCTTCTCAGGTAGGGAATCCTTTGATGGTGGTGAGCACTTCTTACTAAACTTTATAATCTTCCCAGTTCCTAATAGAATATACCTCAGACAATTATGCAATAAATCTGAACATATTTGGATAAATGGATTAGAACAGTCTGAATTCATAAAAATTCTGGAATCTAGGATATGCTTAAAAAATAGTTATATTCCTTTAAGTTAGTGTGTACACCTCAGATCAGCTAAGAAGGCATTAGCAAGCAGAGCTGTTTCTTGCTTTGATTCAATGAATGGATGATAATGGTTTTAGTGGGAAAGTTCTTTAAAAATAAAATGGATGACTAAATATAATGGGGTAACCTGATGCAATCCTGGAACAGAAAAATACTTTAGGTAAAAGCTAAGAAAACCCAAATAAAGTATGGACTTCAGTTAATCATAACGTACCAGAATGGGTTCATTAGTTGTGATAAATGTACCCTAGTAGGAAGACGTTAGCAACAGGGGAAAACTGGGTACATACGGGAACTCTCCATACTATCTTTGCAACTTTTCTATAGATCTAAAACTATCCCCTAGGGGCTTCCCTGGTGGCGCAGTGGTTGAGAGTCCGCCTGCCGATGCAGGGGACATGGGTTCGTGCCCCGGTCTGGGAGGATCCCACATGCCGCGGAGCGGCTAGGCCTGTGAGCCATGGCCGCTGAGCCTGCGCGTCCGGAGCCTGTGCTCCGCAACGGGAGAGGCCGCAACAGTGAGAGGCCCGCGTACCGCAAAAAAAAAAAAAAAAAAAAGCACAGAAAACTATCCCCTAATAAAAGTGTAATAAAATATGTTCATATAGAGAATATGTTTTAAAATAAAAATGGAAATATATATTAAAAAAAAGGAAATATATTTAGAAAAATTAAATGGGCAGGCAGTGAGTAGAAAGAGCCCTGGTCTTGGGAGACAAGGGCCCCTCATATCAATGGCACCCACCGCTGTGCGTCCTGAGTGCGGCATTTCTCTCTGAGCCTTGGCTTTTCCTTCTGTAAGGGACTGAGTCAATACACTCTGAAGGTCACTCTTAATTCTGACATTCCTGTGCATCTAAACACCCACAAAATAATTGAAACAGCAAATATGTACTGGACTATAGGCCAAGCACTGTTCTGAACACTTCAGGGAATCTATTAATTTAATATGACTCCATGAGGTAGGTGTTATTATCAGGCTAATTTTACAGATGAGGAAATTAAGGTACAGAGGGGATAATTAATTTGCCCAAGAACAAAAGCAAGTAAGAAGATATTCACTCAAGGATTGATAAACAACTGAATGAAAGTAACCACCTTTTCAGGTTAACATTTGCGATATGGGTTAACGATTCATTCATTCGTCCTTGTGCCCATCACGACCTAGAGCAATGCCATAAACTCAGCAAAGCCAGCCTCATCTATAACAGTAGTTTCCACATCTGTAAACCATGGGACTCTTTTTTCAAATTAAATGGAAACTGGAAAGGGAAAGAGACTGCTACTGTCTCATTCCCGTCCTGTCCTGCGGGGTTGCAGAACCTCAATGATTGAAAGAGCACAGTTTGAAAACTGCTCATCTACAGCATCCTCACTATTTCATAGAGAAAGAAAACTGTGGCCCAGTGAGAGGGTCAGGGTTTGCCCACAGCCCTAAAAAGGGTCATTGTCAAAGCTGGAATAAGAACCCAGATATCTCAGCTACCTGGCCAGTATCTTTCCCCTTTACAGCAGAGATCGGCAAACTGTTTCTGTAAAGAGCCAGACAGTAAATATTTTACACTTTGTGGGCCTGATATTCTCTGACACAACTACTCAGCTCTGCATTATAGTGTGAAAGAGGCCAGAGACATACGTAAACAAGTGAGCCTGGCTGTGTGCCAACAAAACCTTATTTGTGGACATTGAAATTTAAATTTTATATAATTTGTATGTCACAAAATATTATTCTTTTGATTTCTTTTTAGCCATTTGAAAGTATAAAAACCATTCTTAGCTCATGGAATTTCAAAAATTAGCCCACAAGCCATAGTTGGCTGAGACCCTGCCCTAGAACACTGTGATTCCAATGGCCCGATCATGGCCTTTCGCTGCTGGTCACCTGCAGTTGCCTTTTCTCTGTTTTCTTCCCTTGTATCACCACATTCTTCTGGTTCTCCTCCTACCCTATTGACTGCCCCTTCTCAAACACCTTAGCTCCTCTGAAGTAGACATCTAGCCCAGTTTAGGGCCGTGCTGGAAGCACTCAATAAGCGATTGTGGAATGAATGAATGACTCTGATATCTATGTATTCACAATCCAGACCTCTTTCCTAAGGCCCGGATCACCTAGCCCAACACCTCCACTTTAAAGATGAGCAAACGAAGACTCAGGCCAAGGTCAAGCTGGTTGTCTTAGGACCATTCGAGTTCAGTGGTCATCCCACTGAGATTAGAGCAAACAGTCCTGCGGCCCTAGCCCTCCCTCCGCACCCATCCCAGGCCAGCCAGCAGCCACGAGAGGCTAACGTACATGGTAAGGTTTCTCTCCCGTGTGGATTCGCAGGTGGCTCTTCAGAGTCTGAAGGTGCCGGAAACGGGTGCCACAGATTTCACAGGGATAGGGCTTCTCGCCAGTGTGGATGAGCACGTGGGCACGGAGGTGGGCCACCTGCGCAGGAGAGCAAAGAGCGAAGTGAGAGGCTCTGCCGGGGTGGGCTACAGACACGCCGCAGCCTCTCAGCGGCACCCGGGGCTAGGGTCCTTCCCCACGCCCTCTGCTCACCTGGACAAATCTGGCTCCGCACGTTTCGCACTTGTAGGGCTTCTCTCCGGAGTGAATTCGGGTGTGGGTTTTCAGGTTGGCTGGCCGGTTGAACTGGGCCCCGCAGATGTTACAGCGATAGGGCTTCTCACCTGTTACCGAGAGAAGGGGAAAAGGCAAGCCACACTCAGCAGAGGTCTCCACAGTCCCCGGGCCCTGGATTTCAAAGCAAGCTGCCCTTCCTGGGGCCACTTTGGCTTTCCTTCCCTTGGAAGATGTCAGAGAGAGGCGTCAGGGGTTGGCCACCCCTGCCTGCCAACCCTCTCTTACACACGCACCAGCACACCTCGCCCACGGCCAGGCTCAAGAAGCAGGTGGTGACGTGGAGGGAGGGAAAGGACGCAGGGTGTGGGACAAGGAGGGAGCGAGGTTCCAAAAACCAGCCTTTTCATGGGGATTATCTAACTGTGGGATGTGGACATGTCACTCTCCTTCTCTGGGCCTCAGTTTCCCTCTCTGGGACCCGAGGGGTGAGTTTAGACGACCTGGAAGGCTCTTCTAGCTCTTCCCTTGGGTGAGACTGATTCAGTCATCAACCCACTCCCCAGAGAGACACAATCAGGCCGCTCTAGTTTCTCTCCTTGAGAACAAACACGCTTTTCCGCTTGTGGCAACTACAGCTGGATTCCATTTGCACGAGAGCTGGGGCCCGAGTTGGAGTAGTTGCTCAGACAGAGGAAACCAATAGAAGGGCCGAGCCTTCCTTCATGGAAAGTTTCTGGGATAATAGACCCATTTAAAATACCAGGAGAGAGTCAACTTTGGACAACAATCAGGTTATTAGACGCTACCTGGGAAAGGAATGTGCGTTGATAAGGAACAAGCCCTTAGAGGGAATCAAGAGGCCTTTAGCGTTTTTCTGATTTATAAAAACCGAATCGACTTTGCCCCTCTCAGCCAGTTTCTTCCCCTGTGCAGTGGGATTAACACTTCTGACCCCAGCAAAGGTGGAGAAGCAAGACAGAGCCTGTCAGAGGAAAGACAAAGGATGTGGGGAGTGGCTGGGTCACTAAGCAAAGACGTGGCGGGGCTAGGCCCGCACTCAGGCCAGGGCAGCACCTGCCCCCTGCTTCACCCCACAGGGCACCGAGGCCCTACACTGCTTTCTCGAGAATGCTCTCCCCGTCCTGCCCCTGGGGAACCCTGGTGAGCTCAGGGAGTGGGGGCAGGGTGTACAGGGCCATACCCGTGTGGACGGTCTTGTGGCTGGCGAGGTTGCCCTTGTAGCGAAAGGAGGCCTGGCAGCGGTCACACTTGTAGGGTTTGTCACTGTGGGTCTGCAGCGTATGCCTCTTGAGGGAGGCCTCCTCAGAAAAGCGGCAGTCACACTCATTGCAGAAGAAGGCCCCATTTTCTGTCGGAGGGTGGGAGGGGGCACCAGCGTCAGCACCACAAGGAAGGGAGGGAGGGCTCCGAGGCCTCCCCACTCTGGAGCTCCCCCGAGGGCCAAACTGAGCCCCCAGCGCCCTGTCTGCCCAGGGTTCACGGGAGCCCAGAGCAAAGGGCCTGTGCGGATTCTCTTTTTCTTAGCATTTAGAGTCTCGATCGTGGAGGCGAAAGGAGACAGATTTGAATATTAAGGTATAGGAGGGAAACTCAAACCCACAGGTACCCACGTGGCCTGCGCCAGCTTGAGGAAAGCTTGGCACCTCCTTCTCTCGAGAGCTCTGAGAACTGACTTTCCTTATCAGGTCATAGTTCTACTTACATTCATACACAGAAGCCCTCGGGTAAGACAGCCTCTGTCTGTGTCTCTATCTCCAAAATCAGGATAATAAACCCCTGTCCTGCCTACCTCGCAGGATCACGTTGTATAACATAAAGCATCATAGGAATGTAAGATATGAATCAAAGTCAAAGATACTCTGAGGTCATCAAAGGAGGAATTAATGATGACCATGGTCACCCTTGCACCTATCTGGACTTCATGTCTCCCAAACAGTTTGAGATAGGGAGACCAAAGATGATGGTGGAAGTAGAAACACAGGCCCAGAGAGAAGGAACTGGAGTGTAGAGCAAAGGCAAATGGCCACAGGGCCAGGAGGGGACAGTCCCTGCTCTCCCAACTATCGGTCCATGACCCTGTGCCAAGCCTCTGAGTGTAAATAACTGATTTTTTCTTTTGTTTTAACAATTTGGAAATGACACATCATGGTTGTTTACCCCTGAAGAGGCATCACTGGGCTATCCTGTTACAGACAGAGCTGGAGGAAGAGGTAAAAACTGGGGAGGCCAGTCACACACTACCCAGAAACGTCAATTAATTATCAGTTCAACTAATCGAATTCAGCTGACAATAACTGAGCGCCTACTCTGTGCTAGACTCACTTGGCCCGATGGGAAATGCAGGCATGAATAAGGCCGGATGCTTCTCCTTCTGGAACGTACAGCCTAGCAGGGTGAACCAACATGCACACCAATCGGTTGGGGTCCAGTGGGCCTGAGAAGGCTCCGGGAGCTAGTTATAGCCAGCCCCACAGCCAACTTTGCTGGAAGGAAGCTGAAAAGGCTGTGTGGTCCTTCTGTAGTCCCCCAGATTAACTCAAATTCCCCAACCCTTGCTTTGGTCAACTAGTTCCCTACGAGGTCAAGAGCGGGACTATGGGTTGCTGATTTAAATGCCATTGGACTTCCAACCAGGGGCTTCTCCCAATCAATGACAACAGCGTAAATAAAATGGAAACACAAGGCCTGTGGAGCAGAGGCAGAGGCCAGGGGAGGGAGGGGAAGGAACTCACCACAGCTGGAATCTGAGTACTCAGACTGGGTCTCTCCCAGCTCCTCGGGGAACGTGGGACCAGTGGCGTGGAGGCACATCTCTGCGTGCTGCGGGGACTGAGAGCCACAGGACGTGCACTTGGGGGCGTGCAGGTAGAGCGGAGAGTGGCTCTCACTGCTGCTGCGTGGGGAGCCGGTCAGTGACCTGTGGGCGGGGAGGAAAGGGCCTCAGCAGCTGGAGCAGGGCAGAGCGCTCTGCCTGGCATTTTTGCATCCCCTCTTCCCTGTGCTCAGGGCAGCCCAGAGGCCAGTTGGAATCTGACGCCACAGAGTTATTTATCCCCAAGCCTACCTCCAAATAGCAGACACATCGAGATCACTGATGGGGGCCACACTGAGCCCAAACTCCACTCCTGGGCCCAGTTTCCTCCCCTCAGTGCTACAGTCCACAGCCTCCCTCGGTCCAAGGCACAGTAAGAGGACTCCCCCCTGCCACAGAGATTGCAGGAGCTTGGGATTCTTGGAATGCTCACCTACCATGGAGGGGAATTCTCTCTCTCTGTGAAAATATACCGAAGCTCAAGGTCCTTCCTCACTTAGGCCAATTCAATCAATAGGCCTTGGCCCATACCTCCAATGTGCTCAGCATTTCAGGCAAGAGCAGAACACAGCGCCCTGCACCCATCAGAAGTGACCCCAGAACCCTGCCCCGGTGAGCCCCGACCCCAGGTCCGGACTGCCTGTGAAATCACCTGTTGACGATGTTATTGAGCCTGCTGGCCTGTGGGATGGTGGAGTCCTCCCCACTGGTGCTGAGCTTGGTTGGGGACTGGAGGTCAAGGGTCTCGGGCTCCATGGGCGGCTGGCAGGCCGCTGGGGCAGTGTAGGCTCGAGGGGAAAGGCGGCCCAGCTCGGCCTGCTCGGGCCCCTCTGGTTTGGCATTCTGGTTGAGGCTGTTGAGCACGATGAACTTGTACTTCTTCCAGTTGCAGGCTTTGGGGTCAGTGGGGCTTTTGGCCGGAGGGGACCCGGAGGTCTGGAGGATGCAGGCATTCTTGCTGCTGCAGGACTCCGTGGGTGAGTTGGGTTGGCAGTCGGACTTCTGGGGGCTCTGCGGGCTCACCAGACCCTTCCGGTTCAGGGGTGCATTGGGCGGCTCGAAATGCAGGGCGATCTCATCCTC
This sequence comes from Aethalodelphis obliquidens, assembly GCF_003676395.1. Lineage (NCBI taxonomy): Eukaryota > Metazoa > Chordata > Mammalia > Artiodactyla > Delphinidae > Aethalodelphis > Aethalodelphis obliquidens. The sequence goes on along the minus strand of NW_020837945.1, from coordinate 79,664,160 downwards.
CGACGAGGGCCTCTCTTCCTCTTTGCCGGCCTTGTCACAGGCGAAGTACGGGGCGCTCCGGGCCGAGGGGGCAGCAGGCTTGGGGCCCTCGGCCACACTGTAGTGCATATCACTCCGCGCCTCCTCCAGGGCTGCCTCCTTGGGTGAGTACACGTTGTTGTGGCCCACAGTGGGGGAGAGCTCCATGGCCGGCCGACTGTACTCACTGGGGACTGGCCTGGCACTGTCGCAGGGGAGGGTCCGCTCCTTGGGGAAGGAGTTGGCCACAGGCATCCGGGCATCCCGCAGCTCCTCGTCGGAGAAGAGGAAGCTGCTGACCGGAAGGTGGCCATACATGGGGTAGGAGGCTGGCGGCGTGGACAGGCCATTGTACAGGCTGGGCGCGAAGGCTCTGCTCTCACACCCAGGGGCGTTCCTCAGGGGCAGGCTGTTCTCCACCACCTCCCGGCCCCGATAGGCCATGAGGTCCTGGGGCATCAGCATCCGGCTGTTCAGGAAGTCTTCACGGGGAGGCTTAATGGCAGGGACCATCTCTGCTTCACTGCAGGAGCAAAAAGAGAGAAGACCCCGGCCTCCAAATCAGAACCTTCCAAGTGACACTGGTCTATGAAACCACATTTGCACTTGAGTCAGTCAGACCTGGGCAATGTGGCTCTGGAGTAGGGAAACACTTGCAGTTACAAGGCAGTTCTGCTAAAAGTCTAGCAATCTAGCCCACAGCTGGGGAAACAAAGCCCAGAGAAGGGAAGTGAGTTACCCACACAATCAGTGCCTGTTTAGACGTGATTTTGCATGTTTAAGTCCCATATGTATACATATGCATGAATCTATAATTATTCAAATGTTACAGAATATAAAGCTATCAGAGTCCTTATCTCATTTCATCCTTACAGAAGGGATGTAGATCAGGAATTACTGTCTCCATTTTACACACCTGGAAACTGAGCTTCAGGGAGGGAAGAACTTATACGATGTTGGTGCTACACGTTTGGAGGGTCTTTGTTATACTGGTGCCCTGTGAAGAAGGGACTCACTCTATATACTGCCTGGAGCCGTGGGCGAGTTTACTTTGGAGAACAGGCAGCACGTGCCAGCGTAGGAAGCCCTGGCTCTGCAGCAGCCAGACCTGGTTTCCAGTCCCTGCTGTGCCACTTAGCAGCTCTGTGACCTGGAGCAAGTTACCGAACGCTCCAAGCGCAAGGCCTGACCCAGAGAAAGCATTCATAATGATGATCTTGCCACCATTATCACCCACAGGAGACAAAGAGCTCAAGCTGCGTATACTTGAAGGGACATTATGTGGGTGAAAAATAGGCCAGCTCAGTCTGATCACAGTTAACAGAGCTAGAACCAAGGAGTGAAGGTGAAGGGAGCCAGATTTCAACCCGCTGTAAAGAAGAGCTTTCAAACTATCCAAGGGAGAACTGCACGGCTCTGGGAACACTGAGTTCCTGGCTCCTGGAGATGTTCAAACAGAGGCCGCAAACCTTTCTGTCTGAGAAGGGATGCAATTATCCTGGAGTAGCTGAATCCAATGGTTCTATAGAAGTCAAGGCCCAAGTCTCTGTTCCACTTAGCAAAGCTCTTCCCTTCTTTGGCTCTCAGGTTCCTCATCTTTCCGTGATAGTCATGTCTTACCAGCCCTCAGGTAGGGGGCTAGACCCAGTGAACCCTATTTAATTCAATAAATGTTCTCTCTAGTAGCAGCAGGGTGACATAAAAGATGAGTAAAGCAGCCCACAGTCTGGTGGGGGAACTAAGGGGCATATGTAAATAGTTACAGTGGAAGCCTAAAGGAGAACTAAAACATGTATGCAAATAGTGAAAACAGAGGCAAAGTCTAAAAGACAGGCAAAAGGCTTTCAGACACAGCTGAAGAGCTGAGGAAAGAGCAAAGTGATAAGTGCACAAACATCTATGAAGAAGCTGGCATCCAGGCGTGGTCTTGCAGGATGGGTGGAAGGAAAGGGTCTATCAAGTGAATGGAAGGAAGCAACAAGTGGGGAGGCACACGGCATATCTAGGTAGCAGGAGTGTGCAAAAGCAGTGGAAAGGTAGGTTGTGGCGTATCACAGAGGATTATTTCTTCTGTGTGCAAGCATTATCAATTGTTTCCGACCCTGTCTGATCCCTTCCATCTCCGAGGCTTCCATCTAGGCAGCAACTCACCTGGCCTTGATGAACTTCCGGCAAGTGTCCACAACATGCTCCATCTGCAGGTACATAGCTGTGGCCATCACGGCCATGATGTTGCCCTCCCGCAGATTGAGCCGAGATGTGTACATGAAGTCCAGGAGGATGCAGAACCCCTCCGGGTTGATCTCAGGATCCAGGTTGATCACACTGAGGTTGCATTTCAGCTGGTCTGTGAAGATGCTGTAGAACAGGCCACTGTAAGACAAAGAAATGTCTCACTATAACAGACACATAGAAACTGTTATCAATTACAGTCACCACGGACGCTCAGCCCCTCTCCCCTGGACCTAGCTCCAGAGCTTCCATGGCAATTAATAATAGTTGTCATTTATGGAGAATTTACTAAATCCCAGAGAGTCATTACGCACTTACATACACTATCCCGTGCTCCTCATAACCTTGCAAGGTAGATTCTATCCTTCTCTCCCTTTACAAATGGGGGAACTAAGATCAAAGAGGTCAAGTGAGGGCTTCCCTGGTGGCGCAGTGGTTGAGAGTCCGCCTGCTGATGCAGGGGACGCGGGTTCGTGCCCTGGTCCGGGAAGATCCCACATGCCGTGGAGCGGCTGGGCCCGTGAGCCATGGCCGCTGAGCCTGCGCGTCCGGAGCCTGTGCTCCACAACGGGAGAGGCCACAACAGTGAGAGGCCCGTGTACCGCAAAAAAAAAAAAAAAAAAAAAAAAAGAGGTCAAGTGATTTTCACAAAGTCACAGAACCTGTATTCTTTTGGTCTTAACTGCACAGCTTACCAGAGCTAAATTTAGCACTCATTTGCAGTAACTATTTTGAGTTTATATCTTTGGGATAAGCATTTCTTTTCTTGTTCCATCACATTATCCTTAGTTTTTAAACCTTATTGTATTTTTTTAGAAGCAAATTGGGTATTGATGACAAATAAAATGATGCCTACATCTACAGTTTACTGATTTTCTCCAAGTCCATAGACTATCACAAGGTCAATACTCCTAGGAGAGCCAAGTCAGTGTCAAGCCAAGCCTCCAGGTACCATGGTGTCTGGTAGAGGAAAGAGCACTCAGTGAGAGGCCAAAATTCCGGACTGTCATCTGGATTCTGCTCTTTCTGAGTGTGTTGCCAGAAGTGAGCTAGACTTCACCCAGTAGTTAGCTAGGCAACCTTGGGTAAGAGACTTCACTTCCCTGCATCTTGGTTTCCTTCTCTGCAAAGCAGAAACAAGAGTGTCTCCCTTACAGGCCTAGGGCAAGAATGAGAATGTGAAGGGGACAGATTGATGCCTGGCACGTAGTAAGCATTTGGTTAGCGTTACCTATTCTTTTTCTCTCTATATAAACCACTCCACTATTTAAAACAAAGGTGCTTGTTGTAGATGTTGAATAAGTCCTCTACTAGCAATCAAGATCCCTGGCTCTACGTCAGTTTGCCTGTGAATGTCTTCATTTTATCATCTATGAAATGGAGCTAATCGTGCCATCCGTAACACAGGCCACTATGGAGATCCAGGGAGGTGCTGTAACATAAATTGCTCTGAACACTTGAAATACTTGTCAAGTATGAAGAATTAGCCAGCTCACTTTCACCAACTTACATATGCTCGGAAACACCCATAGAAATATAGTCATGGTATAAATAAATACAGTCATAGAAAAAAAAGAGCAAAAGATCTCAAATTAACTTGCTTAAAATATTTTAAAACTCGCTTTCACTTTTCATTTTTTCACTGGTTCACTGAAGTTAGTCTCCATGTTTGCCCAAAACACATCGCTTCCGGAGACAGTATATGCTTTCTTCTCCCTCTATCCCCACAGAATGGAAACTCTTTCTTTTCTAAAAGTATGTTCATTCGTTTGCTTCCTGAGAACCCACTCGGCCAGGCCACGTGCTGGAGATCTGGAGAAAAATGAGATGTGATCCCAAACACAGCCAGAGGCCTCCATGCTCCACGCTGGCAGCCGGCACCATCGCTCCCCTTATATCCATCATCCACCTTCCGCTTCCAGACCCCTCACCTGCAGGCCATGAGGACCGTCTTATGGGCTCGGAACTGCTCCCGGCTCACCACTATGACAACATCCGTCAAGATGTCGCGGCTCCGGAGGCGATTAAGGTTGAGAAGAACGTCACTGGCGTGGCGGGTGAACTGGATACAGCTGTCAGCCGGCGAGGCCATTTTTTTCTTCACCTGAAAGAAAAGGTCAGAATCTTGTTAGTCCTCCAGAACCTGTTTCCTTCTTACCAGGAGTGTGAGAGCAGGTGGCTTAGCCCGCTCCCTTGTGTTTGCTTTTGAACAACTCATGGCCCATCTCTGGGCATTACTCTTCATGTCTGTACAATGAGCTAATAATCTTTAACCAACTTGTTAACAGAAAACCCTATTGGGGAAAGAGGAGGGAATGAATATTTGTTGAATGTTTTTTCCACATACCAAACACGCTGCCAGCATTGAGAGGCAGTGAGTGTGTGACAGGGGAGAGAAAGCATGCTTTGAAGGTTAGCGCATGGGCCATACCTTTTGCAGGCTGTGTGACTTGGAGCAAGCTGTTTTACGGTTTCTGGGCTTCAGTTTCCCAAAATGGGAGTAGTAATTCCTAGGCGGTTGTAAAACTTAGAGATACGTGCCTGGTCCACAGTAGATTCTCAAAAATCGTAGCTATTCTCATCGCCATCTCATTTCATTATCCCAGCCACCATCTGTCTCTCCCCTGCTAGGCTTCAGGATTGTCTGACTGTATCCTGAGCACCTAGCGCCTTGCTGGTGCATAGTAGGTGGCTAAATTAATGGGAACCGAGAAACGAGTAAGGGAATGAGTGATCGCACAACAGTGTTAAGACAGTCGAACGCAGGGGCAAAGGGGTGGGGGCTGGGTGTGACGGACAGGCAATCGGCTCTCCTTTATCTCATCTAATGAAGAGTGGCACCATTCACAGAGACACATACATTGGCAAATTAAAAGAAAAGTTTGTCCACAAAATTGTAAAGCACATAATTCAATTTACTTACCCAATGCCTTGATTCACAGTCCAAAATTTTGCTTAAAACCTGCAGGGAAGATAAAAAAGCAAACAGAAATTGATTTCATGAATGTAAGATTGTCCACTATAGTCTTATTTTAGGACACACATATTTAGTTTTACTTTGATAGCTGCAGCCTGCCAGCTGGTGCGGTTTTACCACAAGCTAGCAAACATTTTTCCCAGCTCGGCTCTTATGGAAACAACGGGCATCCAAAGCCATGCGATAATAATGTTTTTACCCTGAGTACTGGGAATACAATTTCATACATTAATTACATATACGTAGACACATTTATTTCCTCTCTCAGAGTAAAAAATGTATGCCATCCAAAGGCCCTTGAGTTTATGGGAAAGAAAAAAATAATAAAAGTGATGCTTTCAATACTAATGAGAATGATCCTTCAGGGGCCTAAAAACTCTGGATGCGTTTCAAAACCTGCTAAAATATTCTCTTTCAAGGCCTAGAATGACTCCACAAGGCCAACAGGGTCAACATCTTTATCCCTATTTCACTGATGACAAAACTGAAACTTGGGTTCAAGTGGCTTGCTCAGGACAAACAGCTAGGCAGTATTTCCTGACTAGCTGAAACACTTAAGACAGAATAAGGAATCTGCAGAATACAGCCTGAGATGGTATATCTACTCTTCTCTCCTTTTTTGAAATTTCCCCTCCCATCCCTCTTGGGCCTAAGACCAGATACAGGGTTACAAACTTCCGAGTTTGTGCTTCCCCCTGCTGGTGAAAGATTTAACTGTGAGGTTTAGCTGAGAACCGGCCAGGAAGCGCTTAGGAAATATAGACCCTCTCCAAACTGGTTTCTCTAAAACAAAATAATTTAAAGCATAGGTGAAAGACTATCATTTATGATCACATGTGGGCTGCAAAACAGAACAATATTTGAAACCACACACACCCCCCTTGCCCGACTTTTTTTAAAGTGTAGCCCTTTAGAGTTATCTTCCGGGTAAAGGGGCCCGAGGCCAGGGAGGTCATATTGGGCCACATAAATGGTGAGTGACCTGGCCCTAGGTCTTCTGGCTTAAATTCCTGTTCCCTTTCCAAATCAGCCTACGTGCTGTAGAACATGCAAGACAGCACCCTGATGTGGGTGAATCTCATTTTTAAGTTCCTTCCCTCACACAAGCACTTTGCCCCCATTCCAGGCTGCTGAGTCTTACCAAATGAGCACTCTAAAATGAGAGGTTTCCTTGAGTCTGTAACCAAACACTCTGACATTTCTCTGTGGTCCCAAGTGCCAGTCACTCAGTCTCATCGGCTTCAAGGTTAATGTGTGCATGTGAGTGAGTGGGGATGGGGGAAGGAAATGGGGGAAGGGAGAGGATAGAAAAAGACAAAAGAACCTATTTATTTCCTCCTCTCCCCATTCTAACTCAAGATGGGCAAAGAGAGATACACTGAATGGGTCCTAACCAAAGTCCAAGGATGGTCTCCTTGGAAAACGAATGCGGAAGACACATGTGAGGTTTATTTATAAACCTTCCCCTCTTCCCCCGTGGAAGAGATCCCTCAACCCTTCTGGAATACCTAAGGCTGCCCTGGAACAAGCTTCAAACACCATCTTGCCTGTGGATTTCCAGTCACAGACTTTGGGAACCACAGGAAGCCCAGATTTGCCATTTCACCTTGACAAGTGGCAATGACTCCCTCCAGATGCGGAATGAAACAAACAAACAGAACAATTCCCCTGGGTCCACTGTCAGCCAGGCCCTAGGCTGGCCACTTTCCACTGTAAACCTCTCGGCCTGGCTTGACCAAAAACAAGGCACATACACTAAGGCCCCTGTCCTTATTAAGTCCACTCCTTTCTCAGCTAGCTTTGTCTTCGGAGCCCCACAACTAGTGAGTATGTGGGTTACAGTGGGCGTGGGCAACGCTGCCGCCCTCTAGATGCTGCAGGTGTGGGAGCACTACAGCATCTGGTTTGGTTTTGGGGACCACTCAGCTCCTTCCCATCCATGATTGTGTCTGATAACAATACCAGCCCCCATTTGCTCGGAGGCCACCGAGGCTCCAGGGGATGTCTCGCCCAAGATCTCAGAACTAATTCCAAGCAAAGCCCAGGACGAACGCCGTCTCCGAGCTTCGGCCATCCCACCAATGCCAAACGCAAGACTCATTCCACAGAAACAACCAAGAGAGCAGAGCTGTCAAGGAGAAACTGACATCTGCAAGGGCCCAGACGTGGGCTCTCCCCACCCCAGCCAGCCCCAGTCGCGGAAACCACCAAGTGAGAGCTAAACATGGTCTTTTTCACCCCACACACTTTCCCTTTGGCGCTTTCCCTGTGTATTTTCAATGAGGCACCTTGAGAAGGCAGATCCTTTAAAGGGTCTGAAGAAGAAAAGAAGAGGGAACTCCCCCTCCAAAAAGTCGAAGAGAAAGAAGACAGCATAAAGGAGAGGGAGAGAGACAAGAGGTGAGGAGAGCAAAGCCATCCAATATGAAAGACCCCAGCCTTTCCCTCCCGCCTCCAGAGGCAGCCCCCGTCTCTTGCTCACACACAAGGGCACAAAATCGAGCCGTGCGGCCAGGGCAAGCCCGCGCAGATCCGCAGATTCGCCCACCCCCATCACACCGTACCTGTCTGCCAGGGACCGCCCACCCCCGGGCGTGCTGCCCGCACCGCGGCCCGTCCACCTCGAAGCCCCCGCAGGCGCGGCGGAGGCCCGGCGGTACCCCGGTGGCAGCCCTTAATTTGGTTACATTCAAAAAAAACTTTTCGTGCACCTCGGTAACGAACATTATGTGTGCCTTTTTTCTTTCTCTTTTTTTTTCCTGTTACGCCGTCAAGGCAGGGGGCAGTGAGGGGAATGGCACAACCCTCTCATTCCCGGAACGTAGTCGATCTCAACTCAGCGGATTTCAAAGAACACTCTCTGCCTATCGCCGGCTCCAACGAGAAGTAACTTTCCAGGAAGCTGCCGGCCCGGACGGCCGCCAGGATCGCAGCCTGCGCCGCGCGGGCCGCCGGGGATTCACCCGGCGAGGTTGGCGGAGGGGGTGGGCGCCCGGGGAGGAGGCTCGCGAGGAATACGGCACACTTTCCCCTAAATACCTCGTCCGCTCCCGGTCCAGAACTCCTACAGTTCACCTAGTTCAACCCTTTCCCCATAACAATTTTATAAATAGGGAAAGTCAGGCACAGCTGGTCTAGAACCCAGGATTTCGCGTCCAATCCCCGGCTTATTTCATGACTTCAAGTTGCCGAATTCCGGTGTTTGTTTGCCTGGTGTGTCTTTTTTTATCTTTCTTTCTCTCATTTTGCTTGCCCCCCGCCCCTCCCCCTGTTTTAAAGGGAGTGGTTAGGCGAGGCCTCAAGGTAAAAAAGATGGAATCCCGAGGACTGAGGGTCTCCATCCAGCGCTGCCCAGCCGAGTTGGAGGAAAACTAAACCGAAAGCCCCTTCCGCCTACGTTGGCAAGAAGGCGAACCCAGCTCGGCTCGGTTTCCGCCTAAGATCTTTAGAATAGGAGCTGTCAGGCCGAATCTGGCCAGATTTCGGAATTTCCGAATCCGATTTCTCCGAAACCATAGAGAAAAGGTCGGGATTCGGCAGGGCCCTGGGCGCAAACCCTATCGCGTTCATGGGCGCGCTCCAAGGTTGCCTCGCCTTCCCGTGGCCTTTCTCGGAATTATAATCCCTGGGCGCCATCGCCTAATCGGTCTCAGTATCGGGCTCCGAGGGGCACTTTTGGGGGCCGGGAGGTGGGGAGTAGGGGGCGCGAAAGATGCAACCTGTAAGGCCGCAGTCCACTCCTAAAACTGGCGGGTAGCGTCACAGTGCGCCGCGCATCACATCAGCAGCGGAGGCGGGGTCAGTAAAGACTGGGCCTCTCTGGCTTCATAAAATCCCACTTTCTCATCCCTTCGCCCGGTGGGATAAAGGTGAAAGCGAAGGCTGAAATTTAATATGGGATGGGATGAGAATCTAGGAAGGGAAGCTAAAATTAAGTAAATGCATTTATTGGAAATTAGGAGGCCAGTGGTTCCAGGACTAGCTCAAACCTAATCATGTTTTACCGCTGCCTAACACTAGAGGGAGCCCTCCATCAAGGCTTAAAACCGACAACTCCTTGTCGCCCCGCCCCTCCTTCCCATTGACCTAGTTTAGACACAGTCTCCCGATTCGGAGAATGCCTTCCGCCCTTCCCCCTTCAATATCCCGTTCGGGTTTTGGATTATTGGTCATCTAATAACTCCAATAACTCGTTGAGAAATCCAAAGGAGAATGTGGAAGTGCGGAGCACTCTTTAGGGGCAGGGACGGGGGATCTTAATAAGGTTGGAGCTGCCGCAGTGGAACCAGCATCAGGGCTCCTTTCGGAGCGCTCCCTTTCTCCGCAGCGTCTCAGCTAATGAGCTGCTCGGGTCTAGCCATGGTGATCTGGAGGTGGCGGGGTAGGGTCAAAACGCCAAGTTGTTTTTGTTTTGGGGGAGAAACACTCCTCGCGCTCTTGGCTGGGGGGCGGGAGGGTAGGAAGACAGTAGATGAAAGTGAATTTGATAACGCGGTGGCCTTGGCAGTCGCTTTGGGTGACCGAGGAGGTGTTCAGGGACATTATGTCCTGACTTTCATTTCTATCACACTTCCTGCCAACAGCGCTCTTGCAAGCCTGCAAGCTTCTAGGAAATGCAATAAAATAGAGGGATGTGTTTTATCATCAAGATCTGAAGAGGAGCTGCAGAAAGGACGCTCCCCAGGCGCCCAGCTCGTGACAGCCTTCCAGAAAGGGCCGGCAGTCGATGCCAGCCGACCACGAGCAAAGATATTTTGGCCATCCTGGCTGGACCGGGCTCGGCCTTTGCAAAAAGTCTGGCGGGAGAGGGGGGAGGCATGATCTCCCCAGACAAACAATGCCTTTAAAAATCCGATCTGGACAGAAGTCAGCCAAGGTCTTTATTCACGTTAATGAAGATGGAAGGCACTAACTGTCCTTGGAAAGCGATGAGTCAAACTTGACCGCTCTTCAAACCCGTCCCCAGATTCGTTTCCAACCCGAACAGAGGCGCGTTTCTCCGACGCGGCCTCCAACAGCTCCCGCAGCGGGAGAGGCGGAACTCGATTCCGGCGGACCAGGGCGGTGGAAACAACGGCTTCTCCCGCGGGTGTGCGCGCCTGCGGTCGCTAGGGGCCGCCAGCACTCGGTCGCGCGTTTGCCATCTTAAAATTTGAGCTCCGAGAAAGAAAACTTTGCTGAGAAGCTGTTGTGGATTTCACTCTGCCGGTCCATAGGACCCACACACACACAACTGATTTCTCGCCAAGCCACTAAATCAAAGTTTGGAAAGAAGGGGAAGAGAGCTATTTCAGGATCCAAATGTGAGCCTCGGGAGCAGCGAGGTGCATCTCTGCAAGTCTAGGGACTGGGCTTTAATCACGCCCTAACACAACGCACAGCCCCCTCCCAAGAAATAAGACTCCCACCCCTGAGCACTACCGTAGGCTTTTCATGTCTGTGACTGAAAATCTTGGGCCATGCTTTCTAAACAAATTCCTCGGGGACAGCTGGGGAACCCTTTCCAACAATGGTTACCTAAGAGGTTAAAATCATGGCTCCCTCTGACTTCTGCTCCTTTCTCTTAGATAACTCAAAGGGGCGGAGATAAACTCGCCTTTGACTTTAAGTCACTGACCTGGAATTCAGAAGCTTAAAATCTGGTTCCGGTTAGGTCACTAACTCGCCATTAACCCTCTCATCAGGCCTGTTTCCTCAACTGTAAAGCGATATATGTCCTAGAGCCCCTGTGGCATCCCTCCAGTATTGACTTTTCCGGGGGAGAGGCCGCAGAGACTGGGAAATCGTGTTTTCAGAATCGGGTACTTTTCGGTTCTCTTAGCGGAGACAGATGCCCGTCGCTGAGTGGCTGTGAATGGAGCAAGCATCCGCAGGCTTTCTAATTTTCATCCATCGTACCAAAACTTTGGAGGTTGGGTGTCATCCTCATTGGAGGGTACCCTCCCCTCTGTCAGTCCTAGCACCTGGTTGGGATACTTGGGGACCCGTAGGTGACGCGGTCGGTCCACTGCCCTAGGCGGGGAACTCAGCCAGGACCCACCACTAGGTGGAGGACTCAGTCCGTGCGAAAATCGCCGCGCGACCACAGCCTTCCACACCCGACTGCCCCCCACCTTTTTGCTGTTGTTGTCTCTTAAGGGAAGGGGGGGGGGGTGCCTCCATAGGGCAAAGCTGGAAAACACTGAATTTACTAGATGTAATTCCTTCTTCCCGATGCTCAGGCCTCTAGCAACCAAAACGCGGTATCTGGAGCTGCGTTCATGTAGTATACCTTGATTCTTCCAGCCCGAAAGGCTGAATGTATTGGGAAGAGAAAGAAAGGGTGCACATGTCTTCAAAAAGCAGAAGGCAGTCAACGGCATTACCAGAGCTTTCTACCAAACACTGGTCGACCAGCAAAACAGTCGGGAATAAACTGATTCCCACGTAGAAAAGGGGTCCTGGAGGCCAAGGGCAGGCTTAACAGCGCTCGGCTAAGCCGGGGATGGGGGAGTGGGGATGAGGTGGTCTTTTGGTGGGGCTCTCGTCTCAGAGTGGGAGGCGGGGAGGGTTGGGAGGAGCCGTTCCTGGCTTCCAGTGGGGCGAAGAGAAACCGGCCAGCTTTCCCACAACACAGCACCCTCGCTCGGATCACTGCGGTGGCTTTCCCACTTGTTGCGCAGTGCAGGCAACTGGCACGCGCCACACTACTTTGACTCCCAGAGGACTCCAAACCCGGCTACGGATCAGCCTACCATTGCCCCAGTCCATCCACAAACCTCCCTCCCCGACCCACCCCCGCATACACCATCTTCAACCGCCAGCAAAACTACAGGACTTCCAGTCGCTATGGTTTTTTACACCAAAACATTCCTCCTTGTCTCAATATCAGACAGACAGCAGAATTCGGGTGCCCTGAGAGGTCAAGTCCAAGAGGGAAGGGGGGCTACCTCCGCCAGAACTCCCCTACTTAAAGCCAACCAGGCAAGCATTCCCGAGAGAGAGAGCGCGCGCGCGCGCGCGCACACACACACACACACACACACACACACACACACTCGAACTACTTCGCCTATTATGACACCATCCTAGCTTTTCTCCCTCCTTTTGAGAGATCAACTACAAAGTCCTTGTTAAAAAGCTACTTTTATCTCCCCTTCCTAAAGAAAAAAAAAATCCTCAAAAGGTCATTTCACAACATTTTTCAAATATTTGACTTTTGCAAATAGATAGTTTCACCCACCGAGGGGTGGCGCTGCCGCACCACCTCCTCTGAATCGCTAAATTTTTCACAACAAAGTGGGTTGTGAGTGTGGCTACCCGGCAAAGGAGAGAGGGAAGGAAGAATTTTGACATCTAGCCATGGCTACCATTTACTCAACCAATAACTGGAACTCTTTAAGGCTCAGCAAACGACAGCTTAAGAGTTTGGAGTCCCATTCCTGTCAACCAAACCCACAATAAAAATGGGACAGGCTTTTCAAGAAAGCAAGGGGTAGAACCCTTCAAAACTGAGCACAGAGGAAATGGCCAATTGGAGAATTCCCACTTCTAGCTGCCTTCTTCAAGTTGCCCGGTTTTTACAAACAGCTACTAGCCTTATTGTCACTATCAACAGACCCTTAAAACCAGTCAGTGCTTGGGCCTGCACTATTGGAAATCTTCCAAATAGGATATTGGAACCTTCTATTTATAAGTGGGGGGAGGGAGGACTATTTCCCATCTTCAGGTTTCTATTTTGGCCTGAAGACTCAACTACAGTCATTTTAGCAAGGGAATGCCCATCTCCTGGTACTCCCTTTCCATTTCCTCCTCCCCCAGAGACAAATATCTTTTCTCCTTTTAAAAGAAAACACATATATTTTAAAGCAAGAATGTGATTTCACCTCGTTCCTCTGAGCTCATGTTTGCTACCTCCAGGAATAGCGGGTGGACTAGGGCCAGATGAACTTCAACTTGGGTTGCAGATTTACGAGGCTCTGTTCCTGTGCCAAAGGCTCTTAGTAGTAAATAATGAGCAAAATAGATACCTGTCTCCTGACAGATCCTGCGGGCCCCCCTCTTACTTTTTTTTAAAGTTATTTATTAAAACCACACACACCTTGCAAAGAAAAAGGGAAACTGGCAGTCTCTGTAGAGGAAGCCGGTGGCATCGCTCAGAGCCACAAACTGTATTTCTAAACAGCCCTTTCCCTGGTTCCTTCTCTCCTGCCCCACTTTTTTTCTTTTTACTTTTTTTTTAAGTAAAAAAATGCATCTACTGACATTTTACTTAAAAAAAAAAAAAGAAAAAGACTAAAGCATTACAAGATTTACCTCCTGGAAACTATAAACTGAACAAAAAATCCATAAAGGATTAAATCAGTTTCCTGGGGGGGGGGGATGACCAGCTCACAGAAGAGGTCAGGGACCCAGTAACAGCTCTGGACTTTGAGCACCCACTTTGGGGTCATTCCTTCGGCTCAGCTGTCAGGACCCCCACCACCAAGTCAAACATTTCGAGAAAGTGCACAACATAAAAAGGGTCTTTTTCATGCTTTTTTTTTTAATTTGTAGGTTTGTGTATTTGTTTTCCATAGGATAGCTTTTAAAACTCATTATTGCCACACTAGTTCCATTTTTGGCCAGAGTTCCAAGATAATACGGCATCATAAAGGCAACGCAATCCACAGTTCTCAAGACGTTTACCACGGTCACTGCATCCGGCAGCGGGGTGGCCACTCGCTCCCGCTGCTCCCCAGCGCAGCCGATTTCCGAGGCTCCAACTCCCCACCCACTCCCTCCCCGGGCCGCCGCCGCCGCCGCCTTCCCGCATTCTTACTCCCTCAAGGAGAGCCACAGGTTGCAAATCCAACCAACCTCGCAATCCGTTTTTGCAAAATCACTCACAAAGATCTCCCGTTCGCGCCCGCGCCCCCTTCTCCCGCGCCAGATCCCCCAGCCGGGGCCACAAAGTGCCCTTCTCTCCTCCCGGGTCTCGCACGTAGGACCGCGGGCTGGGGCTGTTTGTTTTTCCCCTCGCCCAGCGCAAGGACCTCGGGAATCTGAAGCCTTGACGCCGGCTACTCTCCGGCCCGCAGTTCTTGTTTGTTTGTTTGTTTTTACAAAGCCTGCACCATGGGAAAAATAAAATTTAGGAAAGCGGGGGAACAGCCATTGGGAGCTAACACCGAGTCACGAAGCGCCCAAAATACAAACACCGCGACCGCCAGAAATCCCGCCACCTTCCCGCTTGGCTGGGCCGTCCTGCGAAGGTTCCCGGAGTCCCCGCACGCTGAACAGCACCGCAGGTGCAAACGCGCACCCCTTTCCCACCCACCCCCCAAATCCCCGTCCCGCCACAAGCTTCCCTCCCCACGATGGGGTGAGGGAGCGCGCGGGGCTTCCCGACTCTCTAGACTGCAACCAAGAAAGAATAATTTTCAAAGTATTCAACATCCCCGCCCCCAGGCAAGCTAAACCTCCCCCAAAACGCAGGGGAAGGGGACACCAAAACACTCGGATCTCGTTAGGAAGATCACGGCTCTGAAAAGAAAGAGGAGAACCCCATACTTCAACTGGGTTTATGAAAAACAAAAAATAAAAACAAAACGAGGAGTTCGCTTGCATTTTTCCTCCCAAATCTCGGCTCGGAGGTAGGGAATCTAGAGGACCAAGGCCGGTGGAAGGGAGCCAGCGGGGCGAGCGAGCGGGCAGCCTCCCTCCTCGCCTCCCGGAGTGACCAAGAAGGACGTGAGAGGGGAAGGAAGGAGAGGCGAGGGAAAGGAGGGAGGGAGGGAAGGCGAAGCTGGAGCGAGGGAGCAAGGAAGGCAGTTTGCAAGCGAGAAAAGAGGGAAAAAACACAGCCGCACGAATCCAGCGAGATCACAAGCCGTACGCAAGCAGCAGCAGAAAGAGCGAGAGCGCTAGCGCGCGTCCTCTCCGCCGTCTGGGGCCAGACAGCCCCCAGACTTGCCCGAAACACCACCCCCCCAAGCACTGTCTCGTCCTTTCTGCTCCGGCCGCCCCCTAATTCCCCTCCTTCCTCTCCTCCACCTCCTTTTCAAAAACCAAAACAACACAAGGGAGGGTGGCAAAAGCCTCCCCAAACCGGCCAATTCACTCAAAGACAACAAGAATAAAATAGTAAATATATAAAAATCTATATCCTAGAGTGGGAGAGACGTGGGACTAATCTTCGGCATTTATTTTAACACCTGACAGCTACAATAAATAAATATATACATTTACATCAATAGATACACATAGGAAACTTGTAGCCAAAGCATTTGGCAAGAGCGGAAAAAAAAGAATTAAAAGGTAAAATAATGATCATGAGCAGCGGCGGCGGCAGCGGCACCAGCGGCAACAGCGGCGGCGGCGGCGGCAGCAGCAGCAGCAGCGGCGGCAGCAACAGCAATAATCACCTGGTGTCCGGCCTTTCCTAGAAACTTCTTGCATCACCACTTCTAAGAACCCCAGTTCTAAGAATCAACAGAGCTCAATTCTCGGAATTTGAGCTGCGGGCCTTACCACTGCTACGTGGCAGGGGAGGACTCGGTGTCAGCTCTCCGCGACTTTTGCCTGCTTTGGCCCATAAAAAACCCTCAAAGCCACAATATTTTCCCACTGTCCGGCATATTTCGGGTTCCTCACAGGCTGGGCGTCTCGGGCTTGGAGGTTTCGGTGTGAGGCTCGAGGGGCCAGACGGCGGCTCTCCCTCCCCGGCCCCCGGACGATGGTACAGCCTGCTCCGCCACCGTCACGTGGGCGCCTCCTCTGTGACGTCGGCGTCTTTGCTGTAGCAAAGCTCGGCCTCTGGAATTCTGAGAACTAATTTGCTATTCGGTGACATAAGAGGGGGAGTGCGCTTTGCTTTCCCGGGGTCTGGGGCTAATTCCTCCTCTCTTCCCCGTAAACTCAGCTCCTCGAGCTCAACACACAAAAGGGAGCGAGAGGTTCGAACCTTTGGGAAAAGTCTGTTATATATAGTAGGTTTCGAGGCGAGTAAGAGAAAAAAACAATAAACACCACAGCTCTTTCCAGCTAGAATATTAGGCACCACGAGAAAAATATTTGCCAAGCAGTTTTCGGTGGGTTCATTTGCTTTATTTTTATTTGGGACACTTTTGTTTTTTGTTTTTTTTTTCCTTGTTGGTGTGGTGGCTCGGGATTTGGGGTTATTGTATTTTGATGGGTTTCGGATTTTTGCTTCTGATTTTTGCCTTTTGCAACTTTGTGATGTTACGTAAATCATAGGATCCCGCATCGGTTGGATTTTGTTTTGAGTGTTTTTGCCCCAATCTCATCTCTCAAGCGCTTTACGGAAGATGTGTTATTTTTTAATACTGATACTATTGAAAGAAGCTTGAATTTTTTGTCGTATATGTTACATCCCAACCCCCATTTTTTGGGGGGTGGGGAGGGTACAATTTTCTTTCTCCCCGTGGACTTTTACTGAGAGGACGCTCCCCTGCACTTGAGAGACATGTTCAAAGGATTTGTTTTGGTTTGTTTCTTTCCAGGACAGCAAGTGGTGGGTTTACTCTTTCTGTTATTGTTGACTCTTAGGAAATTTCTTGCTGCGAGAAACGTGTGTGTATGTGGGTGTGTGTATGCGTGTGTTCTACAAAATTCCGTGAGCCAAATACATGTTTGTGCTTTGCATTTTCTTAAGGTCTTCATTCCGCCCCCCCTCCCCCCGGCCCAGCTCGCTTCAAGGTCGTTGTAAAAAATCTCTCCTGTCTGTGTTTAAAGAGATCAGCCGGAGGGAATTCTAAAGGCCTACCGTGCCAGTATCACAGATACTGCGTGTGTTTAGAACAGACTGTGCTACAACTACAACGCGCTGCACGCAGCACAGTCCTCTTAGCTTTAGAGCTGAGTTTCGAGGAGGAGGAGGAGGAAAAGGGGGAAATCTTTCTTTCTTCCTTACTTCCTTTCTTTTTAAAGGCAAATGCAGTGCAGAATCATTCCACTGTGGGCCTTGGTTTGTTTATTCAGAACTGCCAGTTTCCCTATTTAAATATTGGTTGGGGTTTTTTCCCCTCCTACTCATCCCTGAATGAGGGAGACTCTTGTTTCTTTTATGTCTCTCTCTTAAAAGAACGGTGTGAGGGGAAAATAATATTTCAGATTCCTCAAGTATTAACCCCAAATGTTTGGACCAGAAGCAGCTTTCAAAGGTCAGGCTGTTCTGAGCCTTGGCTATGAGAGTCCTTCAGGCAACTCATTAAATTACAGACGAGTTCTTAAAGGTTCCGCAAAATTTCTGCACATGTTAATTTCCAATAAAGATATCTCCCAAAATAATCTACCTCTCCCAACCCCAGTTTGGGTTTATAGAACTGAGCAGAGCTATGAAAGACTGCTGGCTGTTTCCTGGGATATTTGGGGTCTCTTTCCCAGAATGCCATAAGAAGTTCAGATCTATCGCTGAAAATGTGGTTGTCAATGCAGCCCCCTTTTGGAAAAGGCTGTGTTGGGGTTTTTAAAACCAGGAGAGATCCAAAGGGGTCGACTATTTTCACAAGGGCTGGAGCTTAGGAAATATGCGTAAGTGTCTGTCCCTGTGAAATCTGAATATTTTAATACTTATTGACAGATGAATTACTGCAGTCTCTGCAGAAAAGCCTGTCTTGTGAAGGATTTTTGAAAAATATACACAGGCCTAATGCTGTCACTGTTGTCAAAATGAACATTTTACCCCCAAAGACACATGATGTCATCCAGTGCAGATCCATTTGGCCAGAAGGGAGACTATTTGTTTTTCTGATTGTCCCCTTCCCCCTCATTTTCAAAGCGTTTTAAAGGAATCCCACTGGATTCAAAATGACACCCCGATTTTGCTGAAGTGATGGTCTTTGTGTATTTGTATGGGTGATAATTTTTCTGTCTTTTATGAGTAATAAGAACTTTAGGGTTTCTCAGGTGTCTGTATGGTTTGGAATGTGAATTGTAGGGCTCTGCCCTATTACTGATCCTACAGTGAGATTACTTTTGTGATTTGGGGTCACTTTTCTTGTCAAAGTTGCCATCATGCCTCATTGGCTCCCCCCTCCCCCTTAAATACATAGCTTGCCCCTCCCTCGTTCTCTGTGCCACGCCAATCTTAGCCCCATGGGGGCGCTGCAGAGCAAAGGGAAATCTCCCTCAGACAGCAGAACAAACCAGAGCGGGGGCTGGGAATGAATTCACCCTTCTTTAATTCTCTGCGGAGAGCCCTTGGAGGAAGACCCCACCAGGCCTGGTTTGTAGATAATTAATCCTACCGCCAGGGACCGCAAACCTTCTCAGGACGTTATTTCTGGGACCCAGTGCCAGGGTCCCACATTTCTACTTTTTTTTTTTTTTTTTTTGCCAAATTGAAGTGTTTACACCGAAAGAAATTAACCAGAACAGGAGACGGTTAAATGAAAAAAAAAAAAAATTATTGAAGCTATTTTAAAGATGCAGATTTACTTTTAGGTAGGTCCCCTTTTCTCTACGGGATGAATGGTGAGGCAAATCGTGTACCCACCTCTCAATCTCTTTTCAATTCCTAGGAAAGTAACTTTATCAGATTTTATACCAGTTGAATTTCTTCCAGAATGCCTTCTCTCATTCTTGATCTCTCCCCAGTAGTAACCAGTTGGTGTCACTTTGTGGACCTCCCTCATTCCAGCAGTGCTAGGATTAAAGAAAGGATTGAATTGAATATATTCAAATTCTTTTAAATCATCCTTAAGAAGCTCTAAAGAGAGATTCCATGTCTGGGGTCTTATGTGTGATTCCTGTGGGCTTGGAGGGGCTGTGTATCAACCAGTCTTATGAGGTAATGGTTTCTGGCTATTAATACTCAGAGTAGAGGACCAGGCCAGCCCCTTTGCCTGGGGTTCCGGGCATAGTAATAGGTTACTAATCACAGGTTCTGGGTAAATAAAAGCTTTGTTACAAAATAGAATAGCTTGGTCTTAATATTACATCTATTTAAGGAAAGGAACAGATTTTGCATCCAGTTCCCCCCAGAGAATCTTCCCCACCATTCAATCATAGCTGAAAAGGAAACTATCCTTGGAATAAGCACTGTCCTGTCCTCTTTCTAAGGGGACTCCAAACAGGAAATTGGTTTCACCTGTCAGGAACTTCTGGCACCTTGGTAGATCTTTAAACTATCACATCGCAGAATTACAGATTTTAGAACTGGAAGGAACCGTGAAGATGATCACTCAAGTCTTCTTTCTTTCAGGACAGGATAGTCATCACTGGAGGTGTGTGGGACCCCAGGACACAACTGAAAACGGGTCTTCGTGGTTTGATGGTCCTGTGTTAGAAAATCGGGGTGATCTGACTACCTGGGTTTGGAGATGGGCATCTTGTTTTCTGGCAGAATTGAGGAAAGCAAGGCTGCTTTGGGCTGTGTGTAAGTTGTAAACTGGTTCTCAGAACAGACTCCAGGTCACAGTGAGTATTGAGTTTTGATTGTCATCTGGGCTTGGCTATGCTTGTCACCTGTGCTATGGTACTCAACAGCTACTTTTGATGGGTATGGGAGATCTTATTTACCCATTAGTTTTATTTCAAATCCTTCACTTAGAGCCATTATAAACAAGCTCCTTACATTATCCTTGGAGAAAGAAAGGTGTTTTCTTGGTATGATTTAGAGAAATTGAGCAGAAAGTTTTGAGACATTAAAAAAAAAAAAAGATGATTTCCAGCCACTACCTTCAGAAAAACAAGTGTCAACATTTAATTTTGGTCCATATGCTGCCTGCTTTTGGCCTGTATTATCCTGAGACCTTTTTTTTTTTTTTTTAGTTTAGAAACCTTTTTGACCTAGCTCAGAGTTTCCCCCCAAAACACGGATTTTTTCCACACTTTTCTCACTTATTTAAAATGGAAATAAATATCTCGGGAGCTTAAAATAGAGAAGTGATGGGGGGGTGCATAATCATTTGTCTACAGCACTCTATCACTGTTTTGAATAACAGGGTTTTCACTTCCTATGAAACCTTAGCATGAGGGAAAGCAGCAGCTGGACCAGGAAGGGGATGCAGGGAGGAAAGCACTTGAGTGTTTGTGAACTCAGGGTGGCTGGCCCACCGGGCTGCTGTACTTAGCTGTCTTTACTACCTAAGGCTAGAAGTGGAAAAACTTGATTTGCGTGTTGTGCCTGCATTTTTTTTTTTTTTCCTTCTCCACACCGCCCTCTGTACACCTGACCATGCTGAAGCCTATCTGAAGCCGGCTTGACGGCAGGGAGAGCTGGAGAGCGGAAGAATGTGCTGAGAAAGGGAGTGCTCGGTACTTTTCCATTCACATCTCCACAGTGGCTTTTCTTGTTTATTTCAACCTCCACCAGCGGAACCCTGTCAGCTGCCTGAAATCCGAGTCATTAAACTGTTCCCTGAGGTCAGACCACAGATGCTTGGTGCATGTTTCCTACATGTCGGTGTCTATGTAACATATGTACATACAGAGACACACGCACAAACGTGTAACTCCGCGGGGGCACAGTGTGAGGTAGGGGGGAAAAAACATGGATTTGTTGCCAGAAAACCTTGGTTTCTAATTACCGTTCTGCCTGGAACTCCTTATGGGACGCGGAGCAAAACCACTTATCAGGACTCAGTTTCCTCAACTGTGTGAAGGAATAACCCAGATGGTTTGCAGCACA
This sequence comes from Aethalodelphis obliquidens, assembly GCF_003676395.1. Classification (NCBI taxonomy): domain Eukaryota; kingdom Metazoa; phylum Chordata; class Mammalia; order Artiodactyla; family Delphinidae; genus Aethalodelphis; species Aethalodelphis obliquidens. Next base: position 79,643,320 of record NW_020837945.1, on the reverse strand, counting down.
GTCTATCTGTTCTAAATTCGATACCTTGTGTCTAAATATATATTTATGTAACTTTAAGGTGGAGGGGGGGATGGAAAGGAGCTGAGTGAATGTGTCCCTGGGGTGGGAAAAGAAGTTAAAATGTAAACTTCTAAGTAAAGAAGGCAGTCCCAGAATCTTCACCTCTATCAATTTTTAACCAGTTGTAGACCAAAGTCTGGGATTCTGCTGAGTAGGTCCAAAAGCCAAATGAAGATTTTAAATGTTAAGAGTTGGAAGGGGCCGATTCTAAGACCTTGTACCTTTGATCTCCTGCATTCATAATCGGATGTGACAGTTCCCAAGTGTCTTTTCTGCACTAGAGTTCTTTTTTTTTTTTTTCCTTCTTCTGTTTTTGGAAACAGTCCCAGTCAGTGATAGGAAGGAGATGACACTTGTAAACTGGGCACACCTTAAGCCGCTGGGCCCCATGTGGATGTAAAAAAATATGACATAATATTCATATACATACACACACACAAAAGAAGGAGAAAAAAAAAGAAAAAACTAGATAGAGATTCCTGGTAAGAAACTTAGAGGTAGTTCAACCATCACTGCATTAAAGGTAATTATGTGACGTCAGAGGAAATAACAGATGAGGAGTTTGCCCTTACCAAAAAAAAAAAAAGCCTTACTCTACCAGAACAAACTTGAAGGTAACTCTCCACCAATATTTCCTATGCTTCTTTTATCTCCATTCTTTAAAAAGAAAGGTCTAATGTTTCTCAGGCCTGATTGCCTAGCAAAGCCTTTAACGGACCTCAGCATCTTCAGGACATAATTTAAAGTGTAGTTCCTGTTTATTAACAGTGACCTCCCCACCACCACCATCCCTCCTCTTAGACCTTCTGCAATATTGATGCCCATGTACAAGGAGAGATGGAGCCAATTACATTCTCTCAATGAAATACTATTGAGAGTTACAATATGCTAGCACTGGGAAGGTCCTTAGCAACTGTCCAATTCCACACGACTGAATTTATATCATTGGAAATTGAGGCCCACACAGAATGTATTTGCCACACACACTGGATCAGACTGAGCCAGGTCCAAAATTTTGATGTCCTGGTTCTAAATCCACTATGTTTGTCCCTGGTTTATCATGAAAAGAGGACGTGGGGTGGGCAGCCCTGCAAAAGAGCCATTTGCTGTGTCCTTACGTTCAGAGAAGGCCTCACATTAGACTTTTGACATCATCTCCACTGAGGTTCTACATCAGTCTTAGCCGTACACAGACAGGATGGAAAGGAGCAGACCCTCATCCACAAGTTCTCTGTGTGTGTCCCAGGGTAGGACCCAGTGTCAGAGCCGCCACAGGCTCCTACGGTACTGTGATTTAATACTGTTAATAAACCTATACTTATCTTATGAATAGTACAATTGCATTGTAATTGTGTGTACGCTGGTGTTGAAAATGTAAAATTTAATATATTTTTGGCCTAGAAACAACGATGCTACACTAGCAAAGAGCCCACCTGGTACCAGATCTTGATTTCTGATACTTCTGTGCAGTAATGGAAAACAAGGCTCCTTGGAGAAACGTCTGGTTCTAGATCTAGGACTGGGGCAAGAAGTATTCAAAATTAGAATGGAACATCTTATAGCATCATAAATAAAGAATTGCTGAAAAACAAACAAAAACTACATCGATGGGGCATATTTCAAAGAGACACTGGAGCCACTTGAAGAGCTCCCAATGGGCAAAGCTGGAAGATTTGGAGTAAAAAAAAAGAAATCAAGTCATATTAGATTACAATCCAAAGTCTAAAAGAAATATCCATGAATCCACACTGATATAAATTATTAAATAAATTAATAAATCAGAGAAAAGAGACAAATCTCCCTTGAAGAAAAATTCCAAATCATTTATGTAGATACACTGCCAGCAAGGATGGGGGCAGGGGGCGGTGTGTAACTCCTCACTCCTCAGGTGTGAGCTATGCACAGTGACTTCCTTCCAAAGAGTACAGTATGGGAAGGGAGGAAAGGAGGGAGGGAATCATTTTACATGGAGAAACCTGACAAACACTACACCAGCCAATTCACCAAGGTGAACATCAGCAATTATAAGCCATGTTGATTGTTATGTACCTTTGATCTGAGGAGATGAAAATGGCTTTTTACCTCTGTGGTCTTCCTCCCACACCCCAGTCTATTTATGAGAAAAGTCTCAGACAAGTTTCAACAGAAGGGCATCCTACAAAAGACGTCACCAGTATTCCACAGAACTATCAAGGAAAGTCTGAGAAATTGCAGCAGCTGAGAGCAACCTCAGAAGATATGACAGCTTAATGTAATGTAGTATCCTGGATGGGATCATGAAACAGAAAAAGATAAGGTAAACCCAGACAAATCTGAATAAATGAGGAGCTTTAATTAATAATATTGTATCAGTGTTGTTTCATTAGTTGTTACAAATGTACCATAGTAATATAAAATGTTAATAATAATGGGAAACTGGGTATAGGGTTTTTCTCTGCACTATCTTCTCAATTTTGCTGTTTAAAAAATATTTGGGGAGGGCATATCCTTATTTATTTATTTATTTTTCAATACCAGAATCCTCCAAAAATGAGCTAGGTCTCTTGAAATCTGAGAGATTTTCTTCCCAGTCAACCATGCCCCCCAGACAGAGTCAGGAAAATGAGGGAACCTGCGTTTATTCTTTTAGTTTACTAAATTGAAAGCAATTTAGCTAATTTCTCTATGTCACCATCTGGACACAGAACTGTGAGGAGAACACTTAGGAAGCACCAAAGGCCAAGTGTTGTCATGGTGGTGGATGACTCAAGGCACCTCATCAATCTGCTTACTCCACATTTCTTTCTGAAAATCCTCCACGGAAACAAGGCCCTGAAAGATCTAGCTATCAGTCCATAGTAGACATATGATACTTAGGGATTCATCACTGAGGTTTGGGGAGCCTCAAGACCTTCCTAGAATGTCTGGTATCTCATTGTACAACTCCAAAAGAACTGTGGACCTCATCAGAGTTTAACTCTGGGTCTAGAGAAGAATGCTAACTGGACCCTATAACTCTATGAATTTGTCTTCATTATCTGAATATGACCCCATTACCTAAACTAGAAAAATCCAGAGAGGGAAATGGTTTGCCAAGACCATCCCACAAATTAGTGGTAGAGTTGCTTCCCATCAACCAGTCCACCCTGAATCATTTATTTTGCTGTAGTATTCCCTTTAGTAAACTAAGGACTGCTATTGCATTGATATACATTATTTCAGAAATGCCTCATTCATTTCTAACCACCTGTCAGTTACCAGTGGTGTCCAGTTCCAATGGGAGCTTAGGTGTCTCTTCCTTCTTTCCCTTCACCTTTTCCCACTTGCATCAGCCTCTCTGCCAAGTGGTTATAGATCTTTGAACCAACACTGATATTCACTATGGAGGCTGACATCTAAATTCTTCTTGGTGAGATGAGGTAAGACTGAATGCTATCATAGTCCAATTTGGTTATCATTACTGTCAGCAATCTGTTTGGTTACATGTCTCAAGAATCATAAATGTAGTCATGCCCTGTGACCCAGTAATTCTACTTCTAGGAATCTATCTTCAAGGCATAATTCAACATACAGGGGAAAAAATCTTTGAATGAATATATGCATTCAAGCATTATATCTAGCAACAAAAAAGTTGAACAACCTACATGTTCCATCATGACTGGGTTGGAGGGAAGGGTATTGGATGGAGAATGGTTAAATATAATACAACTAATTTTTAAAAATTAGAATTGGAAAACACGGTAACAGGTAAAGCGAAAAGCAGTATATATATATGTATGTAGTGTATTTATAACTTTACATATGTATGTAGTATATTTATTTACTATACATAAAAAATAAACTGGATATAAACAAAAGTACACAATTAACAAAAAACTATTTACATGGGCTGTCTTAGGGTAGTAGGGTTATGGATGCTTTTTTCTCCTTTTATTCTTTTCTTTATCTTCCAAACTGTGTAATGTTTATATATTAGTTTGATGTCCATCTATCTCACAAGCACACACTCAAGACACTGAAAAGCCCTAAGTGAAATCTTTTCAATGCAAGCAATTAGTCCTCTAATTCACAGTTTTGAATGTTTGACCTAAAGTTGAAGCCTCCCACATCTTTAGGGCCTAGAGCAAAAGTGAGAACTGCCCACTCATTCTTGGAGAAGACCTTTCACTCTGGGAGACTCTTGTCTCCACACCAACAAAACCTCACTCTTTCTGGGCACATTGACCATAATGAGATTAAATAGATCCTGTAAATCTTTGATCTGTCTCTGCCTGCTGGGTCTTAGTGTGCTTATCTTGTTTGTTGGTTATTTCACAGCTTTTGAAAATGTTAAAAGAGTTTCCTGGGGCTTCCCTGGTGGCACAATGTTTAAGAATCCTCCTGCCAGTGCAGGAGACACCATTTTGAGCCCTGGTCCCGGAAAATCCCACATGCCACGGAGCAACTAGGCCCATGTGCCACAACTACTGAAGGCTGTGTGCCACAACTACTGAAGCCCGTGCGCCTAGAGCCCATGCTCCACAGCAAGAGAAGCCACCGCAATGAGAAGCCCGCGCACCACAACGAAGAGTAGCCCCCGCTCGCCGCAACTAGAGAAAGCCCGCACACAGCAACAAAGACCCAACACAGCCAAAAATTTTTTAAATTAATTTAAAAAAAAAAGGGTTTCTTGGTTACTTTACTGTCTCCATGAGGCCACCCAGGAGCTCTCCTGGTAAAAAGACAGTCTTTGAGATGCTTCTGGGGCTAGAGGAGATTTGGTTTTCATTATTTTTTTTTTTGTTTTTGCGGTACGCAGGCCTCTCACTGTTGCGGCCTCTCCCGTTGCGGAGCACAGGCTCCGCACGCGCAGGCTCAGCGGCCATGGCTCACGGGCCCAGCCGCTCCGCAGCATGTGGGATCTCCCCGGACCGGGGCACGAACCCTTGTCCCCTGCATCGGCAGGCAGACTCTCAACCACTGCGCCACCAGGGAAGCCCGGTTTTAATTCTTATAACATGTGAATTCTGAGGAAAACAATTTAAAAATAAGCCCTATCAATGTTGTTTCCTTTAGAGAATCACAAGCTTGTTAGGAACTGGGGGTAGGTGGTTACCATTCTTTGAATCGCTGGTTCTTAGAAAAGGGCATGGGAATAGACGTCAGGATCTAGGAGGTGAGTTGAGGTAAGGACCATGGTTCTGTTAAGCCCTCTTCCCTTAAACCACTGATCTAATTCCTCATACTCAGCTCATTCATTCACTCGTTCGCACAACACACAGTTCATTGGCAGTCTTTTGTGGGTTAGACACTATTTTTCCTGAATACTGGGGAAATGAATATAAATACAACAGGGGATTCTGACCCCAGGGGACACACAGTCTACTGAGAAAAAATAAGGCGGAGAATGGTGCAAAAGCTTGCTTTAAGTCATGCAAACGATAGCCCCCTTGCCAGGCCAAACATCCTGATTCTGAGCCAAACTCTCTGGCCTCCTCCCAGAGGCTGTGTCCTACCTCCTGCTCCAGCACCAGTGTGAGGCACCGACTCCCTCCCTGGGCAGGTTCAGCCTCTGGGTTTTTCATCCAGTGTTGATTAGAACAGGATATAACCCAGCTGCCTCCATGCACCATCCAGTAATACCCAATACCCAATGCAAAGAAAATCCACAAGAGCCTGGGGCATACACAGCCTCACCACCACCATCACCAGGTTGGCTCAGCCTGCAGGCCAGAGCTGGACTGTGATTTTTACAACTTCGAGGGCCTGACAGGTTCTACCATGAACAGAGACATCACCCAGCATCATGCTATTCCAAAGCACACAGCCTCAAGTAGCATCCGCAGCCTGGACTCTAGCTCCCAACACCACCTCTAACAGGATCTAGACACCTAATAGATCCTGAAGCTTACTCAGCTAAACCCAAGTGTACCCCAACCCTCTGGGCATCCCAGACCTTTGGGTAATAAACTAACAGGTGATATAAACAGGTGCTAGCCCTGCACCCATGCCACTTTTCACAGCACCTTATTGCCAAGGCCCAGACTGCCTGAGGGTTGGGCCCATGTGCCAGGAGTCGTAACCATCTCCTTCCTATGGCACGTGCATAAAACCACCAGATACAATTTCAGCAATCTTACAATTAGCTGGAAGTCTAGCAGCTTTCAATGTCTCAACACCAAGGTTGCTAAGAAACACCCACCCTTTGGAGGGTGAAATGCCAGCAGAATGCTCAAAAGAAAATGGGACAGAAAAAGATTAATAATACCATTAATAAAGGCCATAATTTGGGAAGGTATATGGAAAAGACTTGACGATGGTGATGGTGAATCAGTAAATCAAGCACCTTAGGCCCTCAAACTTCTTTCCAATCCCGTCTCCTGTAAGTTTTCTACCCTAGACTCTTAGCATTCTCCAAGAACCCAGGCACTTACCTCCACTCCACACCCAGGTGTTGGTCGCTGCCTTTGGTAGGCTAGAAGCTCCTCAAAGACAAGAGAACTTCATTTTTGTTGTATTGGACTTGCATCCAAAACATGGTGCTCACTTAGGAAATGTCGACTGAATTCAAGTAGGTAGAACTGAAAGAGAATTCAGGGTGCAATCTGATGATCTGGGTTCCAGTTAAAGCTGCACAACTGACTAACTTCTGTGAGTCTCAGTTTCTTGTTCTCTAAAATGGTCATTTCTGTACAGGGACTACATCACAGGATTCCCATGAGAATCAAGTACCATAGAGGGGAAAGTACTTTGGAAATTATAATGCACAGTTCAGAGTGGTCGTTGAATGCGGAGCGAATGGACAAACTCATGAGTGAATCATCACAGAGAAGCAAAGCCATCAGGTTATTCCATAACTGATTTTGTGACTCAGGTTTTATCTGAGGAACAATGTATTTGAGGTGTCCTGCCTTGACTCTGTAACCATCCTTAAAAATGGTTATTTCACTTCCTGAAATATTTTAACCCTTTCAGTACAGGAAGACATAAATTACTGGGGAGGATTCATACTCATCCAAAGAGAATAAAAAAGATCAGAAAGTCTTTATGTCCTCGAAATGCAGAATTGGAAATGAACCATCTCCCAGTAGTGGGAACTGAAATCCAGTATTAGATCCTCCTTTTTGGTACCTTCTTCCTCTTCCTCCTCTTTCTACCTTAGCCCCTCCCTACCCATCCCCTTCACCCAGCTGGAAAAAATCATTTGTTTTGAGCCAACTTTAGTCTTAGAAAAAGGTATAAACAAAGCACAAATTTATCAGGGCTGTTTTCTAGGAGCAACAAGGTGGATTTCTATAACTTTTTTAAGTCCTGAGTTGATGGGTGAGTTACTAAAATACGGAGGTAGGATAACTTTCTACCAAAGGCCTGACCAAATGACAAGGAGAACATTGGGCCAGCTCTGCCCCCTAAGAGGATCTGTGCAGCTCTCTATCCTTCCTACCTCCAGCTCTCTAATCCTTCCTACCTCTGCAACAAATGCGCAACAGATCTCACGAATTTTGCGGTGAATATAAAAATGGATTAGGAGCAAGTTGGTCTTGATAGGGAGGAGGAAAGAAAACATGAGCATGGGTGCTGGAGAGAAGGTAAGGGCTTCACTCTAGTAACAGAACAAGGCAATGGTTAAGATGAAGCCAAAGGGGCCAGGGCATGTGTCAAGAAAAAGTTCCTTCAATTGAGACCATATCTGCCCATACTTACCAGTTTTGCCAGCACCAAACCCATGATCAACGGCTCATTTATTTTTGGATTCCTAGAGGTGGGAAGAAGAGAATACTGGATGTATATGGCATTTAAAAAAAATACAAAAAACCCTCCAACGTGGGAGGGCTGGGATGATGTACAAGGGCAACCGCCTCCCCTATATGGTTCCTTTTTTTTTTTCCCCTTTCTACCCTTCCTGTTCCCAACACGTCTCATCCAATCATACCTGTGGAAGCCACATTCCTGCGCAAAGCTAAATCTGTCAGTGAAGGCAGGGGGATGGCGGAGCAAAGCAAAAGAACATAAAGATACTTCCCTTCTCAACCCTGAAAGCTGGGAAGTTTCAGTAAGAGAATGGAGGAGTGCTATAAGATTCTAGGGATTTGGAACTGAAAAGGTTGGAGAAACAGAAAATATTCAACTCTATTCCCTTATTTTATCACCTGTTTGGTTGGACTTTTTCAGCATGGAATAAACATATGTTGATATTTTCAGGTCTTATCAATATGCAGGCACAAAAGTCATGAATTGAGCACCTCTGCTAAGTACCAGGCTAGACTTTGCACATACAGAGAACAATTACAGACCTGTCCCTAGAGGAGCTTGTAGTCTAGTGGAAGAGACAAGCGTTACACAAGTAAATCCACAGATGAGTATGCATTATAATTATGATAACTGAGAATCAGGAAATAAGTAAGGTGCTGTGAGATAGGGGAAGGACAGAATTTACCTAATGGCCTCTCTATTAAAGTAAACTTTAAGCTGAGATCTGAAAAAGGAGGATGGGTTAGCCAGGCCAAGAGTGCGGAGGAAAGTTTGCTGAGTGGAGGGAACAGGGGTCAACAATCCTAAAGGGGGTAGAACCATGGCATGTTCAGAGACCTGAAAGAGGCCAGCATGGCACAGAGAGAGTGGTAAAGATGGATTTGGAGGGACAATCAGGAGCTAGACCATGTAGGTCTTTGTAGACCATGGTAAGAAATTTAGAGATCATTTGAAGTGTGTTGAGAAGTTATTTAAGGTTTTTAGGCAGGGTGAAGCCATGATTTGATTTATATTTTAAGAAAAACACCCCAGCTATTGTGTGGAAGATGAATTAGAAAGAAGCACGAGGGGATTCTTGAAGAGGCTGTGGTAGGAGTCCCAGGGAGAGATGAAGGTAGCTGGGCCTGGGGAGGTAGCAGTGCAGGTGGTGAGGTAGCAGTGCAGGTGGTGAGGTATGGAAGGTCTGAGACCTACTTTGGTAGTAGAATTGACAAGATTGAAAAAGAGATTGGATTGAGTAGGAGTGGGTGGTAAAGGAGAGAAGGGTATCAAGAATGAATCCCAAGTTTCCAGTTTATGCAATTGGGTGGATGTGTTTCTATTTACTGAGTTAGAAACACTGCAAAGGAAGAACTTGCAGGGGGGTAATTACTGGCAATCAAGAACTCAGTTTTGAACATGGTATGTTTGAGATGTCTCTGAAGTAGGTGTCCAAGTAGGCAGTTAGATATTTAAGATCTGCTCTCAAAAGAGATGTCTGGTTTGGAGATATCAATTTGGGATTCGTCAGAATAGAGGTAGTATTTGAAGCTAGGAGAAAATATTGGTTTCCATATCAGACCAGGCATTGAAAAATAGAATAGAAAATGGTAAAGGTGGACTGGATCTTAGAAATACTCCAGTCTAAACTCGTTTCTCAACTGATAGCAAAATTGGGAGCTAAAGTGAAGCCATTGGTGGAAATGGAGTTGATAGGAGACTAGGTCTCCCTTTTGGAAAAGCACTTTTCTTGTTTTGCAATGTCTTGTCAACATTTGACATCAAAATGGGGGAGACTGAGACATCGCCTATGTGAGACATAATTATACAGGTATGGCTCATGGTGTCATGTCTCTTATTGTATATATGCTATATGTAAACCACCACGTCCTCATAACTAATTTGCTCCCCTCTTCCTTTCAGAAACTTGGAAGCTTTACTGCTGGTTCCCTACTTATTGAAAAGATGATGCAGTCATCTCACATGAACATACCTGGGCAATTTGCTATTGAGGGGGTCCCTGCCTTACAGTGGGGACTGAGCTGCCAAAGGCACTTTCCTGTGCAGCTCCATCCTACTCAGTTTAGCACCCGTGGCCCCTGCAATTATCTAGTAGCCGGACCATCTCTCCTTCCGAATGTGAGTGCCGGGAAGTCAGGAGCTACTTTTACTTTCCTTGGTATGTATCTTAATCTCGCCCTGGCACCTGTGATAAGTAACTTAGTCATCTAATACATGTTTTGAATTAGGGGGACCCAATAAACTGAAACCTTCCATTGGATTTAATGTACCTTTAGTTATCTTTCCATCCTTCCAAGTAAATACATTTACACAACACATGCTATATGTCAGGTATGGTGCTAAAGGTTGCAGTTGTGTTCAGTCTTTAAAATACAGGTATCATGTAACAGTTGCGATCAGCTCTCATCCAGTATATTTAGGCTTATTCATCTGTATACTTTGCATACCTTCCATCCAATTCAACAAATATTGTGCATCAGCCATGTGTATAGAGGTAAGAAGGGAAGCCTCTGTCACTCGGGGCTATAAGGTCAGTGCAGGAGAGAGATATACTGGATACTAGCAATGAAAAGGGCCATCACTGAGCTACAAACAATATACTTGGTTAAATATGGGAACATGATTGCTTCAAACTAAGAGATCTAAAAACGTTTCTTGGAGGGGTGGAGTTTGAACATAATAATAAAATAATGTAAAATTATGAAAGTATCCTTGAAATAAACATCAAAGTAATAAATCTCTGAAATAATAAGAGCTAACACATATATGGGACTTAGTACATACTGTTCTAAAGTATTTTACACTTGTGAGCTTATTTTATCCTCACAACAATCTTATAGAATGGGTGGTACTGTTATCCTCACTTTACAGATGGGAAACTGGAGCACAGAAAGTAATTAAGGTCAAACAGCTAGCAAACAGCAGAGATGGGGATTTGAACCCTAGTGATGTAATACTTTGCTCTTTGTCATTAATGTCTCCTGCCTTATGAATGAAGGTTAGAACTTCAACAGCCAGGTTCAGAAGAGGGGGTGTGGGGAGGAGGGCATTTCAGACAGAACAAAGAGCTGAAACAAAAGCACAGAGGTTAGGGATACACCTAATAATGCTTTATTTTGCCTAGAAAGCTGTATAGTTTGCAAAGAACTTTCTCAGTCATTCTTTAATGTGCTCCTCCTTGTGACCCTGTGAAGTATGCCATGATTATTATTCCAATTAGAAAGATGAGGAGATTGGGAGCCAGGATGGGAAGGCACCAGCTGGGCTAGTGAGATGCAGTGTGAAATTCAAAACCCAGTCATTTCACTTCAGACCAGTGCCTTTTCCCATGTTGCAGTGCTAGCAACTAAATATATTCATTGCTCCCGGTTCTGAGCAAGGCTCCAAGCTAACCTTTTCATATATGTTCTGATTTCATCTCCACAATGGCCCTGAGAGGTAGGTGGTGTTGCATTTCCAAAGAGGAAACAGTTCAATTCTGCCTCTACTTTTTTTTTGAGAATACTAATGATTCCCTATGAGGCACGCTGATTTTCGGGTTCATGCTTTGTCCACTCGTTGGTCCCTGGGAACCCCTGAGGCTGGAGTATTACCTGTGCTTGAGCACAGGCAGCTTCTCTAAAAATGGAAAATCCCGATTCATCTCTTGGCCAAATCCTTCCAGTCACTCCTGCATTTGGCCAACCTCTGCAGTGTGGTGAAAGTCAACATTTAAATATGAAACCCGGCTTGGTTTCCAAAAATTTAATTGCATTATTAAGAATTAGTTGCAACTGGGCTTTGTGACTCTCTGAGGGGAAAGGCTGGGAACGAGGCTGACCAAACCCTCAAGGCTGGCCAGCAATTTGGTGCAATTGCTGAAACACTTGATGTAACCTGGGTCCGCACTGGTTGGCGGTACCATCTGCAACTCAGTGAGTACCCACTGTGTAGGGCAGAGTTCTAGGCCCTCCAGGAGAAATATAAATTAGTGGCTAGAGGAAAAGCTTGGCTGTACCGTGGATCCAGTGACATGTATGTCAAATGCCAAAGCAAGCCCATCAGGCAAGAGCTGGTACAAATTCGCAGCCAGCCACACGGCCTGAGGCAGCAAGGGCTGGATTCCCAAGCATCAGCTTTGTTTGCGCATGTTCAGTCTGGGAATCAGGTAGAGAAGACTCGGTAGTCCCGTTGCCTTCCGGATTTGATTAAGGCTCTTAGGAGGGTCACGACCTCAGCCTCCGAAGGGCAACATCGGAAAAAGACAACAAAAACAAGAGATAAGATGACTAAAGCTTTTAGTGCAAAGAGGAGGAAGGATGCATGGAATGAAAACTGGGAAGTTTCCATTTGATTTTCACGGCCACCAGTATAGTGAAGGGCCTGGTTTTGAAAGCTGTTGTCAAGCCTTTCAAGAGCCTCCTTGCAAGCTGGATGCCAAGCCAGAGGTCTAAGATGATTTCTCTCTCTGCCTCTTGCCTTGGTATGCTGATTTATAAAAGGGGAAAGCAACCGCTAGCTCACAGGTATTCTTCTGAGGATTAAATGTGGTAGAGCACAGTAAATGGCTCATTAACATAAATGGGTAGAAAATAGACTGTTTGATATCCTGTCCAGCTATCCCAGCCATCCGGTGAACAATGGGACTAGACGGTTAGACTCATTTAACAGAAACTTAGAAATCATCTGATCCAACACCTGAGTGTGGTAGATGAGAATGGAGAAGGCACCCGAGGGTGCCGAGGAAGTGAGAGGCTGAGCGGGGTTGTGGATGTGGGGAGGAGTGAGATCCTGAGAGCTTTGGTGAGCCCCTTGTGACATAATCTAATTTCATACTGACAGGAGATATAGGCAGGGGTCTTCATTTCATAAGCCAAGACCCAGAGGTTCCAAATGGAAATAGCATCCCTGAGATCAAAGAGCTCCTGAGCCAATGAGGGGGGTTTGAAGCCCGGTTGAGTTCAATCCAAAGCCCATGCTCTTGACCGTACACTGTCTCGCCGGGTTTTCTGCTTCCTTGCAAAGACCAATTTTTCAAGGTTTCCGTAGCACCTTCAGAAAGCAGTGGCGGCTAGGGAGAAGGTTGTTTTTATTTATTGATTGATTTATTTAAAAGTCTGTCTATGAGTCCCTGTGTAACCCTGCTTTATGCAGCTCAGTTTTATAGTCTAAAATGTCTAAATGCACCAGATGCCCTAGGCCTCTTTCACCCCTAACACTCTAATTGGTGCTTCACACCAAAGAGAAAATGGTTCTCCTTTGCCTCCAAATCCAAGTAGTTCTTACCTATAAAAATCACTTCTTTAAAATTGTCTGTATATGTTTCTTATGATTATCTGAGGCCAGTGCAAAGAGATTATCTCCTTTTCCCTACCACTAGCACCCAGTAGGTGCTTAATACAATTTCAGGTGCATAAATTTTTTTTTAATTGGGGTATAGTTGTTTTATAATGTTGTGCTAGTTTCTACTGTACAGCGAAGTGGAGTTCCCTGTGCTATACAGCAGGTTCTTATTAGTTATCTATTTTATACATATTAGTATATATATGTCAATCCAAATCTCCCAGTGCATAAACTTTTTTTTTTTTTTTTTTGCGGTATGCGGGCCTCTCACCGCTGCGGCCTCTCCTGCTGCGGAGCACAGGCTCCGGACGCGCAGGCCCAGCGGCCATGGCTCACGGGCCCAGCCGCTCCGTGGCATGTGGGATCCTCCCGGACCGGGGCACGAACCCGTGTCCCCTGCATCGGCAGGTGGACTCTCAACCACTGCGCCACCAGGGAAGCCCAGTGCATAAACTTTTAAAGCAAGCATTCTATCAGCATCCTATGCACTGTTACAGGCTTTGTTCTTTTCTTCTTCTTTTTTTTTTTTTTTGGCATTTCTCTGACCTGTGACTCCAGTATCCACCCATCTGTACATCCATTATCCATCCAAATGAATTTACATACGTAATGACCAGAATCACACCTATTACGTACATGGTATACATGCACATGGAGATGCCTGCATATACTTAGTGGACATTGATTAAATCCCATATGTGGCAGGTAACAGGCCCGTTGTTGCAGAAGGGTTATAGGTTAAAATCGAGAATGGGTTGTTAACCATCCAAAAAGTTTTTTCTTATACCATTGCTTTAAAAATTTATTTCTGATGCTTAGAAAGACCAGAGGGCATTGCTATAAGCTATGTTATTCTTTTTTTTTTTTTTTTTTTTTTTCGGTACGCGGGCCTCTCACTGTTGTGGCCTCTCCCGTTGTGGAGCACAGGCTCCGGACGCGCAGACTCAGTGGCCATGGCTCACGGGCCCAGCCGCTCCCCGGCATGTGGGATTTTCCCGGACCGGGGCACGAACCCGTGTCGCCTGCATCGGCAGGCGGACTCTCAACCACTGCGCCACCAGGGAAGCCCTAAGCTATATTATTCTTATGCTCTGCTGAAAATTTAGCTCAAAATCCTGATTTCTTCTAAATTGTTACCATATACTGCCATACACAGTACATTCATAGCACAAGGCAGTGGCCTAGAGAAGGGTTTAGATTCACAGGTGGCACATGGACCTTCCTTTTCACTTTTTGAATTACATTTAACAGCTTAGAGTCTGTTATGTGCCTGGATCCCTGATGTTAGACTTGAGTATTATTCACTTGCCCAAACTCAGGTGACTGAGGCAGTGCTGTTGGTTGCTGAATTAGTTGCATCTAGGTCTCTGAAAAGGCAGCCCGTGGAAAGAGCACAGACTCTTAAAACAAAGCTAGTTTCTTCTGGCTCTGACGCCAAATACCTGTGTGACCCTGGGCAAGTTACTTAACTTCTCTGAGCTTCGGTTTTCTTAGCTCTAAAGAAAGGGGGAATAATACCCAACTTCCAAATGTATGTAAGGATGAAAAGAGAAGTAATTCCCAGAACCTGGTGTACAGGGAATAACAAGCATGTCTCCGAGTTCTTTGGCCTGAGCAAGTGTACCAAATGGAATTGTTATTTACCGATAGCACAGGGGACACTATCCATGTCTTCAGGAAGGTACATCTTCCAATCCTGCCTTCCATGTCCCTCCCATACTTGAAAGTCCTGATGAAAGATTTCTGAATTCATCACCAATTTGGAGCCTCCTTTCCCCTTTCCTTGCCACTGGGATTATTTCAGCGACATTCTCATGCATTTCACTAATCCCCTACAATCATCCCGCTTTCAGAGTGTAAAGCACTTTCCCATCCATCACCTCATTTGATCTTCACAACAGCCCCATGAGAACACAAGCCAGTGTTGTTATCCTTCTGTGGCAGATGAGCAAGCAGAGGCTTAAAGAGGTTAAGTGGCTAGTCTAGGGTCACACTTCCAGGTTCAGGTCTATGACTCTGAATTCTATCCATGAGCTTTCTATTATACCAAGCAGCCATGGGATTTTTGCTACATACTAAAAGACAGACAATAGGTATCCTGGAAGAAATAAAAACAGGAAGGTATAGACTGACAGAGAACAAGTCCGTTAGTCTGACTTTCCCCATCCCCCCTGGTCCCCACCAGTGTTCTTCTCTCCTGGGCACTCCCTTCTCAGCCTCTGGTCATTCAGGTCCTCCCCATGGTTCAGAGCATCTTTTAAACCCATGCTCCTCCACGAAGCCTTTGGCCAACCACCCACTCACTTTTTAATCTAAAATTTACTGAATGCCAGGCTCTGTGCTCTACTGTCTTCTAGTGGGGAGAAACAGACAATAAACTCAAGAGTAAATAGAGTTTATTTTATTACCATAAAAACATTAGTTTTTATGGTAATAAAAGCTAAAAAGGAAAAAAGCAGAGAAGAGGGACAGGGCATATGTGAGGGGTAAGGATGCAAAGTGAGGCAGACTGCTAGTGTAGGTGCACTGAGCAGGTTACACTAGAGGCAGAAAGGAGGCAAGGGAGAGAACCGCTTGGGTATCAGGGTGACAGCAGCAGGCAGAGGCTGCAAGCACCACGGCCCTGAGCCAACGTGTGCACTGGGTGTTTGAGGAACAGCACAGAGGCTGGTGTCTCTGGTGCAGAGTGAAGGAGGCCAGAGCAGTGGGAGAGGAGGACAGAGAGGAAGGGGAAGTACACTGTACACATCCCACTGAGCACTGGAAGAACTTTCTATGACTCTGGATGAGATGGAAAGTCATTGAGGGTTTGGACAGAATCTAAAGTTTATTTTCACAGCAGAGCTTTGTCTGCTCTGTTGAGATGGGCAAGGTGGGAGTATATATACTATTTAGGAGGCGTGATAATAATTCTGGAGAGAGATGATGGTGGCTTGGACTAGGAAATGGTGAGCAGTGTTCAAATTCTGTATATATTTTTAACGCAGAGCCAATAGTATCACTGATAGTTTGGATGTAGGTCATGGGGAAGGAAGAGTCAAGCACAGCTCCAGGTTCTTTGGCCTGAACCACTGTGACAAGTGGAATTGCTATTTACCAAGAAAAGAAAGGCTGCAAGTGGAACAAATCTGAAAGAGTCAGGGGAACACTGAGAACTCCAGCTTGGAGGTGTTCAGTCAGAGAAGCCGAATACACAGGCAAAGGACTATGACTGAACAGCCCGCTGGATTTCCGAGTCTGGAGTTCCAGAGAGAAATTGAAGCTGGAGATAGAAATTCAGGAGTTGTCACTCTTCAGATTTTATTAAAACCGTGAAACTGAATAAGATCCCCAGGGAAGTGAGCACAGACAGGAAGAGGTCTGATGGCTGAGCCTAAGGACACGTCCTGGTCAGAGGTTTGGAAGAAGTTTACCAGCCAAGATGAATGAGGAGTGGCCAGGGGGTTAGGGGGAAACCTTGATATCCTTTTTGTGAAGACCTGACAAAACCTGTCTGTCCCCTTCAACTCTTGGCTTATGTTTCTTGGGTGGAGGCAGACTGCAGGTATCTTTAGAGTGAATACACATCACTTCTCCACCCTCCACGGTGCTCAGCATCTAGGAGCCCTTCGGTTAAAACTCAGCTGGTTGTCTTACAGCTGAATCACAAAATGATCAAGCATAAGGGACCCAAGAAATCATCTGGATCTATGATTTCCCAACTGTATTCTTTGGAGCAAGGCAGAGTTCTTTTGTTTCATCATTGGGAAACCTCTCTTTTCCTAGAAGGGCTAATAAAAGCAACAGTGTTCTGGCACTCAAAGGACTCACCCCTTCCTTCTAAGAAATAGTTGAGATTTCCATCAGACATCAGACATTTCAGAAAGCTCCAAGGGCTTGGATCTAGTCAAGAACATCTGCTAGCCAGAGGGGCTAAGGAGCAACATGCAACATACTGTTCTCTGAGAGTCCAGCCTCATTTCAGATTGATTTGAGAAAGGAAGACACCGTCTGCCATATTCCTTCCTCTTAAGACCAGCTGAAGGCCCAGGATCCTAAACAGGATAGTAGAGATCATCTAATCCAACCACCTCTTAGAAAGATGAGGAACTTGGGCCTAGAAAGGCCCCAGTTATCTTGTTCAAAATCACATACCAAGTGTGTTGGATCCAAGACTAGACATCAGGTCTCAACTTGAAAATTTCTGCTCAGAAGCAGATTCAACTAAACTCTATGAGCATTTACTATATGCCTGCAAACATGCCAGGTACTTTTACGTGTTATCATTCTTAATCCTCACCACCACCTCTAAGATGGATCTTATTATTCCCCTTTTACTGTTGAGAGCAATGATGCTCAGACAGGAAAGTGACATGTCCAGGGTCACATGGCTGGCATGTTGGAAGAGTAGGATTGGAGGCCATGCCTGTTTGTCTCAGAGTCCAGTGCTCACCCCAGCACATCTGCTACCTTCCTCAGCAGGTCTGTCTCACAAGGTTATGTATTCCCACAGTACGAGCGACTGCCCCAGAGACCCTGCCCTCCTACCCATAGGTGACTCCCCTCCAGCTTGGTGCGTTAATGAGTGACTTAACTTTGAGTTCAGAGCGTGGATTCTGAAACCAAACTGCCTGGGCTTGAATCATGACTCTGCCACTTATTAGCTATGCAACCTTGGGCCCTGGAACTCCCCTAAGCCCCAGTTTCCTCATCTACAAAATGGGAACAATGATGTACTCACCCCCAGGGATTAGGATTAAGTAATAGAATGCATGTAAATCACTTAGTAATGTCTGATATGTATAGCAGATATTCAATAAATATGAAACGTAATAGTCAATGGCTGACTTTTTAAAAACCCTGGAACTGTTTTGAAACATACTGTCCAATGCTTCAAAATTCATTTCTCGTTTTTTTTTTTTCTATTCTTTTTCAAATTCCCCTCTCATTTAGACTGCCACATAACATTGAGCAGAGTTGAAAAAGAATAGAAAAAAAAATCATTTCTGGAATATGTCTAGGTGGGGAAGCCAGTACCGAAATCCAGACCTGACATGTTTTAGGAGTTCCAACAACATGCTCTGTATCAATTAGGGTTCAACTAGGAAAGAGAAGTGACATGGAATTAGATCTTACACAACTGATACAAGACCCATGTCGTATCATTATGATGAGTCCTAAAAACCTCTTTGAAATATCAATGAAAAGGTAAAAATAGTAAATAGGTGTGTGTATGTATAGAAAAATTACTGGAAGGAAATTCATTAAAATGTTCACAGTGGATATTTCTGAGTGATGGGATAATGAGAGGTCTTAATTTACTATCATTTATTTGCTTTCTAATTTTGTATACTAAACAGGTATTCAAATCAGAAATTATTTAATTGTTAATATTTATTGTTCATTTCTTTCTTTCTTTACCTAACATCTTTTTTCTCTAAAAAAGCCACAAGATAAAGAATTGGAAACACTTATGATTATAAAGCTAATGATGGAGAAGCGACAGGAAGGAGTTAGAATGGATATGGGATAGGAACGTAGGGCAGATAGTCACTTGAAATTGATTTAAGTTAGGAAGTGTAATCCTCTGGATTCTGAGAATCGTGAACAGAAGATATTATCGTATCCAAGGGAGAGCTTAAAATAAAAAGAAATATCCAGCGTGTTGGTGCCATGAAACAGACACTCAACTGGGATGTCAGTGTGTCTGGGCTGGAGTCCTGGCCCATCTCAGGAACTGACTGCGTCTCACCCTCCCTGTGACTCCCTTTTCCCCTCCCTAAAGTGACAGCCCTCTGTGTAAGGGGTTTCCTGTCGTGTCTGTGCATTTTATTTGCCAGAGCCTAAGGTCATTGGTAGACGGGCGACTGGGGAGGTTGGGAGGCGGGTGCTGGGTGATCACAGTGAGACCTCTGACTACTGTGGGGGAAAAGGTGCTGTTTCTCCTGCTCACTGTCACCCTGGCAACCCTGAGAAGAGAGAGGCAGACTAAAGGCAAGACAAGAAGTTTGAGGATTTTTTAACATGCTTGGTGAAGCATGTACAGACCAGAATCTGATATTCTAGATAGAGCCAAAGAATGTCAGGCCTGGAAATGTCAAAGACTATGTAGTCCAACCCTTAAGATGGGGACACGAAAATCCACAAAGGCAGATCACTTGTCTAAGACCACACAGAGCCTGGAGAGAAACAGGCTCCTAGCTGAGTGCACTGGTCATCCTACCTTGATTTCTCCAAGGTCCCACCAATGACTGATGTGAAGATGCTGATAATGACTGAGAGAGGAGGACCTTAACCTTGATAGGAACTAGAAACTTTCTTCCATGAGTAGGCACCCTAAATTGTTTAGTTTTCTTCAAGAACCTGATTGCCCACAGCAGCAGACCCAGCTTCTGATCAATAGTCATCACTTCTCTCTCTAGTATTCCAGAGGTGATCCAGGTGTGATCAGTCTAGACTCTGCTAGACAAAGCTCTTGGGCAGTGCCGACCGACCGGCTCGGGGCGTGCTCTGTAACTGGTGCCTCTCCCTGATAACAGATATGGACCTGCCTAAATTTGCTCCTGGATCTCAACAGAAACCACATAACTGGTCATTGCTCCCAGAAAACCTCCCTACTAGTAAACTTGCACATAGCTGGCGACTCAGCTAAGACAAGTAATGAGCCAAGAAAAACCAAAAAGAGTATGGTTTTGATATACAGGATTTTATTACTGGCATTAGTCAAGTAATCGTGGGCCGGCCAATTTTCAAAGCAGTCTTAAAAAGTAATCCTTTCCCTTGATTCCCAGACACTGTGCAGAGAAAGAAGGATGAGACTATGACCTTTTCAAAGCTCCTTTTTTCTGAGTCCTTTTAGTAACTCCACGGACTCAACTTTAGAGACTAAAGACTTAATCTTAAAAGATCATTCTGTGGGAAGAGGCAGTGAGATGTAATAAAAATCACACTGAGCCTAAAGCCAAAAGAGTGATGATGTTTTGATGCTTCTATCTGCCAGGTGTTCCATCCTGAACAAGGCATTTCACTTTCAGGCCCTGCTTTTCCCAAAAACCTGGGGTAATACTCATACTTTTCCCTTCAAACTCTGTTGTGTTGTTCAGAGGATAAACACAGTGAGTTTAAAACCATTTGAATACTATTGTTTCATTAATTATAGTTTTAGTACAAGTTTTCAACAGCATTAGGCCTCTGCACAAAATGACATGGGTCTCTGGGTATCCAATGTAGGTGCACATTTCTGAATGGATTGGGAAAAGAATGTAGAAGGACCAAAAAAAAAAAAACCAGAAAAAAAAAAGAAAAATTCATTCTTTTCCTGGAAAGCTCTGTTGTTTAATCCTATTCTTGGAGGAAAAAATCCTGGCCATGCTGTAGGGAACAGAACACAGCTTCTCTTTGATGTCGTCACCCTCACCCCACAGCCAGTATCACTTCCCTTTTTTCCCCAACAGATTCAAAACCCTCATGTTTGGGCTTCTCTGGTGACCACGATAAACGTTTAAATCCCCTGCGATCATGTATTATAATCTGAACAACCAAGAGGAAGACAGAGAAGGAAGAGGAGAGAGAAGAAAGAAAGAGGTAAGGTTGTATTCTTTGGAAGGAGGATGTTTAGTGAGCCTTATATTTTAGTTTAGAGCCAAATAGTCTTTTTTCAAACAGAGAAGTTTAGTGTAACTCCAGACAGGAGCAGGCAGGAGCAGAAACGGGAGCGCTACTCTCCAGCTAGTGATATTACCACCCATTTGTGATTCCTGAGAGAGAACAGAGGAGCAAGCCAGGCCTTAACACCCCACCTGGCATCAGTGAGCATGGACCTGGCCTTTCAGGTCCAGTCCTTCTAGGGATGGGGCTCTCTCCTTCGTCTTGGGTTCCACCTGAAGTCAGGGTGAGTCCTGCAAAGATTCCGAACACTTCTTGATCCACACAGACCAAGCTGCCATGCCTGCCAGCGTCGGGCTGCACTCCTTCATCCAGCCAGCAAATCAATGCAAACCCAAGATGAGGCATGGTGAGAGTTAGGGGAGGAAATCTCTCTAGTGGCTCCTTTACCGTGTCATTCTTTAATTCATGAGTCACTCTCCACACCCCACCGTGCACACCAGGACTCAACCGCCTTACCACATCTGGCCAGATGCTACAAATGCTGCCTCCAGAGGCGATGACAGCTCGACATGGTCTTCTCCCCATTGTATTTTAGATCTTCCTATGCCTTGTTTTTCAAGTGGTCAGTTCTCCGCTGGAGGGAAAGACAAGCCTGGTACAAGACCAAGCCGGTGATCATTAGCCAGCTCTGTGCCTTGAGCAATGCTTGTGTAGTTATACTAATCAGTTGATTGATGCAGGTTCGGTTGGGAAATACTACATTTTAAGGAAGTGCAACCTTTAACTTCTGAGCTGGAGCAGGCAGCATGCCAAGGGAAGGAGGACTGGATTAAACTAGAGAACAATTCTCTGAGCCGTGGGCATTGAGCTGGGCACAAACCAATCTGGGTCCCGGGATTCTCGGAGGATCCAGGAAGAAGTGGGCAGGCAGGTAAGGGTCGGGCACCACAGCAAATACCAGCTAGGTGATCTTGCCCCCTCCTGTGTGCCAAGTCCAGGTCTGGGCATGTCAGTTACCTCTACTGAACTTTTTTGCACACTGCTGCTGTTCGTATTTAATCAAAATTTATAACCCATGGCTCAGAAACCTGGAATCTTGGTGTCTTTAGTCTTAAAAGACTCAATTAGCCCATGTGCACAGTTGGCCTCTCTCTCTTCCTCAGCAGGGTTGAAAAACTTGTTTCTTTTTTTTTTTTAATGTAAAGATAAAACCCATCACCCACATTCCAGAATTAGCCTGATAAGATTAGGTAGGATCAGAAAATCGTAAAATTGTTGGGTTCAGAAGGTCTTTAGAGATCACACCATATCTGAATCTGCAACATAACACCCCTGACAAAGTGTCCATCATACTCCTTCTTAGATATCTCCAGGCTGGGAACTTTCTGTCTCCCTAGGTGACCCTTGGTTGGTCAGATTTAGAAGTTGGGTGTTTTAAACGTATTTATTGGTTCAATTATAAGGAGGAATTTATCACAGCAAGAGAGCACTCACCAAAGACATTTGGGGCTGTGTGTAGGATGGTGACCTCAACGGATGCAAACAGGATCCATGACCACAGACTATACCCCAAATCCCAACTCATATAAGTCCTTGGTCAGCAGAGTGGACAGAAAAATATTGGATGCTACACACAGTGCCAGGACTAGAGAGATATTTATAAACGATAGTCTTAGGTGTTTATGATACAGTTTGTGTGAAAATCCTTCGTTGGTCACAGAGAAAGGAACTTGAACTGATCTCCTTTGACTTTCACTTTTAAGAGAACATATGAAATTCAGGTCAGTATCATAGTTTTCCAGACACCAGATAGACATTTAATCTTTCCCACCAGCTTAGTAATTTCTATAGGTTTTCTTCCTCTTGAACCGATACCTAGGTCGGAAAATCATAGACTTGGGCACCTAGTACAGTTTTAGGACTAGAAG
The DNA here is from genome assembly GCF_003676395.1 of Aethalodelphis obliquidens. Taxonomy (NCBI): domain Eukaryota; kingdom Metazoa; phylum Chordata; class Mammalia; order Artiodactyla; family Delphinidae; genus Aethalodelphis; species Aethalodelphis obliquidens. The sequence continues at coordinate 79,620,713 of NW_020837945.1, read as the reverse complement.
ATTCCCAGAAGAAATCTTATCTGATTTCTTCATCTTAAAACTAGGAAACTAAGGCCCAGAGAGAGGAAGCAACTGACCCAAAGTCACAGAGCCCTTTTGGGATGGAGTCAGGACTAAATCACTGGTCTCCCTACTCCTAGTAGAGTGCTCTGCTCTTCACTATCAATGGTGATATGCTGAGTATGTACAAAGGGTGATGATGATCTCTCTAGTGTGCTTTGGGACAGGTGCTACAGAAAGTTTTATGGAATAGAGGAACGAGCGTGCCTCTCCCGTCTCCCCATGTGGCAACCTTGTGGAGGAAGGATTGCTAAAATGCCTTTTAAGATGTCAATACACAAGAACAACAACAAAAATACACTGTGAACACTGTCTAATTGTATCTGCATGCAAATATATCCAAATGGTCCTCATCATAAGACCTGCTAGTTATTGTGCATCTACTATGTTCCAAGCACTTTACATAACTTATTAGTTCTAATCCTCCCAAAGACTCTGTGAGGTTAACGTTATTGTTTTTCATATGAATAAACTGAGGCTCAGATGACGCATGGCCAGTGTGGCAGAGTCAAGATTTGGGGCCCAGTCTTCCTGGCTCCAAAGCCTGTGTTGTTTTCACCATAGCCACCACCTTCTCTAGATTATCTCAAACCCACTCCTGTGTCCCACCCACCAACAAGCCCCAAATATTTTCTATGGCTGGTCCTGGTGTGGAATCGAGTTGAGATTTTTTTTTTTTTAATTCTTTGACGATTCAACTTAGTTATCTCCTCAGGCAGTTTGGGAAGTATCTCCCCTTTCACTGGTGCGTTCTTTTATTTAAGGCATCTTCTAGAAAACAGGGCAAAGTAAGACCCTAGCATCTGGTGGTAAGTTGCAATGTTTGATATGTAAACATAAATAAGTAGAAATAATAACATTCCGAAAAATGTATTCATTAGTCATAAATTTAAAAACTGTTTGTACTAAAACATCTTTATATTAAAAGACTATCTATGAAATATAAAATCAGATTTTTTTTTTTTTTGCTGTAGAATTAGGTCCAGCACCTGGTTATAAATTCCTTGCATAAATAAAAAATTTTCTTTAATATATATGTCTTAAAAATATACATTTGTTGTTTTAAAGAGAAAAAAAATACAGGGATTAAATTTGCATTTGCCTTAATAAAGAAGTATCTACTTTCTAGGTTAGAGTAACATTTAAATACCAAAAAAAAAGATCATGGATTCTGATAGATACAGTGGTCTGGTAAAGTGAAAGAAGATATAACTGTGTGACTTTGGCAGAATTATTCTATGCTCCTCTTAAAGTCTTGGGTTAAAGTCCACAAACATGGAACATCACAGTCCTCTTGGAGCTCTGCTGCAGAGGACAACTGTATGGCAGTTTAAAGAAGCCAGCCCTGGGCCAACAAGAGTACCGTCTTCTTAGGAAAGAAGTAGTTATAAGGTGCAAGATGTATGATTTATACTCCTATTGCATACCCAAGTGAAAGGTAAGTATGCTCTCTTCCTTCTAAAATTCACTAGGGATTCTTCAGTTCAAATATACAAACAATTAGAATCAACGATAGAAGTATGATAAAAATAGCTAACCTTAAGTGAGTGCTTCTTATAAGCCAGGCATTGTTCTATGCCCTTTTCAAGTATTAGCTTCTTGGTCTTCACAACAACTCAGTGAAAAAGGAGTTGTGATTATCTACTTTCCTAAATGCCCTAATTTGTAGAGCTGCTATATGAGGGAATCTTTGTTCAGAGTGAGGCAGTGACTGCAAGAGGCTGGGATCTCCCACCACAGCGCTGCCATGGCTCCAGCCCTGGCCAGTGAGTGGGTCCTCCACTCTTCAGCCACTAGCCCAAGCAGCAAGGGTGAAGTCGACTGTGGTAAGTATTTGTTCAGGATCTTCGTGGTTTCAGCCGCCTGGATGCCACCATCTTCCTTACCAGACAGAGCTTCCTATTTTGATGGGCGAGTCGTCAGTCACTCTTCATGATCTTCAGCTGTATTTCCTCTTTAAGGGGAGGCTCTTGCTCCTTCAGCACTAGGCTTGCCTCACTTTTCATCTCGGAATGTTTTGTTGGTCATTCCCTGAGCTTGAGTTATCTTTACTCTGCCAATGTCTGCTCTTATTCAGACTTGAAAAACTCCAGTCAATTTTCATCTTACCAAAACGTTAGCACCCACAGACCAGGACTCATGTCTGATTTATTCTTTATTCCATATCATCTTCACAGTATATAGCAGCCTAAATGCTGAAAGAATAAACAGTGGTGAGTAAATGTTGAAAGAATGTGCGAATGACTCCCCTTTGAGAACTTTCTAGACTCAGCAGTTCCCTGACATCTGCTCTAGTACTGATTCTTTCATTCATTAACTCTGTAAATACTCCTTGAGTGACCACTACTTGAAGAGAACTTGAAGTCCTGTACATAGAATGGGAGTATTCATGCTTGAAGACTCACACTTTCTTCATTCATCCGTTTGTTTGTTCACTCAATTAATAAGCATTTACTGAGTACTTCCTATGCTAAGAACATGCCCTGAGTGGAGGCATGGGTGTTAAGAACCATGGATTTATACTGGAAATTCCTGGTTTCCAACTTGACTTCATCACTTATTAGCTTTGTACTTGGGCAACTTTCTTAACCATTCTGGGCCCCTGTTTCCTTATTTGCAAAATGAGGAAAATACCAGTATCAACATCCTCAGTTAGCTGTGAGCATTAAAAGAGATCACACACATTAAGTGCTCAGTAAATCTTAGCCATTAGCTATTATCATTTCCCTGGTAAGTGAAACGAAGAGGAATTAGACATAACCCTTCTCAAGGAACCGACAAATTCATGGGAATATAAATTTTTAGAATATGAGGTACAAATAAAAATGCTAGGGGTGCTCAGATTAAGTAGAGATGATTTACAAGCAGGGAAAATCAGAGACAGCATCATTCCTGGAGAAGGCTGCATTTGGGCAGGTTTGGATACGCAGATGTGTAGGGGAAGGGCGTTCCAGGAGGTGGAAATAGCCCAACAAGTAAATGGAGGTATTAAAGAACAAGCCCATATTCTGGGCTCCTGAGTCACTGGGCAATTAATTTGATCAGTTACAAGAGACATAAGGGGGATAGAGAAAGAGGCAATGGTAGTAAAAAGGATCTTGAGAACCAGTGAGTGCGTTTGGGTCCCATTCTATGTCAACTGGGTGTGTATCCATGGTTTTACATGCATCATTCACTAGTTTCATTTTCGACTGTGGATGGGTATGGTCATCTGTATTCAAAACTCTTTAGATTTTAAGTTATTTACGCCTTCCTGTCTGGGAAATTTGATCACCTCCCAATGTGCTTTAAGGTCCTTCATGTCACATGAGTGACTCAGTAGTGCTGTGAAGTCAGCCACATGGGGAGATGAGGAAACTCACATGGACAGGTAAGATAACCTGTCTGTGGCTAGTACTTGGATGGACTGGGATATGAATGTCATGGCTGCTAATTCCAAGACTTTCTGTTTTCTGAGGTGCGGAAGTGCAAATATACTGCAAGATGGAAGCCAAGGCCATGTTGCCTGAGTGGCAGAGAAGAGACATTTTGGTGACAGGGCCCTCCAGCTGGGGATTGTCTCTGCTGCCACTGGCTGCTTTCTTTAGCTGTGATTTGCAGCAGTAAATGCTACGCAGGATGAAATCAGCTATAGATATTTCCCTTCTCTCCTGGCTTGGCCTGGTGGGTATGTCCCCTCTGGCCTCATCCCAAGTTTCTTAAAGGGCTTCAAAAGAAATAGATATTGACTGAACTCTGGGGTTATTTATAATGGAAACCCAGATCCTCATTCCTCCTGTCCTCCACAGAAGAGTTGGGCTGTTAATCTGAACCTTGGGGAATCAGAGGCCCAGTTTGCTTTATTTAGCTTTCAGGGCATTGGATTTTTTTCTTTTTTTCTTTTGCAAAGACCTCAAAGTTCCACTGAAGATAAAAGTATCCTATGTCTCAACGTCTTGACCAATTTAAATAACTCACCCTCTTCTCCAAATCCTATCCTCATATTTCACAAAGTTGGACATTCTCCCTTATGTCTTTTCTTAAGTAGTTGCATAAAAAGGCATTTTGGGTAAGAACCAACTTATGAGCCTACCCCAGAGGCAATTTACTTAAGTAGTACATATACACACACAAAATCATTTCAGTGCATTCATCTAACAATTTATCCAGGAGTTTGTGAGGTCCAAGGAGGAGGCTCTGTGACTAAGTGTTCTCTGTTCCCTAGACTTGAACACTTGTCCTTGCACATAATAAGTGCTCAGTCATTTGTTGATTAGTGAACCAGTTAGTAAGCATGCAAGTGTCTCTCCACATGAAGAAGTGCAGAGGGACAACTTGTGGTCAACCACAGTGATTTTCTTTAGCTAGAATTTTCTTATGCTTTTTTGCCTGTTTCCCATCCCTTCTGACACACACACACACACACATACGTACGCACAAGTTCACTAGTTATGTTTTAACATTTTGCCTGTGTTCTATTGTGCCAGAGACCTTGATTGCGAGTCACTCAAGACATTTGAAAAGTTTTATTTTGACAGATGTAGTATAAAGTATATCAAGTACGCTGTGTATATGTCTAAAAAGTTGTCTTTTTACTTAAGAGTTGTGTGACCTTAGTCAAGTTACTTAGATGCAGATCTATAAGATACAGATAATAATGGTACCTACCTTTTGATAATTAAATGAGGTGATAGAGAATAGAGTATTTATCCCAGTCTTTGGCACCTAGCATGTGCTCAATAAACATCTGTTAGGATGACAACAGTGATTTTTTGTCTAGATAAACATCTTGGCACAGTGATATGCATTTATAAGCAATAAGCCAACTTCCTCTTTTTTGGTAAGATGTCAGATAAAAATCCAATAAAAGATTTTAATTATTCATGCACTTATTAGCTATAGACTACCCATTTAATCAACATATTTGAGAAGGCTTACAGTAAAATAGTGTAAACAATATCATCATTAACATTTGGATTAGGAAAAGCATGAATCATTTATTGAAACAAAATAGTTATATAGTCCTTTATTGACTTCCTAATGCTTTCTCAAACATTATCTGTTGTAATCCTTAATTTTCACAACTCTTATTAGGGAGGTATTATTACTTAACCTATATGATGGGGAGTAATGTGACTTGCTCTAGTCCTCACTGTTTAGTATTTGGTTTAGGGACTCAGAAATGTCCAAGAGTCCAAGATCACAGAACCACCCTCCCCCGTAGAAGAGCTAGGAGGCCTTAGTTTGAACTTAAACCCCTGACCAGGGCTGTACTCAGAAGATGTGTTGTTGGATGAATGAACACATCCCCAAGTATAACTCCTAAAGTCAAATGCCATAAAACTGGCAAAAGACCCTACCCTGGTTTCACTCTCTTGGTGAAAGACAGGACTCAGGTGAAACTGTTTACCTAGACATGTCCACTCATCCTTTCAGGAATCAGCCTAAGGAACACACGTAATGGCATTTAGTCATCTACTGAGTGGTTTGCATGGAGTCCTATTTACTTTGAGGAATTCTCACACTCTTTATTTCATGCCGTGAGGTGGCAAAGCAGGAATTGTTTGTGACTCACATTTTGCAGAAGAGAAGACTATGGTCTGGGGAAGTTGAGCTCACCCAGGGTGGAGTGGCTGAGCCCAGACTTGAAATCACCCACTGAGGCTCTGGGCCCTTTTCCCAGTGCCCTTTCCCTGTGCGTATCTCTCCCGCCTCCCACAGTCTCAGCCACGCAGGAATACCGCCTGCCTGAGCCCCAGCCATTGATAGTGTTAACACTGGTAGAATCAAGATAATATGACGGTCTTACGATCTACAGGCAGATCTCCACATCAGTACAGCTACCGTCGGGTGACACAGCAACATAGCACCTCTGTCTGTAAAATTAAGTTCCCCAGGAGGGAAGGAAAACACTGGTCACTTGTATATACGCTACAACTTGGTAGAATTGGCCTCATGATGGGTGAGAGAGTCAAACTTCTGCATTTTCAAGTCTCCTGAACTTTATCTAGTTGACCACTAGCTCAGCCCTTTTACAGTGCCCTGAAATTTGCCATGCTTGGCAATGATCTCACAGAGACTTTTGACAGTTTTTGTGGTCATTGTTTTTATATCTGAGAAAAAAAAAATTTTCCTGATTCGAATTATTCTGTACACATTGCCCAATAAAATAAATTCAATGTACAAAATACATACAAAATATGTAAAAAACTACTCACTCTGAATATTCATTTAATAAATATTTATTGAACGCTGACTATATGCCACACTCACTTCTAAGCCCTAAAGGTACAAGAGTGAATGAACATAACAGACAAAATCTCTGAACTCACAGAGCTTACAGTCTAGTGGGAAGAAACAGGCAAGAAAGACACGGAAAGGAAATATAACAGGGATGCTACATGCTATGCAGAACACATTAGGGGATGGGAGATACAGGGCATGGATGTACTATTTAGTGGAGGTGAGATCTGAGCCAAGGCCTGAAGTAAGGAGTGCATCCTGTTGCCATCTAGGGGAAGAGTGTTGCCGAAGGAGGAAACATCATCGGAACGGCTCTTACAGCTGGAGGCTGCTTGGGTGTCCTGGGAACAGCAAGGACGCCAGGGTAGCTGGAACAAAGTCCCTAAGGGGAAAGGGGTAGGAATCGCGGTCTGACAGGCAGCAGGCGAGCCTGTTGGGTCTGGCGGGCCCTGAATGGGACCATGGCTCTGACTCTGAGTGGGACAGGAAGTCACTGGAGCATTCTGAGCAGAAGTGTCACACGATCTGACTTGGGTTTCAAATGGATGACCCTGGATGCTATGTGGAAAGTAGACTTGGGAGGTGGGTACAGTGAGGAGAAGAGAGGTGGATGGATAGCCTATTCCAAGAGTTTAAGCCTAAAATGATTGTGGCTTGGACCACAATAGTCCATACTCTTGGCCCCAAATAAAGGAAATCTCTGGGCCAAATTTAAGGCTAATTTATCTTTAAAGGCTTGAACTATGGGAGAGAGTTCAGGAAATTTTAAACACAATTTAAAGTTATGTGACTGTTTCTACCTCTCTAGGGTAATACAAATAAGCATTATCTTTGGTTAGTAAATATATAGGCAACTTCCCCTTCCAACTTTGGAAAATAAAGTAACATTCCATGTTACTTCTCTTGGTTCTTCTAGGACTTGAATCATGAAATGGGTTGTGAGCTGAATAATTTAGCCAGTTGTTAAGTGATAAAAGAAGCAAAAGAAAATAATTGTCAGGACTCTACAGAAGTTAATGGTAGAGTATGTTGCAATCAGAAAAGTTGAAGTTCTCTCAGAAATGTAAATATTGTTATCTGAACGTGTGATAGGGGCACAAGTCACCAGATGTGGAGGAGATCCCACTTTGTCCATGAAGAAACTGAGACTCAGGTGGGAGGTAAACTGTCCAAGTTACACAAAAGTTAGTAAGTTTGGCCCAGAACTTGATTCTCACTCCAGCATGATGCCTGATCCATAAAGAGTTTTCCTTATGAATATACTTTGTTGCTAATGCATTAGAGGGGTGAAGTATCACTCACGGCTCCTCCTATTAAGAACCCCAGTCTCCTCCATTTCTCGCACACCTGACAAGAACCGGCTCCATCCGCATCGTCCTGACCATACCATCTTGGTTCCTTCATCTCCTCTCTCCCTGTCTCACACTCTATCCTCACATAACCTCAAGGGGATTAGCTGTCTTCTGCTCTGTTTTACTTGGGGAATCTGCCTGCCTGGCTTGTACACTCTCACTCCACAGAGAGGGAGAAGCTAAGCAGATGATACCTGGATGTCCTGATGGGTCGGGAGAACTCCCCAATTTTAATGTTCTTGTTCCTTCACAAAAAGGAGTCACATTTTCAAGCCCTGGAATTTCAATACGTGGCTTTGCTCCCACTACTTTATATGTACTCATGCATTAATTTTCTCAGGAAGGAACACAGTGTGAATTTGAATGTCAAAAAATGCATAGGATTCTTTTTATTATGTCTATGGTAACACAAATTTGGAAAAAAAAAAAACTTGAAAACAAGGATCAGTCAGTTCAGAAAAGCACTAGAAAGCTAGACCCAGCTCTAGGACTCAGTGGCTTTGTCACCTTCATTGAGGCCATTTTCCTTCAGGAACCCTACCATCTGACCTATGAAATGAAGGGAAGAGGAGATTGGAGTTTGCTGCCAGCATCTGCTGGGGCATCTCAAAGCCTCGTTCCTAAGACTTTACCATGCACATGCCAGACTTTTCTTTGCATCCCCAGGCCGTTTATGCAGTCCCTTCCTCACCCTACAATCTCAACATCCTCCTTCATAATCTCAAATTCTGTGACTCACACTCAGATGAATCCATATTTACTGAGAGCTTCTCTTGTGCTCACTGCTGTACTGGGCACTGCAAAGTAATGAAAAAGAAACATAAGGCATCATTTCTTCCCTTAAGGAAAATTAATTGAAAGAGAGGCCTTTTGGCATTAGTGAAAATTTTGCATTATAGATTTTTTTAAGGAATGAAGTTTTAGTGTCTCTATGCACCTTTCATAGTTCAAAATAAACCCAGAAAGATCTGCTTAGGAAAGCACTTAGAGGAATGCTTTAATTAATCCACCAAAATGCTTTGAAATGAACAAATCAAACCCCCCCCTTTTTGTAAATGGGGGGTTCAGAGAGTCAGAAAACAATTGATTCTCTTAACTGAAACATTTTTCTCATAGTTTTACAATATTAATTTGTTCTATTATGGAAGAAAAATAACATTCTAGATATTTTCTGAGGGATCACATTTTCAGAATGATTGGAATCTAAAATCTGAATGAAAAGTACAATCCCTTTGCCTGAAATACTTTGTTGCTCCATTCTACTTGTCAAAATTATAACCATCTTTGAAGGTTGAGTTCAAATATTGCCTCATTCATCACCATCACCATCATCATCATCGTTCCCTCTTTTAAATCTGCATGGTTGACCGTCTGTGCTGCCTTACAGCACTCATGACCTCTACCTTCGCTCATAGCGATTTGAGTACCCGACATCTTTTGTCCTGGGCTGGGCTCTCTGGAGCAGGGAGCATGTCTAATTCATCTGCTCACACTGTGCCTTGTAAGTAGCAGGATTCTGCGTGATGTTAGAGCAATGGTCTGGTTGCCATTCTGTAATGGATGACTGTATCAGTTGGGGTACAATTTCACCTGTTCTGCAAGAGACCGAAAATAGTAATGGCCAAAACACGTTAGAAATTTCTTTCTTTTTTACATTAAAAAAACTACTCACAAGGAAATTAGGGCTAGTAAGGTAGTTCTAAAATATTTGGAAGCCAGGCTCTTCCTATATTTTTGCTCTGCCATCTCCAGAATATTGCCCTTATCTTCATGGTATAAAATGGGTTCTCTACCATATCTATATTCCAGACCATTGAAAGGAGGAAAGGGGGAGATGGAGGTCCCCCACTTCCACTTAATGCACATCTGGGCAGTTGTACACATTGCTTCCACTCACATCCCATTGAGAACTACATCTTCTGGTCCATTTAGTCAATGGTGTGCTGGATCCCAGTCCCAGGGCATGTGAAGGCCCACTGTGTGCATTTCCTCTCAACTCCACGTTCAGTGAGTCATGTTGGCAGCTTGAAATCAGTCACAGGAGAATTAACACCCCAGAAATTGGCAAATGCTATGAATCAAGGCTTTTGTCTCCTTCCATGAGAGCTGATTATTAAAATTTACTTATAATCTGCTACACCTAGCTGCAAGAGAAGCTGGAAAATGTAGTCTTTTTTACAAGTCCTTGCTCCCAGATATGGAATTGTCTAGCTAACAATTCTGTATATGGGAGGAAGGAGTTGTATTTCTATAGAAAAAGCTAAGGAAGAATATTTGTAAACAATTAGAACTCTCTTTAAACATGACACCATCTGGGAATAGAGAAAAAGAAAATTGGAAAACCTGTTTTTAACTGAGAGAATAGATCTATCTATAAGTGTATGTACTTGCAGCCTTTCTGCTGCCAACTTCTAGCTGTGAAAGACCACGCTAGAGAGAAGTTAAGCTTCTTTGTGTGAGCTCAAGGTATAGGTCTCTGGGCAGAGGTTACATGAACCAAATTCTGCTCATTTTTGACTATTTGTACTGTCCAAAAATGCAACACTGGTTTCCATCACTGCCAGTGTCCAGGCAGGAGCTGGATGATCATGTACAGGGTTTCCATAGAGGAGATTTCATTGTGACTGGAGGTTCCCCTCACCATCTCCAAGTCTCTGTTCATGCTTCAGATACTCTTCCTGACCCCTCAGATTCTTGGGGCTTCCAGTACTTTCCTTTGTTACCCTTACCATGGTTGTAATTATTACTATACTAATTCAGTCGATGTCAGTCTCCTCAACCAGACTGCAAGAGAAGCAACTGAGTTGTTTTACTCGCCGTTGTGTCTGCTACATGGAGCAAAGGGCATGGCCACTAAGGGCACTCATTAAATGCGTGCCAAATGGAGGCTGAATGCTGTGACATATCATTTGTGAAAGTGCCTTGTAAACTGCTCACAATAATTATTCTTTAGAAATAAGATACTGAGATACAAAACAGAACAGAAAGCAGGTGAAGGAAGTGGCAGTAAATACTACCAGACATCTAGAAGGAACTGAATTTGATTGTAAGTTTCCTGGAACTAAGTACAAAAAGAGAACACACTGGGTTACTGAATTTTCTTTTTCTAATGAGATATGACTTGTGAAGTCATCGGCAGAGGCCAAGTTTCCCTAGTGATTTATTAAAATGAGACCATTGTTTCCTCCCAGTTAATGTTTAAGCATGATCAAATTTCTCCTAACTTAAAAAAAAAAAAAGAAGAAAACACAAAGAACAGAAAAGAAACGTGCCTTGTCAGCTGTCCGACCCATCCAGATTCCTTTGTATATGATGTGCGCTGTCTCCACTTCCTCACTTCCCGGTCATGGTTCAGCTCACTGGAGTCTTGCTTCTGCTCTGACCATCCTACGGGAGCTGCCGTGCTGAAGGACCATAGTAAATGTGTCTTGGCTCTATCTCGGCTTCAATCTTTTTCTTTTTTTAAGATAGATTTTATTCATTTTTAAAAATTTTTGTTTATTTATTTTTGGCTGCATTGGGTCTTCGTTGCCGCACGCAGGCTTTCTCTAGTTGCGGTGAGCGGGGACTACTCTACGTTGCGGTGCGCGGGCTTCTCTTGTTGCAGAGCATGGGCTCTAGGCGCGCAGGTTTCAGTAGTTGTGGCATGTGGGCTCAGTAGTTGTGGCTCGTGGGCTCTAGAGTGCAGGCTCAGGAGTTGTGGCACATGGGCTTAGTTGCTCCACAGCATGTGGGATCTTCCCGGACCAGGGATTGAACCCGGGTTCCCTGCCTTGGCAGAAGGATTCTTAATCCCTGCACCACCAGGGAAGCCCTCTGCTTCAATCTTTATTGCAGTAGACATTTCATAATTATTAGAAACTCTTGCCCCTGCTAGATCATGTCCCTTGGTTCTGTGACACAAAACTGTACTGGTTTCCTTCCTAGATCCTCTTTCTCAGGCTCTTTAAAGGACTGTTTGAGCTCTGTTCTTCCAGTAAGTGTTGGCATTCCTCGGGGTCTTGAAAGTTTTTCTTCGACCCTTTCCTCTTCTCACTCTACACAGCCTCCGGAGGAAATGTTATGGACGCTGATGGCCTTAATTACTCTCTAGATCTTAACGACTCCTGAGTTTTGATATTTAGAATGGATGACCCACCTGAGTTTCAAACCCACGTATTTTACTACCCTGTGGATATCACCTTGAATTCAGCATGCCCCAAATACAGCCCGTATTTTTCCTTCTTCTTAACCTTTTCTTCCTCACGTGTGCCCCATCTCAGTGAAGGGTCCTCCCTTCCACCCAGTGTCTCAAGAGAGAAATCTTGTCATCCTCTTTAACTCATCTCTCTAACTCCTCATCCCCCCAACACTCAACCAGCTAGTCCTATTAACTCTCCTTCCTAAATATCTCTCAAATCAGTCCACTGATCCCTATCACCAATGCTGCTACCTTAATGCAGGCCCCTGGATTTCTGTCACAGCTCTTAACCAGCGATGTGCTGGTCTTACCCCAAGTCTGTGTTAGGTCCACTCTACATGGCACTGTCTCTGGTGTATTTTAAGGATTTTTAAACCAGGGTACAAACCAAGTCAACAGGCTTTTTCTGTAAAGGGACAGATTACAGATAAGAAATATTTTTGTCTTTGTAGGGCATACGGCCTCGGTCAGAGTTACCCAGCTCTGAAGTTGGAGAGGGAAAGTGGGCACAGACACTACACAAACTAGGGGCGTGGCTCTCTTCCAATAAGACTTTATTCACAGATGCAGATGGTGAGCCAGACTTGGCCCATGGGGCATAGTTTGCTGACCCCTGGTCTAAAAAGCTAAGCTAGTATGTTCTCATCCACCTTTGAATGCACACAGTACTTGACATACAGGTTCCTCTATGAAACTTTGTTGGATGAATGAGTGAATGGAAGATGAACTAATAAGGATGGACCTTTTTCCTCTGTGGCCATATCTCCTTGGTCACAATATTCTCCACGTGCATTTTATGTAGTCAGTGAACCCCCATGAGGGGGTTTTCATCTGGCGTGCTCATCTACACGTTTGTGTGGAGCAAATACCGTCTCAGAAGTTTTGGTTCCTTTGGTGGTAGTGGTCAAGTTTTAAATCCTTTGTCGCTACTTCCCAACCGTCCCCCACAGCACAGTGTTTTGTTTTTTTCCTAGGTATGACAGTTAAATGTTGGATTCTCCAGATGCCCTTCATATCATCATCATAGACTTTAGTCATTTTATTTGTGTGTGTATAGATTAGTCATTCCTTTGTTCCTACTTATTTAAACCTATCTTAAAACCTTTTTTGAGCAGGTAAAATATCAGAGAAAAAAAAAAAACTCAGTTAAATCAATGAACAAAGCACTGATTAAGCAGAGGGCACAGGTGAAGTTCCAGTGTGCAGTCAGTGGGGACACAGATAACTCAGATAAGGTATTGTCTCTGAAGGGCTTATAATGCAGAAGGGAGATAAGAAGGTGAGCAAATAATTTCAATACAATGTAGAAAGTGCTATGTCCTTTGAGGAAGGGATCAGCCAAGTACTCTGGGACTTTGATAGGAAGTGAAACTTGTCTTTAACCAAAGAGACCAAAGCATTCAAGCTGGACATGGAAAGGTAGGTATTTGGGACACTGATATGTCACTAAAGGGTCTTCGAGACAGAGGAAAGAATAGGCACACCCACAAGTTACTAGAAAGCAAGTTTTAATGAAGCTACGTCCAGGGACCGGCTGATAAAAGTGCAGCCAAATCCCTTCAAGGAGGTGCCAAGTCCATTCTGGTCTGGAATGCATTGATAATTGGGACATTATGCTCAGAGACTGCAAATTGACATTCTGTCGTCATCCCTCTTGGAATAGAAACCCTGATCCTTTCAAGTAATTAGCACCAATTTGGAGCTTGTGTGCAAAAATAAATCACAAGTGTCCAAAAACAGATACATTAAGTTCAATGGTTAGGAAGCAAACGTTCTTATTAGCTCCGCCTACATCAACAAAATCAGAAGCAATTAGCATTTAAAAATAGAAGAGACAAGGAGAGTTCACAGTTCCCACTGGAAAATTATTATTTATATAAATGTCCACAGTGATGACCTCCATGCACCCTTCCTGACCTCAGTCATGTTACTGCAATGGCTAAAGGATCCGTTTTCTTTTGTGAGGGTTAGAGAGGAGAGCCATGATTCTGTGTGTATCGTCCTGGTTGAAACTGAGAGGTGTGTGGCCTCTAGCACCCAAACAGGTAGGGCTCCATCTCCTCTTCACTGGGCCTCACCCCATCCTCTGCACGGACGAGAAAGGGATCTACTGTGTCTTGAAATGCTCAGCAGATCTGCCCCCAGAAGCCCACTTGCATGCAGCAGTGTTGACCTTCAGCCATGGGACACCTGCCTGCTGGAGAAAGCCTCAGTGGTCCACCCTGAGGAAGGGTGGCAGCTCCCAGGAACCCAGCAGTGCACGCTTTGTAGTGGCCCTTGACGCACTGTCTAGGACATGGAATGTCTTCTCACCATTGGCGTTCGGTGTCAGACTGCAGAGGCAAACTGAGCACGGAGCACCTGAGGGACTGAGGTGTGATAAAGAGCACTGGCCGCTGGCCAAACAGGACTCTAAGTCCAGGCTGTGTCACTAACTTGCTCTGTAAACTTGGTCAAACCACTAGCTCTTTCTGGGCCTCATTTTCCTCATCCTTAAAATTAGGGGCTGAACTGGGTTATCTTTTTGCTTTATTCCATAAGGGTTTTTTTACCCTTTGAAAACTCAAGTCTTTTTCTGCCTCTTTTTATCCCCCTGCTTGGAAACATGCAGTGAATGGCAGGCTGGAAGGTAAGGTGTAGGACGCAAATATTTTTCTATTCCTCAAAAATGTGTGAAAATATACCCCATACTCCCTTCCCCCCAAAGACTGTGGCTTTAGGAGCACAGGTCTGGCAAGGAAGACACAAAAAGTCCACTTGGCAGGGCCAGGGCAGAACCCAGCAGATCGCCATCAGCCTAAGAAACAAACATCACATTTAAAGTTGATGGGGGGGGGGACTTCCCTGGGGGCGCAGTGGTTAAGAATCTGCCTGCCAATGCAGGGGACACGGGTTTGATCCCTGGTCCGGGAAGATCTCACATGCCATGGAGCAACTAAGCCCATGCACCACAACTACTGAGCCTGCGCTCTAGAGCCCGAAAGCCACAACTACTGAAGCCCACGCACCTAGAGCCCATGCTCTGCAACAAGGGAAGCCACCGCGATGAGAAGCCCACGCAACGCAACTGGAGAAATCCCGCACACAGCAACAAAGACCAAGCACAGCCATAAACAAATAAAGTTGATGGACTTTGGAATCATTATGGGCTGAAGGAGGAGAGATTTGCTCAAAGTGGCAAGTTAAAGACAACTGTGATTCAAATTATTGGCTCCCAATCCTCTTTCTACCATGTCTTTCTTCCTCTGGCTTTGGTATTTCTAACCCGTAATCAGAGCCTAAGGACTGATGACGTGTGTCCACTTTAAATAAAAATACCAGTTTTCTGTAGGGGTGGGGAGTGGATTAAATCTTTGACCATTAGTTTTTGTTAGGGCATCACTCATTGTTTCACAATTTCCCTCCTAATTTTTCGTTTTTCTCCCTTGTAATTAATACCAGTTTCCCCAACCACCTTGCACACACACAAAGGTTTTTCCTTGTTTTGCAAAAATTAAGAGTTGAGCTAGCTCCTTCTTGTGTATCTTCCCATCTGCCAGTCAGTCTATATTCCAACGCCTCATCCATACTTTCCTTGAGGTTTCTAATTTCCCTATGTACAGATCCATCTCCTCTGGTAAGTCATAAGCTCTTTGAGAACTGGGAACATCTTTGGATTTCTGTTTCCAAGGGCAGAAATGCTGCTCAGTTGTTGATTGAATACATTCATGGAAGAAAGAGGCACTTCATCCGTATCCAGATTGTGCCCTTGAAGGACCTCAGAGTGATGATAAGCTTAGCAGTGGCCTCATTTCATCCTTTATGAGGAATCAGAAAAGGTCAGAGAATGGGCAGATCTGGCTTGGCTTCATTGGATTTCCTACCTTATGTCTCTATGGCTGTAAACTCATCAAAGAGCACTCCTGGGTGGCCAGAGTACACAGAGGGACCCTGCCCAGGCTTAGGAGACAGGGAACAAGAGCAAGAAGCCAACTCCTAAACTTTGGGTTGTCAGTCTCAGCATGAGGGCATCCCAGAGCCAACCCCCCACTGACTTTGGCCAGGGACCTAGGTCTGTTCACTGTGCATAAGCATTTGTCAACCTGGCCATTGGGAGGGGATCCTGGCAACAGACAGGCACCAAGGGTGGTACCTGAAACAATGTTGGATCGAGGGGCCTTTTTACTCAGAAGCTTGGAGGAGGAGAAGGAGGGGGAGATAATATAAAAATCCATGTGACTTCTGTCCAATGGTACAGGCAAGAGAGAAAGGAGAGGCTTCTTAAATGGTAGTGAAGGATGAGATGGCACAGGGATGAGGGAGTGAGAGAAAGTCCTTGTGGACAGGAGATAGAGGAAGAGTCTGGACTGAAGCTGGAGGAATGAGAGACAGATATAAGAAAGACTGAGAGCAAATACATATGGGAAGGAAGGAAATGAGGGAAGAAAGGAGGGAGGGAGAAAGGAAGGAAGGAGGGAAGGAGAGAGGGAACGAATGAAAGGACATTAAAATGCTAAAAAGAGAGAGGCACAGACATCAGGAGAAAAAATCAGAACTAGGTTGGGAATGAAAGAAAACTGTGAGGAGAGAGAAGAGGGATGCAGTGAAAGAGTGTGTGTACACACACAAGACAGGGACAACTTAACGCCAACCTGACCTGCCCAGCTCAGAAAAATTTCGTTTGTGAGCCTGGCACAGGAAAGATCTGGACAGAGAAGGAAATGGGCTGACTCCTGCCCAGGGCCTGTCGGAGGAAACAGATCAATTAACCTGGGTGGGGATCTCCTGTGCCAGGCCTGGCACTGCCAGCTCTCAGTGCCCAGCTAGGCCAGGCCAAGGACTCTCATGTGATCCTTGAGCTATTAAAAGGCCATCAGCTGCGGGGCAGAATCAGCCTTTTATGCTGAGAAAACCCCTCTTCCCATGCGGACATCACTTCCGACGGCCCAGCATCCACCTCTCAGCCAGGCCCAGTCCTGGACCCAGTAAACCCGCACCCCTTGGCCTGGGGATACTGACCATGGGCAATCTGAGCAGGTTTTGAGGACCCTCTGGGGTCCAGCACAGCTTGGAACATCCAGTTGATGAAGTGATCTTAGGGCATATTTGTGGGTGGGGCAGGAGGTGTCTGGGGCAGAACGTTCCCTTAGATCTTGGATCACTGGGTGCACGTTATAGGGAGAAAGATTTCAGCACGAGGAAGGACTTTGAAATCAATGCTAGACAAAGCTGGATTCATTAATTTGTACATTTGTTATTTTTCCAACAATTTTTGAGCATCTACAATGGGTGGGGCATTGTGCTAGAGGCTGAAGAGTTAAGTAAACACATCCACTGGCCTCAGGGAGAGAACAATGGCGACTTTGCTTTCTCTACCCAATTTAACAGTAGGAAGGTAGGCGTGGAGTGTGTTGGGAGCACGAAGGTGACTGATCCTGTTTCCAGGACAAGCAAGTTTTCCAGGAAAAGCAAGTTTTCCAGGAACTGCACATTGGAGTACAGCCATAAAGGTTGAGTAGGATCCACGAGGCAGAGAAAGTGGAGGAATCCTAGACCAAGAGAATCACAGGAAGAAGCTGCAAAGTGTGAAAGGGGAGGTGGCTTACCTGGGGGATGAACTGGAGGAAACGCCTTAGTAGACGCGCTGGCCTCTCTGGAGATAAAGGTGGGATGGAGGTGAGTCCAGATAAGGACAGACAAATATAAAGGCACAGAGACACCCCAAATTTTAGTCAGAAGGGAGCTTAGAGATGATGGAAGTCCTCTTTGTCCTTGTTACACAAGTTTTTAGTTTTAATGTGAGCGTTTGTGTGTGAAATACGCTTCATTGACGAGAATCCAGGGTTGGACACAGAAGAAGGAGGCGTGACAGCAACTCAAACAATTTCAAACTGGGGACTTCCCTGGTGGTCCAGTGGTTAGGACTCTGTGCTTCCACTGCAGGGGGCACGGGTCTGATCTCTGGCTGGGGAACTAGGATCCCGCAAGCCGCGTGGCGCGGCCAAAAATTAAAATAAAATAAAACGTTCAACTAATTTCAAACTGAATATGTGATTCCTCTTCTCTGAAGAGACCTGCTAGGCTGTCTTTACTGACTGCGTTACCTCGAGTGGTGGCCCCCAGCCTCCGGCCTTCTCAGGGTTTTTTCTCTGCCTTCTATCTCGTCTCAAGTCTTCACCCAGCCCTCCAGACTGCCCGCCCCAGGCACAGAAAATTCTCTCTGTTGGGTCTCCTTTAGGTAACAGTAAGTAATCGGAGAACAACAAAGTCTCCTGTTTGCCCAGATCCTCCTTCCTTAGAGGGCAGATGTTAGTTTGTATTTGAAAAGTTCTAAATGCCCCCCAAAGTAAAAATTACCCTTATGCAGTTCTTTTAAAAAATTACATAACGAACTTAAAGTTTCCTCCTTCAGTCTGTTAGCATTTATCAGTCAAGATATCTTCCCAAGTTAAAGCAAATATATCTCCCTCTACATATATATATACATGTACACTCACACACGTATTTATAGAAAAGAAATTATGCCTTACATATTGATCTGTTTTTTAATTTAAAAATATGTTGTGAAAAAACTTCCAACCCCGTACTTCATATGCAGTCTAGTCCATAGACTAGATAGACCACAAGTTTTCAACTCTTTTCCTGTTGATAGACATTGATGACGCTTTAACCTGTTTGCTTGTAAATAACGCTGCCGCAAACATCCTTGCGTGTGAATCCTGACGTGCCCTCGTTATGATCTCTATGGGATGGATTCCTGGAGTTAGGTTGTTAAATCAAAGACTATGCACATTTAAAATCTTACTAGGAATTACCTCATTCCCTCTGAAGAGTGTTGTACTAGTTTACACTCCTACGGACAGTAGAATGGGACGGCCTCTTTCACGCTTGCCCTCCAGCACGGGAACTGCCTCCTCATTTGCCAGATGAGGAAATGGCTTAGAGAAATGAACAGTTCTGATAACACACCTAGGTATTGGCAATGCTGGCACCAAGATTTCAGATCTGCTGTCACTATAAAATGAGATAATGCGCGCAGAATATTAAGGAGCATGCCTGGTACAATGTAAGTGCTCAATAAATGTTGGTCGTGGCTGTGATTAAAGCACACTGCCACAATAGGGACCCATCAGAAGCTTTAACAGCTGCCTCAGCCTGGAAGATGAATTGGAGAGGAGAGAGGACAGAGGCTCAGGTGGCTCCTCCCAGGCTGGGTGGAATGCCCCTTCTCCTGTTCTCCTAGCACTCTGTGACTACCTCTTCATGACATTCCATTTAATTAGTTGATTCATCTTTCCCCATAATACTGTCCCTGAAGGACAAGCAAGTGAGAAGGTGTGTTCTCTGAGCTCAGAGACTGATGACCTATGAGCTAGGATGCTGTCATCCTCCTCAAATACCCCAAAGAAGTTTAAAGTGATAAACTTCTGAGTTTGAGATTCTCTCACTCTGTTGTATGTTTAACGCCTGAAAGTTACAAAAGTGCTTTTACATCATAAATTATAGTGTGGCTTTTTTTGCTTGTGACTCTCCTCTCCTCAATCGGGATGCAAACTCTTTAAAGTAGGAATTATATCTTGAACTTATTTTCTCTTCCACCGTGAAAACTAGTGTGTTGAGGGGCACACAGGAGACACTCAGTACATACAAAGTGGGGGACAATAACAAGCCTGGTTTTGGGTCTTGGAGGAGGGGTAGGAAACTGGTTAAGGAAACCAGTCCCTTGGCTTTAGAGTCGTGACTCATAGATGTTGATTGACTAAACCACCAAGTGGCTATTTGTCTAAAAGTCAATTTCATCTTTGCAAAGTAATGAATATACCCTTGGAACTACCCTCAGAATGATGCTAGCCTCTCTCCTGCACATTCACCAAGGCATGCCCCACATTCTTCAGCTGCAAGTTTTGCATCTGGGTGGGCCAGAGAGGAATGTCTGGGGAAATGGCATTGTAGAAGGCAACAGCCACTGGAAGAATTTGGCCCCAAAGCCAAGGACTCCTCATTCAATATGCATGATTTTCAGAATTCCTATTTTAATCAGCAAAACGGAAATGAAATTCCAATGTAGCTTTTAGTTAAAAAGAAAAAAACAAATTACAAGTGGTATATGATATTCATGCATACCATTTCCTCTGAAATTCTTTTTAAGAATTGAAGAAAATAACCATATAACATACTGGAAAGAACACTAGCCTAGGCGTCCAGAGATTTAATTTCATGCCCTAAATTTATCACCTAGTAGCTGTGTGATCAAAAGCAGTCAGTTCCCCCTTCTTACCTTATTTCACTCATGTATAGAATGAGTGAGTTGAGGACAGGTAAGCTCCCCTCCAGCCTCAATAATAAATGAGTCCATAATTCCCTGCTTAGTGTTGAAGGTCCGTCCAACCATCCGTCCTTTCCACAAATATTTGTTGAATTCCTACTTGTGTTATGTCTATATGATTTGAGCCCTTCTGATTTGCATTGATAGGTTGACAGCGTCATCACCCTTCCGAGAACCAAGATTCAACATCTTGAGTAAATTCTGACCCCTCCCCCTCTCTCCCCCTCTTCACCTTCCACCAGTTCCCAATGTTTGTTCTTTCTCTGGCCCATCCTATCCTTTCTTCCTGCCCTTCATCCTATCCCTTCATCCTATCACTCTTCTTCCTGCCTACTAGCTCTCACCTGAGCTGTTGCAAAAACTTCCTAAGTGGTCTCCCAGCCTCAATAATCTTCCTTCTCAATCCACTTGCATGCTCTGCCCAGAGTTATCTCCAATCTTTGATTTTAATCAATGTTTTTGGAAGGTTTGTTGTGCATAGTCACTCTCCCTGGACCCTTCAGGAGTTCACAATCCAGAGAGGAAGGCAGGCAAAATTAAAGAATAAGTACAATCCGATCTGGAACTGCAAGAGTGGAGGATCTAACACTGCTCAGTGTTGGATTTCTTCCTCTCCTCTCACAGAACTTTCTTCCTTAGTCGTTCCCTCTTCCATGTACCTCACAGCACTTTTTCTCATGCCTCTAGCGTCTCACTTATCACATCCTTTTACCGTTCATTCTCCACTTGTCTCTCTCCTTGACTAGACTGTGAACTCTGTGATGATGGGGATCTAATCAACTTAAGCCAGGCTTCCAAGTTAGAACCCTTCAGTGGCTCCTTTTTGCCCTCGGGTGGAAGTCCAAACCTTCAAACTGAGCACTCCAAACCCTTAAGAGTTTAGGTTTAACTATGTTTCCAACTAACTCTGCTCATCAGCCCATATCCAATCCCACTTCAATCCCAAACCCTCTTCTATTCTTTCCAAGAACTTTTGCAGAGAATCAGATCCACTTGTTCAGAATCAATTTTCACCTGTTCCCGAATACTTCTTATAGCGAAGGTCCTAACACATCTATGTCTATCTTCTGCAGAGATTTTGTGAACCTCCTGTCTACTTCCTATATGATGAGCTCTTGGGGGCAAGTGCCCACGTCCCTTGGGTTCTTGGATCCTTCAGAGCACAGGGCCTACCTAGCGCCTGGCACTTGGTCTGACTCTGTCCTGAGTAGCTGCCACCTGCCAGGCACTGCACAAGCTCTGTGACATTTCATCCTCACAGCAGACCTGGAAACTGGGCTCCAAAACAGGCGAAGTAAAACCTGCTCAAGGCACCAGCAGGTACGTGATACAATTTAGATTTAAACACAGGTGCCTCTTAACAACCAGGCTACACTGCTTCCCTGCGGGGAGCCCCAGTAAATGTGAATTGGTTTTGCAGCCACTTGGAGAAGAGGTTGGAGATATACTCAGCAAGCATTTCCTAGTCAGCTAGGGAGATTTCTATTGGCTCTTTGAATGAATGAGTTGGCCCTTGAAGACTGAAGAGGAATCCGACAAAGAAAAAAGGTAAGAGTATTCTAGTAAGAGATTAAAATGTGAGCTAAGTCCCTGATACAGTGAATAAAGGGTGTTTCGGGGGAGGAGAGGGGAGCTATTTAACTGATTCACTACCCCAGCCAGACGCTAAGCAATTGAGGAAAGGAAACGTCTTGGTCTGGCTCAGGGCTGTATGTCTATTGCCCACGGCGGACTCTAATACAGAGCACATGTCGAATAAATATTTTGTAGGAATGAATCTACTCAACAAATACTGTCTAAGCGATTTCTCGTGTGTTCGTGCAATTTTAAACTCACTCCCGGCCTAGAAGAATTTATTGTCTTTATCAAGTCTTTAAAAGCCCAAACCCAAACTTTCAGCCCCTGAAAGTGAAACCTCCAGTCCCTAGAAAGTTTCACTGACTGGCTGAGTAAAAAAACATTAAACCAACAGAACAAGCTATGAAAAATCAAATAAGAAAAAAAAATTTTTTCAGTTCCAAGAAACTTAGGTATTTTCAGTAATGTGCCTCCTGAAAGGAAGCCTGAGGGCTCAGATGGTGTCAGTTTCATTTCCAGTAGAGAGCTTTGACCTTCTGTCTCCTAAGGAGAAAGGAAAAGGCTCCCACCTCCACCCTGCCCAGCAGCTGTGCCAGGGGCCTGGGTCTGAAGACACAAAGAGAACTAAGGCAGAATCAAAGAGGTTCTTCTCACATCGTATTAGGTTGTTTCCCATCTCCTTGTTCTGTGTTACAATAAGCTATAAGCATGTCTGTGTCCGTGAGCATATTCAGATCACAACGTTTGTTGAGTCAGTGAGTCAGACAATGGCTCAAAGCAGAGTTGGTAAGCGGGAAATTTAGCATGATGAAGTAGAAAATGCATTCAACTCGGGACAGGAGGACAGGCCTGTTCCTCCTCCACCACATACGAGCTGGTGACCCTGGGCAGTCACCTGCTTACTCTGGACTCAGTTTCCCCTTTCATTTCTGACATATTTGGTAGATCCTCATTATGGTAGGAGGGGAAAAAATCCATGAAAACATCTATGGATGTTTTTTAAAAGGAGACATTCATGGAAAGCTCCTTATGTACACGGGAATCTGGGCATTGGAGGGTTTTCCTTTTACTCTAACCTAGGGCTTCCCAACCTTGGCTCAGTTAATACTTGAGGCCAGACAAATTGTTTGTTATAGAGGGCTGTTCTTTCCATTGTAGGACATCTTGCAACATCTCTGATCTCTACCCACCGGATGCCAGTAGCATCCACTTCCCTCTCCCCAGTTGTGACCGCCCAAAATGTCTCCAGAAATTGCCAATTATTCCCTGGGGGCAAAATCACCCACAGTTGAGACCCATAGACCCTGAGTTGCATTCCCAACTGGGAATGACAGATTCCTAGAATAATGTAGCTGAGGATGGACTTGGGAGGGTGTGGAAACCAGGCACAGTGTCTCCCTTCACTTGTAAGGGCCTGGGGATGGGGCACCTCACAGAGCTCAGGAAAGTTAGAAGTGCATGGGGTCTGGAGGCAGGAAATTGGCATTTGAGTCCCTACATTATTGCTGGCTGACATTTTGACGTTCACCATACTGCTAACCTTTCTGAGCCCGAGTCCCTATGAATCTGAAGGAATTGGTACCTCTCCTCCACGCATCTTCCTCCCATTCTGTCAGCCTCCACACACACCCCAAAAACATTGTTAAGGGGACCAAAAGTTATGTATATGAAAGACACTGTGAGCTAAAAAGTCAAACATGTGTTATCGCTCTAAAGGTTTGTTTTCCCTAAGAGAGCACAGAAAAGGAAATCTATTCCTGGATAATTTTTCTGTCAAGAGCAGTAATGGTACCATTGCAGGTACCACCACAGCAATAACGAGAACAAATAACAGAGAATACTTAGGGAATTACTGCCACATTGCCAGCTCCAAGACTGGATTTCCACTGCGCCATGAATTCGTTAGCAGTTTTCGAGTAAAAATGAAGTCTCCTCAAAGAATGTGTCATGGTATTTATTAGGCAAAGGTGAGGATGAGCCTTTAGCTGTTCAGTACCTGGAAGTAACTTGGCCCTGGGCTGACTCTTCAACAAGGCTATCAGCCTGGAAGATGCCTCAGGGACTCCTGTCTTTGACAACAGAGAACTTCAGAACTAAGAGAGGCTTCTGAAGCCTGGTGGTTCCTCAGAGTGGGAGTCAAGGGGCTCCAGTCATGGTCAGGCCTGGAGTGGGTGGCCCTTCCAGCACCTCAGTCCAGAAGCTAAATCAGGGGGGTGGTCCAGTGTGACTCTCCAGGAAGCTCAATTATCTCAGAAACAATCTAGAATTTCAGAAACCTCTCAGGTCGAAGGGACAGGTTCAAATTAGAAGGAATGATGTAACACACACTTGCACATATTTTAGCATATGGACCACTTTTTCATCCTTTGGGGGAAGTATAGAATAGTGGCTAAGGGTGCTCACTTCTGAGCCCTGAGTGTGTATCTTGGCTCTGCTCCTAGTTAGTTGTGTGTCCGTGGGCACCCAGTGGGTGCTTTGTAAATGTTAGCTGTACTGTTTGATGTGCTACTTGATGCGCACAGCAACCTGTGAGGTCAGTGGTGTGATCATCTTCACACTGCAGACGTGGACACTAAAGTTCAGACAAGTGTATCCCCACAGAGCACCCCCCGCCTCTTTGCTTTCCTCTTCGCCTTAACTCACTCTTTCCTCCATCTCTGCTATCTAAATGCCATCTGTCCCTCGAGCCTGTTCACGTGCTAGCTCCTCTACATGTTCTGCCTTCAGAGTTACTCTCAGTTTCCTCCAAGCTCCACAGCATTTTGCTGGTATCTCTGTTACACCAAGACACTCACTTGGGCCATGGTGGGCAAGAGAAAGGACCAAGATAAGGCCATGACACGTGGCAGACTGTGACAAAGACCAGAGAGAAAAGCTCAGATGAAGAGCTCAGGAGGGTCAAAGGAAAGCAGGTTTCCTCCCTGAAGCATGCCTTTCCTGCTTCTCCCGTCTGTCAGTCTTTATACGGCATGGTACCTTTTAAAGGCCTCATCACTTCTGGTTCCCATGGAAGTTAACTCCATATATGCTCTCTCCCTCCTGCTCCGGAGCATCTTAGGGGGCAGAACAGATTCACTTCCACATCCCCCATCGCACATGGCTAAAGGTTGCAAGCACTGAAAAACGCACACAGCTCTGAACTGAAAAAAGCTTGCTGACAGTGGGTGATGGTGCTGGATGACGGCGGAGATGATAGCGATAACCGGGAGGTTAACTGAACCGAAACCCAGCCGTCACGAAGGGTGATGTACGCACGATGTTTCGCTATGACTGAGTGAACAACAGGAGATCCATGAATCAGACCTAGAAACATAGCCCACTCACTGGCAAACTGAGAAGAAACTGGAAAATGGAAAAGGCATTTGGGTGGGGACTATCTTATCAGCTTGGGCCTCATCTACAGATTAATGTAGCAGTGGCCTATGGAAATGTTTCCTCTGACTGTTTAAAAAATGTAACTTTCACAGTCATTGAAACAACGTTATTTATTATGATTGTTCATTGAGGAAGATATATAAAAGTATCCAAAGGTACAGATAAGAGAAACAACCTCATCATAGCAAGTAGGGTCCTATTAAATTTCACTGTAGTTCTCTTGTTCTACCTGTTTGATTTTATGAAGTTGAGACCATACTGACTGCTTATTACAAACCATTTTTAAATTTATTTTTAGAATAAATAACACATACATAAGGTACACAGATTAAAAGTCACGAAAGGGCAGGCAGGGAAAAGTCAGTCTCTCTCTTGCTCTTGCTTCTCACCACCCAACTTTCTCCCAAGTCTCCCCGACCTCCTTCGAGAGGAGTGCAATGCTTATCCCCCGTCCATTTTCTTGAGTGAGTTAATAGCCCTTAGTCCTTCGAGGGTCTCAGGAACCAAAAATTGTCTGTAAGAACCAAACATGTCCCTGATATAATGTATCTGTGCTGATGAAAGATACAATTATACCACCTGGATGCCAGTTACATAATCAGAATTATATCCTGCAAATCTTCCTAAAGAGCGTTCTTAACTGACAAAGGCAGTGGCAGGTTCTCCACAGTGACACACTCCCTCAACAGATCTCTGTCCCAAAGACTTCCCTGAATCGTCACAAAGCTCAGAACTTGAAATCAGAGTCTGTGTGTCTGGACTGCAGTGACTAAGACACATCAACCCCAGGCGCCCATCCCTACAGGCAGGCCTCTCTTTCTCCCAAGCTCAGACCTGGCAAGGCCGTCCTCATCTTGTTCTGCCCTTGGGAGATTGCTGGGCTGGGACGTGTAGGAAGAGTGGGTGGGGGAATCCCTGTTTCCAATGAAGCAGTTTTTTTAAAACTCATTTCCTTAAATTCTGGCTCAAAATAGAGAAAGCCACTCTATACTTACCAAACTCTGTCCTCGTCAAACTCACCACCCCGCCCTACACGCAAAGAAGTGGAGGAATGGCCCAGGGTTTTTTCCTGGAGATCTGGTGACACATGCTGCTCCAGGGGCTTACAGGGTCACAGATCCTCCCACTCTGAGTGTGTGCTGGCCACCACCTCATTGTGGATTTTCTCCCCTGTAGGCAGTTGCAAGAGTTTTTCAGGAATCGGCTACGATTTGCAAGTTGATTTGCCAGGGCAGTGAATCTTCTTTTCTCTCCCTCCTCGCCTGCCTCCCAGGATCCATCTGATAAAGTTACAGCAGCATCTTGGATTCACAACAACCCCGCCAGCTCCTCACTGAACAACACGTCGTCTGGCAACAGGAGGTGCTTGATTACATTTGGCTGGAGCGCCGGCATCAACTCCAGTTGTCCCTGAATTGGAATCGATGGGCCTCACGCACTGCAGCCAACAGTTTGCCTTCACCCACTCCCCTCTCTCCAATGAACCTTCTTCTGGGACAACAAGAAACCTACGTGCCATCCTGGGTGAGAGACGAATGGGAGCTGCGTCCCAGCGTCGAATCCCTGGAGTGACAGGGAAGGGCAGACTCGGAGGGGTTCCCGACAGCAAGCCACGCTTCAAGCATTTCTAGAGAGACCCCCTGAACCACAGGACACAAATGCTCTCTCTGGAGGACTGGAGCCTCTGTGTTCCTTTCAGCTCACGGGCATCGATTCTCCTTGTGTACAGGGTAAGGCATCAAGCGACTGTCCCCTTTAGGGAAGCCTCTATGTCCTCCCTCCCCCTATTCTGACTTATTTGCTCAGTGAGTCACTTGCACAGGCAGAATAAATGCCCCCGAAGATGTCCATGGCCTAATCCCCAGAACCCGTGAATATGTTATATTAAATGGCGAGGGCTAATTAAGGTTGCGGATGGAATTAAGCTTGCTCATCAGCTTACCTTAAAAAATAGGGATATTATCCGGGACGAATCACGTGGCCACAACGTATTCACAAAGGTCCTTAAATAAGGAAGAGGGAGGCAGAGTCAGAAGCAGACTGGTGGCATCGTGAAAAAGACTGGATCTGCTGTGATTGCCTTTGAAGATGTAGGAAGGGGCCACGGACCAAGGAATGTGGGCAGTCTCTACAAACTGAAAAAGACAAGAAAATAGATTTTCCCCTAGAGCTTCCTTGATTTTAACCCAGTGAGGCCTATTCAGACTTCTGACTTCGAGATCTGTAATATTTGTGCTGTTACAGCAGCCATAGGAAACCAGGACTGTCACCATGGACTCGCCATGTACCCGGCCTGGTACCGGTGCTGAGGGAACATTCCCCAAGCGTGTGATTTCTACCTTGTATTAGTCATCAGGGTCTAACCAGGGAAACTGAGGCCACTCTAAGTGTCCAAACACAGGAAATCGAGCACAGGTCATTGGCTATATAGACGATAGAAGAAGTTCAAAAGCCAGTCCAGCCATTAGCCATAACAGTGGTTGCTACTAGGATGCTACTAGGCTGAGCTAGAGGGACAAAGAGAGGAGATCATATACCGGAGTCCAGAGGCCAGGATCACCTGGTAGAAGCTGGACCATGGTGGACCTGTCTAGCAGGAGCTGGAGCTATGGAGGGAACAGAGCCCTGCTGTAGAAGCTGCCTGAGACAGAAAGGGAAAGAGATATACACCCTGGTTTCTCCCTTTCTCCTACCCTCCAGTCTCCCACCAAGACCTCCCATTGGCTGTTACTAGCTGGAAGGCAGATTACGTGGGAGCCTGGGGTACACAGGAGGAAGCCCTCCTGCAGGACAGAGCAGAGCTGGGAAACAGCAGTGAATGGATTAATGGATTTGTAGATGAATAGGCCCCAGACTGGTACATACCTCCTTTCTGCTTTGATCACCATGAATCTTGAAACATAATTTATTGTTTAAAATCCAAATTCTTGTCCATGACTTCTAAGACCTGACATAACCTAGCCCTCCTCTGATTTCTCTGCCCTCATCCTATAAAGTTCTCCCCTCATTCACAGCACCCCAACCCTGCTGGCCTTTGTTCTGTCCTCCATAGGCCAGACAGGTCCCATCTTGGGACCTTGCACTTGTTTGTTGTAGCCTCTGCTGGACTTTCCTCCTCTTGTCTCTCCCCTGTGATCACTTTTTATCACTTGAGTTTCAGCTTATGTAACACCCTCCCCCATGTAAAATAGGCCCCCTCACCAAAAGTCACCAGCGTATTTCCCTATTTTTTTTTCTTCAGAGCAGCTATTATTATCTGAAATTATCTTGGTTATCTGTGTATCTGTTTATCATAACCTTCCCCAAGCTGTAAGCTCCTTGAGGGTAGGGATCTGTCTTGCTTGCTATGTCCTTGTATCTGCATTGGCTAGATGTTCACCAAAATCTCTCTCTTCTTCTTGGAAACAGAGTAAGGCTCATGCATATTCCTTTGTGGTTAGGTGTGATGGAATTCCAGCTAATAGAACAGGAGTGGAAACATTCAGTGCTGCTTCCCAGGCTTGGCCCATGAAAACCTCTCAAGCACACTCCTGCATGCTTTCCCCTTTCTGCCAGATGTTGAAAAGGCCCTACGGGATGGTGGAGGCACAAGATGAAAGGAACCTGGGCCGCTGAATGACTAAGGGAAGAAGGGTTGCCCCAGCAACCTGCATACCCATCCAGGACTATTATGTGAACAAGAAACAAATGTGTTTTGTGTTGAATCATTACATGAGCTTGTCCTAACCAAAACAATTCCCACTGCCAAGAATTCCCAAAGCCTTGTCCATAATTGGCTCTCAATAGCTATTGAATGATTGACTGTTAAACACTCAGTAGTTACATGTTCAGGGAAGGAATGTCTTTTCCTTACCCTCATGCCTTACCTGCCAAGTTCCCTGTATATTCATCTCTGGACTCTCGATGGCTTTCATGGAGCCTCAGCCTTTGTAGGTGTTTGATAGTCGTGTGTTGCGTTGAGTTTCTAGGCAGCATGAGGGAGACCGTGACCAGGCGTGGTCTGCAAGTGTGAGTTTAAGCAGGTATTCTGCATCGCTATAACTGCCAATGTTTGTGAGGTTCTTCAGAGTTAACAAAGGGTTCACTCACTTGATCCTTCTAACAACTCTGAAAGGAAATGGCTATTATGACCCCCATCTTACAGTTGATGAGTCTGAGCTCAGAGCTTAATTATCTCGTTCAAGATCTTGCTTTTTCAAGGGATGAAGCTGGTGTTAATTCACTGTTCAAAAACATTGATGGAGTACGTACAATGTGCTAGCCCCTGTCTAAAGCTTCTGTACCTAGTAGGGGTCTCAGGAAACATGGAAACCCAAAGTTCTGAAGAAACCTCCCAGAAAATAAAAGGGAGGCCCCAGTTCAAGCCCAGGACTGAGAGCTTTGCCTGTGTCTTGCAGCTTATGTTGTTAGCTATGATGCTGCCACAGCTGTGTGCCTTGGGGCAAGCTTCTGGGTGGTCTCCCAGACCTGCCTGGAGACAACAACATGGCTGGGACCCCTCAGCGACTCTCCCACTTGCCCAGGCTAATGGCCCTGGCATTCTAAGTCTGCCCTTTTGCATACATTCTTTCCTCCTTCCATGCCAAGATTGCAGTAGACGATTTAGAATGGGTTCCAGGCCATTTAGCTCAGTCAGAGATCTGGGTGAAAGTTTCCTCCCACCCATCCCAGACCTCAGATAACCCATCGGAAGGTGACATCCCGCACAAAGGAGGGGGAGGAAACACTGTGGAGACTTTCAGGCACGGGACTGGAGCAAAAGTTTTGGCAGCTTCTGTATTTCTCCACCCTCTTCTGGCTGTACGAAGTGTGTCAGTAGTGGGTCAGTTGGAAAGCTTAGGACAGAAAGCCCAAGAGGATGTCATTTGTCTAAACGGAGATGGCCGAGGCCCCTGGAGGGTCACCCGCAGGTTGGATTATCTGCCGACGCAGAGGAGGAAAGTGCTGGCATCTGAGGGGCCTGTGGAAGAGGAAGAGGAAAGTTAGATGGCCCGTCTCTGCCAGGGCTCAGCCTTTCCCAGCCGGATGACACTCCTCTCGTGCTCGGGTGCTTCTCTCTGTAAATAAATCCTGGCTGCCCTTACAGTGCAGGACGTCCCACATACCGTACATCTGAGGTGGGGTGAAATACAAATATGCCTTTTCATAATGGCTTTACACCTGGAGCAGCAGAGGACCGGTTTATTGCCTTGGTAAACAGAAGCTTGAATTCAAGCAAAGTACAAACTTTGCCCAAGGCACTTCTGACAGTGCACCTTGTGTTTGCCAAGCGAACTCGGTATATATGCACGATATGAAGCAATGGAAGGCTGGCCTTTCTCTCTCATCTGATTTCCAAGGTTTAAAAGTTCAGGTGTGTGTTTGGGGGGGGGGGGGGGGGAGTGCTTTGGCTCTGGTTTTTTTTGAGCATTTTGAAATCATGCTACTTGGTGTGAAAAAAAATCTGTGAGCCAATTTATATTGTTTTCTAGGGAGAGTGTACTTCTTGCTGCTCTCAGGGTGACAGGATTTGTGGGTAGGAGACAGGGTAAACCAGTTTGGGAAACACACAAAAGAATCAGGATTTGCCTTGAACTTAAATGAAACGTTAAAAAATAATAAATATTTATTCAGTGACTATTATGCGCCAGGCACAAAACCATGAACTTTTATAAACATTATGTTATCTTCACAACCACACGAAGTAGGAATTGTTGATGAAAATAGCCATTTTACAGGTGAGGAAACTAAGGCTACTGTTGCTGAAGAGATTCAAGCCACAGCTTTCTAATTCCAAATTCAGAGTTTTCTGTACTATCCTCCAACCTCTTAAAGGGTCACAGACTCTGTCCTTTCCTGTCACTTTGTTTGCCCTCTCTGTATCCACTATTTTTCTTTCTCATTTTCTGCCTGCACTTGGGGAAACGACTCTTCTCCGTTCTTTGACACATTTCTGCTTAAGAGTTTCCCCACTATTTAGTCGTCACTGTAACCTGGCCATCTGGGCTGCTCTGTCACCAACCAGCACCCCCATGCATTCAAGTGCAAAGGAATCAAAACGTGGATTAGATTTCCCCTGAAAACACTCATAAGCTTAAAGGCAAAGGCAGGGACAGTGGAGCACATCTTGGGTTTGGTTGGCTCCACAAATGCCTCTACATTCCCCCATTCCTAGCTTGAAAAAATCAGATAAGCTTCAGCAAAAGCATCTGGACTTTTAGTGTTCTTTTCCGAAACAAGTCTTTGAACCTGAAGAACTTTGCCCATCTCTGTCTGCCTGTTCACTCCTCAAACGTTCAGCTGGGGCTTGCCTGATGCAGAGCCCAAGCCGGTGAAATTTTAACTCTTTCATCCACAGATTAATTCCTAAGCCTCTAAAATGAGAGTGAGCTCATTAGGTTTACTTTTAAAAGAAGTCCCTATGAATGTGTCAACTTGTGCCTGTCTTCACAGATGAAGAATTCCTTGTGGGAACATATTGAACTGAGGCTAGAGAGAGGTGATGTCATTAAGGCATTGTCAACTCAGCAGAGCTGTGGCTGCTTGTGCTTTTTCCTTTCCTTCTCCTCCTATCTCTACCCCTTACCATTAATGCAGCTTTAATTGCACCTCCTTGAGGAATGCCTTTGGCTTAGTTATTGCAAGCTTTTAAGAAATTATCGGAACATAAATACTCATTGCAAGGAAACAGATATGATTTGCAAATGGATTAAACATAATCCTAGTGCTGGAGCCCTTGAGGGAAAATAGATGGGGATCTCTGGGCTGTGAGACAAACCTTGGTCAAGGATGCTTGCTTTGGGGACTCTGCTCTAAAAACCCGGGTAAGCAAAATGGTGGAAGCTCTTAAATGAACTTTAAAGAACATATAACCTAACTAACCTAACTCCTTTCCCTTACAGAGGAGGAAACCTAGGCTCAGAGTGGAACAAGCAAGGCTAAGGCTAACACAGCCAGCCAGTGACAGGCCTCCCCGGTTTCCTGGCCAGGGCTCATAGCTCTCCCCAGTGCTATCTTTCATCCTGGGAGAAAGTGAAATTAAATAAAAACAAAAACCTGGTCCTAAACCCTGGCCTGGACCCACTTAGCTTTTCATCACTGCTTTTCTTTATTTTTAATTAATTAATTAATTAATGTATTAATTTATTTATTTTTGGCTGCATTGGGTCTTCGTTGCTGTGCGCGGGCTTTCTCTAGTTGCGGTGAGCAAGGGCTACTCTTCGTTGTGGTGCACGGGCTTATCATTGCGGTGGCTTCTCTTGTTGCAGAGCATGGGCTCTAGGCTCATGGGCTTCAGTAGTTGTGGCATGTGGGCTCAGTAGTTGTGGCGCACGGGCTTAGTTGCTCCAAGGCATGTGGGATCTTCCCAGACCAGCACTCGAACCCGTGTCCCCTGCATTGGCAGGCGGATTCTTAACCACTGTGCCACCAGGGAAGTCCCCATCACTGCTTTTCAATACAGGTCCACAGATTGAGTCCATGGAAAGATGTTTACCCTGAGAAAGAAGAGAGATGAGAACCCTGGAATACTTTCACAATGGTGATTGGAAATCTTCTTCAAGGTTAAGAGAACTTAGTGGTTTCTTACGCGGTTATGATTGTAGAACAGATAAGCAATGCTTTAAAATCTATATCGTATTCCTTTCCTATGTTCAATTTCATTCTCATTCATTAGCTTTAGTGATTTTATAGCTAGTGATTCTGCTTTGGTCAGGGTCCCTATCACTGGCAAATATAGTTAGTCAGCCCATGACTGGTTCCTAAATTGAAGAAGCTGACAGAATGTTAGACTATTAGGGCTAGAAGGAAGCTTAGAGATTCTCTGGACCATATTCCTCTGTTTACAGATGAGTATAATGGAACTGAGGCAAGGCAAGTAGGTTACTCAGTACATTCATGGACCACACCATTGATTCTCCCTACCATGTGGAAGGAGGGTACTTCCCTCTGAAAATTACAAAGCAGCTCCCTTTGTAATACTCAGGTGTCTTTTATGAATAATTAATGGCTGTGCCCAACTCCAGGGGGCTGAATGCCTATTGCAGCCTGGGTGTGACTAATCCAC
Organism: Aethalodelphis obliquidens; assembly: GCF_003676395.1. NCBI lineage: Eukaryota > Metazoa > Chordata > Mammalia > Artiodactyla > Delphinidae > Aethalodelphis > Aethalodelphis obliquidens. The sequence continues at coordinate 79,587,597 of NW_020837945.1, read as the reverse complement.
AGGCACTTCCATAAGGTATGGATCTTGAGCTGTCCTTGCCATCTTTTGCTTCATGGAAAGATCAATGGAGAGAAAGCAAGGACATTTTCCAAGATCTCATGATGAATCAGCAAAGGCTCTGAGGCAACATTCTGTTACTGGATGAGGAATCAGAAGACATAAATTCCAATCCTTACATTATCTCTAACCATGTGAGAGACCTATGGCAACTCACTTCCCTTTCTGAGTCTCAGTTTTCCCCCAGCATGGAAGGGTTTTTCTGGGTGACCGCTAAGAACCTTTCAACTCTGATTGCCTGGGGGTCTAGAAGACAAGGCTCAGAGCTATGTCATGCCTAAAACTTGATCGTTTGAAGCCAGAAATTGACTGCTACCATGACGTACCTCAAGGCTTCTCAACCTGTAAGGGATAAACGGGTTCTGCATCCAAAACAGAGTAACAGTGTCTTTCAGCGATTTACATGCAAAACAAATATAAGTTCAGTTTTATTTTTTTCCATTGCATTTTTTTCTCAAGCTCTTAATGCCTGTTTTCACTTGTCTGCTTGCAAGGACAAGCATATAACACAACAAATAAATGAATAACAGACAAATAGCACATGAAAACTCAGAAATACAATATCTTTATCATTTTTCCTTTTGAAGTATAGTAAGGAAAATAATATTTATTGAATATTTCCCACAGTTTATATACAGCATCTTATTTAAGATCTTTAAACAATCAGTGTTATCATGCCTTTTTTTGCAGAAGAAAGCACTAAGACTCAGAGATAAAATCATTTGCCTAAATATCATATATTAACACATATATGTGGAACTTAGAAAAATGGTACAGATGAACTGGTTTGCGGGGCAGAAATAGAGATACAGATGTACAGAACAAACGTATGGACACCAAGGGGGGAAGGTGGCAGGGGGTGGTGGTGGGATGAATTGGGCGATTGGGATTGACATGTGTACACTAATATGTATAAAATAGATAACTAATAAGAACAAGCTGTATAAAAAAATAAATAAAATTAAATTTAAGAAAAGTTAAAGATTTTGAAAAAAATAAAATAATTTGCCTACTATACACACAAGCAGTAAAGCCCAGATTCGAAGCCAGTTTTTCTGACTCCAAAGCCTACATGAATTTCCACAATCAAAAATTTGCATGCAGAAAACACAGACATACTGTTTTTGAGCAAAACTGACTTTCTGTAAGAGAGGGCAATTAAATGTATCAGCATTTTAGTGAGTTCCACAAAGAACAACACCATGGTTTCCCTGGGTTCCGACATTGGAACATCTTTGAAAACAGGCAGATAATGTGAGGCTTTAGTCTGACTTTCCCCAAGAATTTTAAAGAGAGGGGATATCTATGTCTAGAAATATTTCAATCAAAATATTTATTAATATATCCATAGGATTAAAGGTGAGGTGACTGTTTCTTTGTTTAGAGTTCATGTTACTTTAAAAATGCACCATGCACCAGGCTTTTGTCCTGACCCCCACCCTAGGTATTCAATCCTGTAGTCCTCCCTGGGATATAGGGCAAGATTAGAGTGGGCTTGAATGAACTGTTTCTGACTCAGAGACTCCCCCTAAGACAGGAGTCTATAGTACCTTCTCAAAGTGGCCCATACATCAGTCTCCAAATCTGTGGAGCAACTGGGACCAGATCACAAGTTCTTTCATCCAACATTCTTTGACAGCCCTGGATGCTTCCAGCACAGGGCAAGACTAGCGCTACCAAAACAAATACAATTTAGTCTTGAAGTGACCTTGGACACCTAACCTATGTCAGGCCTAGACCCCAGGAACAACTGTGGGAGGCTGCATTGTCCTGTGCCTGCCTTCATGCTCTAGAGATAAAAGTCAAATGATGTGGCAAAGGGCGCTGCATTTTCTGTTCTGGCTTTCACCAAAATGAAATATCTGTGCCCATTTTGTCTCCCAGTAATTGCCAGAAAAATCAGAGAATATCAAAGTTTGAAATGACTCTGGAGAGCTGGCTATCACTTCATCTCAAATCTCTCCTTTTAGAGATGAGGTTACTGAGGTTCAGAGGGTGGAGGGTTGTCTAAGGTCACCCATAGAGTGTGGGGCAAAGCTGGACCTAAAACCCAGGTCTCCTGGTTCTACACTCAATGCTCCTTTCACTGCTGTTGTCTAATTGCCTTGGTAATGGGCAAGACATTAGCCTAGAAGGAAAAGAAGTCACTCTTTGTTTAATGAAAAATTATAACTGAATGGATAGATAGATCTGTACTTCCTCAAACTACAGTGGCTCATGGTTATGTTGGACTGATTCTATGACCTAGTAACAAAAACACCTTATGCTGCCCCATTATGAACATCCTGAACACACCAGACTTTTTCATGTTCTGAAAATTATACTCCCTCGGTCTGGAATATCCTTCCCCTTTCTCCTTGTGGCAAACACTCTTTCAGACCCCATTCCATCACTTCCTCTATGGAACTGTGGTGGATTTGTTCTGGGGCACCTTAGGTAAAGCTGGAACTATGTTCCCAGACTCCCTTTACATAGTAGCGTTGGCTACAAGAGACATTTATCACAATATTTGGAATATAGAAGTGAAGCTACTATGTTATAATATTTAGAAGGTTGTTGCAGGGCACCACGTGTCTCATTCATATTGTTCCTGATCTGCTGGTTTACCTGTTGGGGTGGAGCAGTAGCTGAGCCCTCAGGTCCTCCAATTCCCATCAGAGCTCCTCTTGTAGCGCCTCTGAATCCTGGACCACCATGTAGTGCTCCATGGGGAAGGCCAGGTTCTCCTACCGGTCACCAAGGTCATCACCTAGAGAGAGTGAGAGGTGGAAATGGACTCCAGTTGGTCCTTGCAGGTTGCAGTCCATCATTGCTCCCCCCACTTCATGCCCATTTCTCTTTCCTAACTGCATGCCATGCTGGCCCCAAGTCCAGAACCAAACTCTGAAACAACAGCCTCACCTCAGCTGAATGAGCAGTTCCTATAATTGTGAGAAATGAGCCCTGATAATGAATCTCTAGTTCTACACCACATGAAGTGGTTTTGCTTCTCTGATGGAAACCTAAGTGATCAGGAGTCTTCTGTGAAGCCCCCAGAGTCGGTCATTTCCAGGCTGTGCCCTTCTACTAAAGCACGCAACACACTGTGCTGTACTCTCATGATGGACAAGTCTCTCTCCCATTAGCAGGGATAGCTGACATGTACTGTGTGCTGACTTTGTGCCAGGCACTATTTTGAGCACAGAGTTAATTCTTACAACTGAATGAGGTAAATGTTATTATTATCCCCATTTTATAGACAAGGCAACCAGGGACCAGAAAAGCTAAGTGATTTACCCAGGCTTTCACAACTAGGAAGGGGAAGACCCAGGATTCAAAACCAGGCAGCCTGGTCCAGAGCCAGCACTCTGACACTCTCTGTGCGAGCTCTTCAAGGAACAAGTCTTATTCGTTACCCAGCTCTGGCACTAGAATAAAAGAATGATCCATCTACTTCATCTGAAGATAAAATGACTTTTCTACAAAGTTGATGGAGCATGGATGACAATAGAAGCTTTGGAGCCTAGGGTCCTACTGTACCTTGAATGCTATCCTTCCCAGACCGGAAGGCGAGATTATAAACAGTCCATAGTCAAGGTCTTGTTAGTAGACAAGAGGACTGTTTACACACGAAGTGTGCATCACCTGAAGGCCATCAGCATGCTTTCTGGGAGCAGCAAACCAACAATGCAGCACACCACCAGATGAGCCTGTTTTTCTCCCCAGCCCAGGCCGACACCCCACCCTGGGTGGAGCCCTCTCTACCCTGTGAGTCTCCCGGACTGGAGGGCTGAGCCCAGCTGGAGGGCAGAATTCCCACCAAGGTGCTAGGTATACAATTCCCGTTTAATACTTCACTTCTTCTATGTAACCTCAAAACTTCTTTTTGTATGTAGTAAACATGAACTAGTACTCACATTTAGTTTTTAATGTGCTTACCAGTTTCTAGATATCAAATTTGAATGAAGACTCAGATTTGGACTTCACATCAGTGTATCTTGGGCTGTAGAGTCTGTCGTTCAATATGAAATTGGGTGTTCTCTATTCACCTATCCAGAAGAGACATGGCGAAATTAATGGCCTCTATCTTACATGCAACACACCAAAAGTTTTTTTCAAAACAAAGAAGAAAGAGAGAAATGGAAAAAAAATTAAAATGTGTAGGAAAAATGGTAAGAAAAAAGAATCAGTTGCTACATCAGTGAGGTACGATGCCTGTACTGCTGTTCTAGGACACAGAAGGGAGGCAGGTAAAGGTCTAGAAGCTTCATGCAACTTGAAGTGTTCCACTATTCACATAAGAGGAGAAAACCCTCGTGATATTTAGTGCACCATTAATGGCCAGTGTCGGCATTATGTACCTGTTCTATATCAGCCAACCAGAAGGGCTTGTAGTATTCAAATTCAGGGCTTTTATTCAGGGTAAGACTTGAAAAGGACCTAGTCCAACCTTTCATTCACAGATGAGGAAACTGAGGCTCTGAGAGGGGAGATCCTCCGATTCTAGACTGATACTAGCCAACCTGGGAAGAGGCCCAGAGCAAAGGTGTCCCAGCCTGGAAGCAGGGAAGTCAGCAGAGACCCAGGGCTCTGGCTCCAGCATGGCAGCCAGCCTCCTCGCAGGGCTCTACCTGCTACCTGGAGCCCCACGGCAACCCCATGCCTCCCATGCAGGATGCTAAAGCAAAGGACTCAGAGTGGGCTGTCCTGAAGCCCTGCTGGCAGTAAAATACCGTTGCCCAGCCTGCGTGGAGCATGTGCAAACCTTCCTGGGACTTTAGCACAAACTCTTAAACTCTTTTCATTCCTCCCACACCTTCTGAGAGCTAGCTTTCCAAAACAGCCCCTGCTGTACCCCCAAACCCCCAGACAGGAACCTCTCAAGAGCTCCTTCTTCACTTCAAATCCAAAGGAGAAAAGGGACCCAGAGGTTGGGGACAGCACCGCTAAGGAGATTTACTTCCCTTACAAATCTTCCCATCCAGGAACATTTCCCCTGGAATGAAATAGCACCAATGCAGAGAGCCTTTAGAGACATTCCAGTTCAAGCCACTCATTTGTTGGATGAAACTGGGACCCAGAGAAGGGGCATGCTTTGCCTAAGGGCCCTCAAGGAGTCAGGTGGGCTAGGGCTGCAGGAGGGTCTCTGGGCACCACTCCTGCCAGGTGCATCCAATCGAGTGTGAGTGTGTGTATGTGTGTGTGTGTGTGTGTGTGTGTGTGTGTGTGTGTGTATGTGTACAGGCCTGTGTGAGCATGCATTTGGTGCCAGGAACCCGGGTTGCACTGAGAAGTTTTCTTGTACATCGTGGACGGGTGAAGGAGAGAAGGGGTTTGCTTGCAGGTAGGGTAAAAACGACTTGCATATGACAGATGATATTTTTATCTTCAACTGAACCAGAAATCAAGAGTCCAACTCACAATTTTACCTGCTACTATTTTGAACAATCATTAACTGGAAAGTAATATATGTTTATTATAGAAAATTTGGAAGTTAGAAGAAATGTGAAAGAATTAAAACTACCCATAATTCCACCACCTAGAAACCACCTTTGTCAATGTTTTGGTTTACATTCTTCAGTCTTTGAAAAAAAGTGCAATTAACTGGCATGTTCTGTTTGGTAATCTAATATTTGCATGTTCTAGTGAAACTTTGTTTTCATAATGCTGAATACTCCTCCATGGGATGTTTTCAGTGGCTGCCTAGTTATTCATGCTGTTGGTTTATCCATTCAACCCATTTCTTACTGACAGATACTTTGGTAACTCCTCTTTTCTCCCATCAAAAATAATAGTGAGATAAATGTCTCTGGATCTCTGGTTATTCTTGGATGAGATTCTTAGGATAGAATTAGTGTAATGAAGAGAATGACACTTCAAAATTTTGACATATTATGTTTCCAAGTCATGCTTCATGGATCTACATTTTTACATTCTTAGCAACGGTGTAATATATGAGCATTAGTTTCTCTATACATTTTGATTATAATTTTATGGAATTCCAAGGAACTTCAGAAAATATTTTAATTATTGCTATGTAGACATTCACTGTTTTTCACTTGATTTTTATAAAAATTATAAAACTAACCAATACAACAAAATACCTCATTCTATTTCACATTGTTTGAAGTTTGATCTTTTTTAAGAAACTTGAGTTTTCACAGAATTATAAATAAGTATATACAGGCCACTTAGCATTCTTTATATAAATATTTCTATAAAATGCTATAATGTGCATACTTGATGTTTTAAAACTACAAAATACTTTCAAAGCACTATAGTGGTTCAGAGTGTAGTATCCTGTCATTTGGTGAGCCAGGTCTTTATTTTTGAGTATTTGAGTTGTCTGCAATTTGATTGGAATTAACAGGTAGAGAGTATGAAGCCTTTCTTAGTTCCCGCTGGGTGTTGGTAGCTCACATTGAACTGTGCTCTGTGCATCACTGGGAACAAAAACAACCTCCATTATTGCTTCCGGATGCCAAGTTTTGCAAACATTTTGATCTTTATATGAATTAACATTGTATTTTTTCTCAAACCCCTAGATCTCTATTTTGCAGTTTACTGTGATTGCCCAAAAGGAAATGAAAAACTGAAGGAGGTATTGAAGACATAGCTATATATTTATCTGTACACTTTCAACTTTTTATTGTACAATGAATATATGTTATATGTAGAAAGTTATAGAATAGAAATAAAAGGAAGAAAATTAAAGTAGCTTGTAATCACATCATGCAAAGATAATGCTGTTACTATTAACAGTGTTAATATCTTTCCAGTCGTCTCCCTAGAGGAATATATACATATTGTCCATAGTGCTTTTATCACCCACAATGATATATTGTGAATGTATCATCATTCCAATATGCCAATAAGTACAGTAAGCTCCCTTATCCCCAGGGATATGTTCCAAGACACCCAGTGGGTGCCTGAAACCACAGATAGTACTGAATCCTATATATACTAGGCTTTTTCCTACACTAATGGACAGGTGGCCTATACAGCTACTTGGACAGAGGGATGATTCATGACCCAGGTGGGATGGAGTGGGACAGCATGAGATTGCAGCATGCTACTTGAAACAGCTCGAAACTTAAAACTTATGAACTGTTTATTTCTGGAATTTTCCATTTAATATTTTCAGACCACAGTTGACTACAGGTAAGTGAAACCGTGGAAAGTGAAACCACGGATAAGGGAAGGCTACTGTACCTACTTTTAATCAACTTCCTAGTACGTGCCAGGCACAGTGAGGTAGTTATGAGCAAAACAAGACCCAGTCCTCAGGCCAAATTGGGGAGAGCAGGAAAGAACACAGGCTCCCTGAGCCCTGGTCCAGCGCCCTTTCTCCTGGTTTACTCTCATTACTAGGTAAAGTTTGACTCCTTAGCGGTTTTTATTTTTATTTATTTATTTTTACAAGCCCAGCAATTTTAGATCACATTTTTCTTAAATTTGTCTTTAGGTCACAGTGTCCTACTTAGTTACTTTTTTTTCCTTAATATTTATTTATTTATTTATTAATAGATCTTTACTGGAGTATAATTGCTTCACAATATTGTGTTAGTAACACAATACTGTGTTAGTTCGTTAGTAATACTGTGTTACAATACTGTGTACTGTGTTTGTACACCAAAGCGAATCAGCCATATACATACACATGTCCCCATATCCCCTCCCTCTTGAGCCTCCCTCCCATCCTCCCTATCCCACCCCTCTAGGTCATCGCAAAGCACCGAGCTGATCTCCTGTGCTATGCTGCTGCCTCCCACTAGCTAACTATTTTATATTTGGTAGTGTATATATGTCGATGCTACTCTTACCTTTGATCCATAAAGAATCGAGAGTCTGGGAGTTCCCTTGTATGTTATATGTTGCTTTTCCCTTGTTGCTTTCAATATTGTTTCTTTGTCTTTAATTTTTGTCAATTTTTTTTTTTTTTTTTTTTGGCAGTACACGGGCCTCTCACTGTTGTGGCCTCTCCCATTGCAGAGCACAGGCTCCGGACGCGCAGGCTCAGTGGCCATGGCTCACGGGCCTAGCCGCTCCGCGGCATGTGGGATCTTCCCGGACCGGGGCACGAACCCGTGTTCCCTGCATCAGCAGGCGGACTCTCAACCACTGCGCCACCAGGGAAGCCCTAATTTTTGTCAATTTGATTACTATGTGCCTCAGCGTATTCCTCCTTGGGTTTATCCTGTGAGGACTCTGCTCAATATTCTGTAATAACTTAAATGGGAAAAGAATTTGAAAAAGAATAGATGCATGTATATGTATAACTGAATCACTTTGCTATACACCTGAAGCTAACACAACATTGTTACTCAACTATACTACTCCAATGTACAAAAACAAACAAGCAAAAAAAAAGAATTGAGAGTCTTGGTTAGATTGCCCCTGTATGGCCTGACAGAGCACAGTTCCCAGAAGTCGTGGAAGCAAAGCTTTTCCCATAGCAGGTGCACCTGCTAGCGGTACTACAAGTAGAAATAAATCCTGGCTTTTGGAAATACAGTTCTTCCTTGAACTGAAGGGTCCTTCCCTGATGCAGAAGGACACTCCCAGTTCCACAGAGGGCTTTCTGTTCCCTAACGCCTGCCGGGACCCACGCAGACTTCTGTGAGGTGGGGCAAGAAAGGGGGCAATGTGGCTGAGACCCAGCCTAGTAGAGACAGAGCAGAGCCAGGATGGAGCCCAGGCCTGGTGATGCCAGCGCAGCGCTCTTCCTGACCTCCCCCACCTCCACTGAAGGCATGATTGACTAGGCTGAAGAACCTGAATGGGTCAAAAAGAGGCCACTACTGTCTGCTCTTCTTATATGTGCATACACACACACACACACACACACACACACACACACACACACAGACATACACACACCCCTGAAACACACACATGAGCGCACTCACATGAAAACAGGCCATCTTAACCAAAATGCTCCCAGGCATTCCATGAGTGCTCCCACCCTGGGAGCATCTGCCTCATCTGTGGTCCTTGCACCATTGCTGGAACCTGATTCATGCTTAACAATCATTTGCACCAGACCCCCAACAGCAAGAGACCATCTCCAGACAAGCCAGGATCCCTTCCACTGGGAGTTTCCAGGCCTGCATCACATACACCCCAGGGACATGCTCTCCGCTAGTAGGTGGAGTCAAGAGGCTCAGCTCAGTGAGTCCCAGACAGCAGACACCGAGCGAGCACCTCTGAAGAGCAAGATGCAGGGCTGGGCTGTGAAGTGGACCCTGGGATGATCTAGTGCTCTAGAAAGCACTCCATATGCATTAGAGTCATATCATCTCACTATACGTGTATTGAGCTTCATGATTCACAGGCACTGTCTCTCCTGCCTGAGCCCCGCATGAAGGATGTATTATTAATTTATTTAACAGATGAAGACACTATGTTCAGAGAAGCTTAATGGCTGGGTCTAAATTAGACAGTGAGTAGCACAGCTTGGATCTAAAGCCCAGATCTCCTGACTCTAAAACCAATGTCCTCCACCCTTTCAAAGGTTGACCTCAACTTGTTATGTGAGGCTCAGTTCTCACTGTGACCCAGGAGGTGAGGCTGGTAAAGCTCACTATTCTCATTTAACAGGTGGGGGAACAGGTTCCAAGAGGAGAAGACAGCCACATTCACCAGGGGCCTTCTGGCTCTACATCCAGTGCTCTTTCCTCCTCACCTGGTCCCTGCTACGGAATAGCTCCCCAGAGAGGAGGGAATTGTGAACAGAGCAAGAATAACAACGATTCAGAGCAGATTGGGAGCGCCCTAAGAATGCTGCAGGCAGATGTTTTGGGTACTTCTGCTGAGAACCTCCCTGGGGCAGTCCCAACCCCTGCCCAGCACGAGTGGGTAATGTATGTTTTGAGGTCATGTCCACTTCCTCTTAGATGTTGTCGCCTGTGATCTTCTTTCTGGTCTAGGTCAGGATATCACTTTCTACTGACCAGGCATAGGGCCCTACTTTAGAACATCCAACTGTTGTTCAGCAGTGTGGTTTCTTTGAAGAAAAATGTGGGTAGAGATAGGTGGGGAGGAAGTTGGCAGGAGAGGACAAACACATACACAGTGGCATTGCCTACTGCCTGTTCTTGGAAGGGGTTGTACAGCATCTTACACTGGCCCTGTTCCTTCCACTATGTATAGAGCAGAGTCAAACATTACACTCTTCATTTCATAGAGATGCTGATGGGAGGTAACAGCAGGGAGACCAGTTAGGAGAAACCCAAATGGGATACAACAGGGACTTAAAAGTGGCATTAGGGTCAGGAACTGGACACAGTCTGAAGAAAGACTTCAGAGGGAGAATCAACCAGTCTTAGGGAATGGATGATGGAGAGAAGAAAAGTGAGTGAGAAGAGCCTAGGCTGACTTCTGGGTTACTAACTGAGGCAACTTGGTGGCTGAGCAGGCCAGGAACTGGGCTAAGGACCACAGAGGAAGGAGAAAGTCTGGGGAGAGCAAGATGAGCTTAATCTTTTATATGCTGAGGTTACACATCCAGGGAATATTCTCATGAAGCTGACAAGAAGGCGAGATGCTCAGAAGAGAGGTTCTCTGACTTCACCCTAAGAATTCACAGACGTTGCTACAGCCACCACCGCCACCGCAGACATAATAAGGAGGGATTTGGGAAGGGGCATTGGGAAAGAGTGGGCTGTGTTGGTAGAATTCATAGTGAATAGAGGAAGGATCCTGAGTAGGAGCAAGTCGGCTTCCCTGATCCCCTTACAGCCCATCATTTTCATGGATTGTTTGGTAGACAAGTACCAATGTCCCACTGGCCATGTCATAATGGAATGACTGAGCACCTTGAGCTAAAAGGTCTGGATCTGGTGTTATAAATTACTAGCTACATGATCTAGGGCTAAACACTTAACTTTCCTGTTCTTCTTTCTTTATAAAATGGTTGTGAAAATGCTGTGTAAATTATAACAGGTTGTTCTCGGGTAAGTTATCAGTTTAATATGTCATACCAATAAGCAACTAATTTTGTAACTGAAATTAAATGCTTACCAATTTGAGAAGCTAAAGCTTTAAGGAGGAAGTACTAACAGATTGGGAAAACCCAGTGAATTTTTTTAGAGCAAATTATAGGAAACCCTCAAAGCTCCAGCATCCTGTAGTGACGTCTTTAGGGAAAGGAAGATGCAAGAATGGGAGTCAGGGGTTGTCCCACCAGCCTCCTTACCCCTCTCCCCTCACTGCAGTGGTGATGCTTGCCTGTGGAGTAAATCTCTACACTCTTGTGGATGCTGTGTTTGCCGCTGTGGCACAGCTATCTGTCAGTTTCTTAATCTTGGGTCTCACATAGGTTTTTAGTTTGTCACCTTCTTGGGCACCAGCTGCTTATTATCGCTCAACAAGTCATCACTTCAGCATCAACTCTTGAGGCGATAAAAGGGATAGAGGGCATGGACTTCAATTTAATGAAAAACCAACTGTTTTTTGAGCTCCTTGGATGTGGCAGGCACTGTACTAAGCAATGGAGATAGAAAGCTGAGTCCAACAGTCAAAGTTACTGCAAAATGAGAACAATGATAAAAATAAGAACTACCTTCCTTACAGTATACTGGGAAGAAAAAAATGAGGATGTGTGTTATCATTGGCAAAGTCCTGGACAAATAGACATTTTGTTTTATTTAAAAAAAAAGAGAGAGAAGGAAGGAAGGAAAGAAGGAAGGAAGAAGGGAAAGGGGAAGGGAGGACTATCTTCAGTCCCGGTGTGAATATCTTTAAAAAAAAAAAACGAATTGCCTAACAAATCCTTTCATGATTTTTCTGCCCCCTTTTGTCCCTATTCACACTGGTATTCTGTTACCAGACTATGAATCATTCAAGATGATAATATTAATTTGTACAATATAAGCCAAAATTACTTTGAAAAAAGAGGGGACCTATTTTCTGGTGGCACATACTTTATGAAGAAACTCCAAGAAAAATAAAAACACAGATGCATTGGAGGTTTGTGCTCTCATTCTTGGTTTTATTAACAGAGCCCTCAGTGGGTTCCCTGCAGTCTGATGCTTCACGAAGCTTCTGCAGTCCAGGGTCCAGTTGAGCTAAGAATCCTGGTGTGAAAAAGCCTAGAATGGTCAAAGAGGGAAAGTTAGGTGGAGATCATTAGAGATTACAGAACAAACAATAGTGTTCATGTTCACTCAAATCTGAAGTCAGAATGTAGTACATTCCTGTGTGGTCAAGGAAGAGTGGTTGTTTCATACTAGAAAAATTCAAGGGCTTCCCTGGTGGCTCAGTGGTTGAGAGTCGCCTGCCGATGCAGGGGACATGGGTTCGCGCCCTGGTCCGGGAAGATCCCACGTGCCGCGGAGCGACTGGGCCCATGAGCCATGGCCGCTGAGCCTGTGAGCCATGGCCGCTGAGCCTGCGCATCCGGAGCCTGTGCTCCGCAACGGGAGAGGCCACAACAGTGAGAGGCCCGCGTACCGCAAAAAAAAAAAAAAAAAAATT